>NC_050073.1:116531554-116862573 GCF_009764565.3 Dermochelys coriacea
GTGTTAACTCCAACTCCCACCACATAAGAAACTGGTTCAGATATTATAGGACTGGAGTAACTAAATCCCTCCCAGAAATTTATACCTGGTTTCACCCCTTCTCCAAGCTTTCATAAAAAGAAAAGCTACATAATAAGTAGAGAAGAAATTTCTTAAAACTGCTCATTCGACGTTTTGAAGAAAAATAGCTGAATTAGAAGTTTGAAAGTTGTGTAATAAGAAATTGCTATCCTTAATTTTCTATGAAAACATCCTATTTTAACACCATCATCTTTGTTCCCTTTAAAAGAACACTGAGGCTATTTACACTTTAAAATGTTTTTCAAAACCAAAGATGAATAAAATTACTTTTGTTGTTAATTCCGGTGAAAATAGAACAGTTGAGGCTCCAATGCCACAAAGGTGTACACACACTTAACTTTACATGCTGCCATTATAGTTCAGCTTCAATGGGACTACTTGCAGGGCCTAAAGGTCAATACTGTACATGCACAAATCTTCGCAGATTGGCGCCATAGCATTTAAACTTTCCTTTGCAGTTTCTGCAAGTGAAATATTGCAATATAGTGTTAGTGCTGGAGAATCAGAAAGTGAAAATTAAATGACTACTTTATTTTCATTGTACAAACTGAGTTGAAATGCAAAAAGTAAATTCAGCATTAATAGCAAAATTAAGATATTCAGGTTTAAATTTAATCAAAAACTGTTGACACAGGTTACCAAATGTAACATGATTTTTAACCTGGCAGTGCTCCTTTAAATTAAATGGGAAGCCTTGTAATTTTCTTTAAATCATGCTTCTGCTCTGAAAAGTGACTGGGCACTCAGTTGACCTGCTCCCTGTGTATATTCAGAGTCCTGCCTATTTACTTTGTTGACTACAGTTAAAAACAAAACCCACCCTACTCCTGTTAGCTCTTTAAAGCCCAATAGCTATGACTTGTAACCTGGCTTGTGCATAGTCAACAGAGTTGAGAAGTAGAGACCCAGTACTTTAAAAAAAAAAAAAAAAAAGTTTATTACCCAGCATAGTTCTTGCTAGCATGAATAGTAGTGGTCAGCTGTAGGGGTAAGCATTATGGGCCATATTTTCAAAGATACGTAGGCACCTAAAGATGCAGATAGGCATCTTAATCCCACTGATTTCAAGGGGAGTTAGACACTTAAGTGCTTTTGAAAATCCCATTACAAAACTAAATAATTTTAAAAACTCTGACATCTAGTAGTGCTTGAAAGATTAGACCCAACGTTCTGAAGGCAGAATCTTTATCGTTGGAGAGGAATGGCACAGAAAGAACCCAGCCTGACTTTCAGATTCAGGTACTTTAAGAATTTGCAGGCATAGAACTCAAACATTTTTACTTGTAAACTGAATGGATATGATCCTTGGATGTGATAACAAAGGTAAATCAATATTAGTATCACAATTTTTTTTAAAAAGAAAAGGAGTACTTGTGGCACCTTCGAGACGAACAAATTTGAGCATAAGCTTTCATGAGCTACAGCTCACTTCATCGGGTAGCTCACGAAAGCTTATGCTCAAATAAATTTGTTCGTCTCGAAGGTGCCACAAGTACTCCTTTTCTTTTTGCGAATCCAGACTAACACGGCTGCTACTCTGAAACCTGTCAATTTTTTTTAAAGTAACTTTTCAGCGTAGAACCATATTTTAAAGTGAATTACTGACCTCACGTCCCCATAAAAAAAAATTATAAAATCCAATCTCTTTAAACATTAAGGTTGAGAAAAACTAAAACATGAGAAAAACAGCATGAGTCCTTTAGGTTGGGATACTAAGGGTCTTAAAACAATGACCACATATGAAGAATAAACACTTTATGGGGTATTAAGTGTACTGCAAAGCTAAAACAAAATTAAGTTAAACCCAGAAATATGCTGGAGACCTCCCCCAATAACAAATTGTGAACTACTTCAACAGATAATTACATTTAGTTTTAGTTTAATTTTCCCCAATCTCGCTTTAATACAAGTCATATCACAAACATTTGTCAAGCTCCAATATACTCAGTGCTACTCAAAGGAAAGAGAAAAAATGGACCATGTTCTCAAGTTTATAATCTAAGTAAACAAAAAAAGAGGTGATCAGAAGATCACAGGGCAGTGCAATTTTTAGTTTATTTTTCAATAATCAGTTGACCAGGTTGATAGACTTCACTGAAAAAGTGTGCTTTTGAAGTGGGACAGTATAAGTACAGCACCCTTGACATATCACAAAAAAGGGGGCATTCTGGCATTTCCAGGGAACCTGAATGACAGGGACAGGGAGGGGAATTTAAAAAAAAAAAAATTACTACGGCTTCTTACAAGAGTTGCTATGACAGCAATTGCCATGGCACACGACTCTGAAATCACCATTACCGCACACTGACAATATAGCAAAGCAATTTCATTTAAGCAGACCTAAGCAGCCCAGCAAAGAACCACAGCAGGTATATTTCTGTGCCTGCACAGAGACCCATCAACTTCAGAAATGCTCCAGATCAGTTCAGGGGACCAATCATGCAGTTTATTGCAAGGTCTGATTTCTGAGTTGAATTCTTCTGTAGTCTGGTCAGCACACACTTCTAAGCTTCACTCAATTTCCATGTTTGCTTTGCAGTTCACATAAGAGATGGCATTCATTTTGCTCAGCACAGCATTCAGAAAATTCACACGGTTTGAGCATTTCTCACAACATCAATTTTTGAAGTGTTTAGAGTCCATCTAATCAAAAGTGACCTAATTTGAGCCAACACTATGAAGACCAAACAACAATTTATGAACATGTATTTTTAGACACTAACAATGGGGGCTAAAAAAATCATTTTCACATGTAAGTGAAGTGAAGCCTGGCAGCAAATTGGACCACTCCATTACACTAAATTTGTCAACTGCAGTTCTCTTTACCTACATATAGTACATTTTCTATTTCCCATGAAGCAACTCATCAGCAAAAAATATTTATAGTAAAAAGGTTCTTAAAGTAAGAAGCATTGGTCAGCATGAATGAATGCTGATATATTTGGGAATAAAGTTCAATTACAGCTGATACTTATTAGTCAGCAGATGGTAGCAACCATCTTGTCAGCCCTTCAGGAGAGGAATTATGCCTTCATAATTTGTTTGTACAGAGCTACCAGAGGCAAAATAACCCAATTTTTTTTCAGTGTGACACTCCTGTGTAAGGCTAAAGAAACTTCTATTCAATAGTGGTTTAACAAAAAATGAATGTTTAATACTAAAGCAAAATGCTTACATTTTAAATCAATTCTATAAGGAGATATTCAGGCAAAGACCTTTACACTCCCTTACAAGGAGCTGCTAAAGGATTTAGTTCCAAAATATTTTTTTTAAATGATTAACTACAGTGTTCAGCCACAAGGTTGCCTTGTTGTCCATCCTATTCATAATGTAACAGTCAAAAGTTTAGTTTAGTTAAGATGGCACTAGCAGGAGAAAAATAATTGCAATAAATGCTATATTCCTTATTTCAATTTGTTGAATTACCTTATGAATTTTCAAATTCTTGGACTGAGCAAATGACCAGTAACTTTTTTATTCATATTTTATCCTATGCAACTGAGGATGCATTAACTTTGCAGTAGATAGTTCTGATGTTCAAAAGTCAGTCAATATCCATAATTACAAGATGTTAAGTGCTATAGGTTAGAAAAATAATCATCATCAAGAGAGAGTGTTGTAGTTACTGAACTACAGGCTAATATTCTTCAGACATCTTGCTGTAATGGTTGACTGTCCTGGGATTACCCCAATTCAGCACACTATAAAAACATGCAGATGAAATTCTTCTCCGATTCTGACTTCCGCCGAAGGATGAAATTGAACGATGGCAAAGTGACAAGCTCTCTATAGCGGTACTGATGGACTAGCACCACAGCAAGCCAACTGTAAAAGACCTAGATTTGCAATTTACAATGCATGACAAGAGTCCTGCACCCAGACTTTTCAGGACTCTGTATGAATGCAGGGGTCTCCCACGCACTTCAAATTGCAAATCTAGTGCCCCATTTATTAAAAATGAAATTGCATTTAATAAGTTTGACACTGGTTTTAAAAAAAGTTATACATTTTAAAATTCTACCTTGAATAAAATACCTCCCCAAAGCTGAATTAGTGAGTAGTTTAAGATTATTTGAAACAGTGTTATCTATAAAGCAGTACAATATTTTCCCAAAATGATCAGTGAAACATTTAATCCGACTATAACAATATTCACAGAAACTGAAAACAGTGAAGCTGTCAAATATAAAGAAAAACACAAACTTGCATGGCATATGAAGCAAAATAGCTTTACAAAATGTCATTTCTTTTAAAAAACAAGCAAATTGGGACCATCCTTTTTGAACATCTATTCAAAATACATTTTTGAACAGCACATTGTTTGCATTTTTGTCACACAGGAATCTTTTCCCCGAGGGAAATAAATAGCACACAATACTTCAAAAATTCTGCTGCCTTGCCCCTGAGGTGCTAATGTTTTTAGCATTAAAAAAAGTTTAACTGGTGCAAAAAGGAAATGCACAAAGGTGCAAAAGTGCCTTTTTAAGTTGTTGGTTTTTTGTTTGTTTGTTTTTTTTGCAGATTCATGAAAAGACCAGCTACTCCTTTGCAAAAATGTTTTATGTACTTAATACATGTATTTTGTAATCAAAATCTGTACCGAGAATGGCAGTGTTTATGCACATATAATAGATTCAGTGCTCTGACCACACAAAAGCGCTGAACATAAGGCAGAAAAAGAAAGGATTGTAATAGACATTCCTCCTTTACCTCCAAACCTAGTTACAGCACTAGTAGCAATAGCAGAAGAATTATGTTCTTTATATTTTTAGGAAGGGCCACTCGTATGAAAATGCTTTTAGTACACAGTATGTCATTATGACACATTTTAAGTGATTATATTTGAAGTATGGCTTTCTACCACAACTTTGCTTGTGATTTTTAAAGATTTTAGGTCTCAAAGTTTCCACAGTCCAGTTCAAGGTTTTGCAGTTTCCAGAACTAAACTTTAGTCTATGTAGAAAAGTAAAGAACAGAACTTTATCTGCCTAATCCTAAAAATAAGTTTAGCTTTCTGTACTAGTATACTGTGTAGTATTAAATACATTTGTTAATTAGGTGCTTGCGAAGCTATAACTTATGACATTATTATAGTTTTGCACTCTACAACAAAATTAGACATTTTAAGCATTTATTTGTAGGTAGGTAAGGAATTCGTTCTTTAACCAAAAATTGCTATAAATTTATAAATACAAATAGTGCTTATGGTTTCTTCATTCATGCTTGAACAGATTACAAACTGAATACAATGAAGTTACGTTTAAGCACCCCACATAAACAAGAGGGATAAAAGAAAGATTTTGCTTGTATATACTGTACTTAATTCTGAGATACTATAAGTTATTTTTTCACTGTTCAAAGTTCCCTAACTCTGCATTAGTTTTAAGGCTATATATACAAATATGTATATTCAATGTTAGGGAAAAGACAAATATAGCAAAACGCATTGTACTACATTTTCCTATCAAAAAGTAATTTTACACCAAGTTTTGATTTTTTGTTTAGTTGTGTTAAGTGTTACAAGCTACTTATATTTTTTACTGATTTTCCTTTTGGGGACTCTGCCTACTGAATGATTAAAGTAAACTAAATATTAACAACACACACAATATCCTTAACTGAAGACGACAAGAATACAAGGTGCACAAAACAGTAGTTTTGCAAACACAACTGATTTGAAAACTTACTTTTTGTATGTTCAATGGGAGAAAGTTAAGCTTAAGTCAATTTAGTTTATGTTTATTACCCTTATAAATTTTTAATTTAGAATTTAACTTTAATGACCAACGGTTACATATTGTCAACATGCTATATTTCAAATCACAAATACTGTTTAACCACTAGTTTCTCATTCTAAATAAGTGGGTCAATTAAAAACACACATGCCATAAAATGTTAAGATTGTCAGGCTTTGACAAATGTATTTTCATTAAACAGTAGGCAAATTCAAACTGATGCTCATCTCAGTGAAAAACAAAAAGCCTGAAATAAATCCATGTAAAATAGAGTAACAGATTAAACCCACTATATCCTCCAGTGTCTGTCTATGCCTTGGGCAACAGTCAAAGTTCTCCCCATTTTAAAAATGGGCTATCAATTATTAAAAATATTTTTTCACATGTGAAATTTCATTTACAATGGCACAATTTCAAAAGGCAGGAAAAAAGGAATTACACATATAAGATTAAATTTCGTTTGTTTGTTAAATCAAGCTTTATTGATAAAATGGAATTCAGAATATTTTACTTGGAACAGCAGCAGACTCAGCCAATCAGGATAATAAAAATGCTGCAGACTCCTACTGTATGTAGAAAGTTGCTCCCTCTTGCTCAACTGATTAGTAATTTTGGCTAAGGGTTTGTAAAAAAGAGGTGCAAAGAATCAAGGCATTCTAACCTCACAATTCATGTACTTATGATTGATCTGTATTATACAGCATGATCCTGCTTCCACTGAAGTTACAGCCAAAACCCTCACTGATTTAAAGTGGGAGCAGGACTGGGACCATAGTAAATAGCAATAGAAAACAGATAGGTTTGTTGGAGAACGAGTAGTATGTTAGTTATCTTTCCCCACTGCCAAGCAAATTCATATACACAGTTGGGATAAATTGTCCAAATGTTCATCTTTATATATAAAATAAAAAGTAATCTTACAGTTTTGTGCACCTCTTGAGCATCTAGCTGGCTAGGCTGCTGCTCCTTGCAATCCAAAACCACAACATAAATTTAAAGGGCTATATATTTGTTGCATCACACAACAAGCCAAACATTTCTTCTAACCTTTATAGTGATTTAAAGCAATTCTTAATTAAATATGAGCATTTTGTACAAGGACAATTGCACTTTACAAAAACAAAATCATACAACATAAATTGCTGGAGTCTGATTTACAACATGAATTATGGTTTGAAATCACGTTTACAGAAGTCTGTTTTACAAAAAAAAAAAAAAAAAAAAAAAAAAAAGCACACATCAGTTCCTGGGCTAGATGTCGTACTGCTGTAGTTTTCTGGTGTAGTCACTCTCACCAACACATCATAATCCCTTCTTTAAATAAAGTTGAGGATGGACGTTAAGAAGGGTCACTGAGGTTGGGCCGCACTTTCAACTGGAGGATGAATGTAAACTCCACAGCTAGATGGGCACTTTTACCACATATCATCAGTTGATGCAGAGTCCTTAATAGAGAGAAAAGAAGGAACCCTTTAAAGTCTGGAGTGCCCAAAATGACAGCAGTTTCTGGATAATCCAGACTGAAAAGGGTAAAAATATGGATAATTGTAGGAGTCTTTCCCTTTTAATGAAGGGTTTCATACTAGATACTTGTAAAACACTATTCCTAACATGCAAAAATGTATATTAATTAAACCATTTAATTCAGTAAGTATTAGCTAGCACTAAAGCAGTTTTTTAACACCTGGTCTAAAGTGTGCTATACTTTAATGTTTTCTAAATGTTTAAAGCTGCTCTAAATAATTGTTAACTTCAAAACCAGCACATTCAAAAACATTACCAGTATAACCTAAAATGTACAGTACAGTAAATGTATCTATTTGGACAATTTCTTTTAGCTGTGCTAAGTTCACAGGGAGCATATTTCCTGTTATTCTTAATTATGATCTACCTACTCTGCCTTCTCAACTAGGGTAGCCAACTTTCTAATCACACAAAACTGAACACCCTTGCCCTGAGGCCCCACCCCTCACTCCATCCCCCCTACCCTCACTCACTTTCATTGGGATGGGGCTGCAGGCTTCAGGGTGGGGCCAGAAATGAGGGGTTCAGGTGCAGGAGCAAGCTCCAGGCTGGGGCAGGGGTGCAGGAGGGGTGAGGGCTCCAGCTGGGGGTGCAGGCTCCAAGCTGGGGCCTAGGATGAATGGTTTAAGGTGCAGAAGGGAGCTTCAGACTGGGGCGAAGAGGTTTGGAGTGTGGGAGCAGGCTCTGGGTTGGGACAGGAGGTTGGGGTATGGGAGGGCAGTTGGATGCAGGAGGGGGATCAGGGCTGGGGTTGGGGCTCAGGCTCCAGCCAGCTGGCGCTTACCCCAGGCGACTCCCAGTCCGAGATGCAGCAGGGCTAAGGCAGGCTCCCTGCAACTCCTGAAAGCAGCCTGCATGTCCAGCTCCTCGGCACAGGCGCACAGACAGCATGCAGGGATTCCCTGGTCGCACCTGCGCCTAGGGGCTGCAGGGACATTCTGGTTGTTTCCAGGAGCCACACGGAGCCAGGGCAGGCAAGGAGCCTGCCTTAGCCTCACTGCACTGCCAATCGGCCTTTTAGTGGTGCTAACCGGAGCCATCAGGGTCCCTTTTCGACTGGGTGGTTCCGGTTGAAAACCAGACACCTGGCAACCCTATTCTCAACCCTCTTGCAGTAAGAAAGGCTTAGAATCTAAGTCACACCGTAAGTAATTGATTGAGAGTTAAGATTAAATTTAAAAGAAATTTAAACATGTTAAGATATGGAAAATACACAGCGCACTCAAAGCAACCTAAATTCTTCTCTTGTAATGATACAAAGGGGAAAATATTGCAAAAACTGTTAAAGATCAGTTTAATCCGGAACCATGAACCCTAAAATGGCCATATGGTATCACTACAGGGAAGAGTTAAGGTTGTATGGGTATCTTAATTGTACATTTCTATACTTTAATATGTTTGGGTTTGTTTTAAGTGTAGCCTTAACTCTGAATGATCTGAATTTGCAATATTTGGTTCTTGGATAATTACAACATCCCTGTAACACTTTTACCTTCAATTATTAAACTATCAGCCTTAACTCCATTTTAACATAGTTTTGTGTGTCTTGGAATGTCCTTAGAATAAATTATGCTCTATTTGTCTTTCTCTCCTCATACTTATTTTTTCATCCTCTTTCCCCTCTGCACAAAGAATTTAACAGAAAAAAGTTGAATGAGGAATACTGGACTGCCCATCAGTTTTACTGATCAGAAGTTGTTAGCAAGATTGTGTTTATACAGTTAGAGGCATCACTTTAAGAGGAAAGAGGCTGCGGTTTAGAGTATGTCTGAGCAATGCCATCTCTCGCTACTTTAGATTGGTGGAGCTGATGTGGAGCCCTGTACTCCTTATTCAGCTGTTAAGTAGAATTTAATAGGATTAATCGGATTTTCTCTCTCTGCAGGACCTGAGAGAGAAGACTGGTCATGAGAAGTAAAATTAATTATTCACTTTTAAAAAATTATGATTTCTAAGAGTAATATCTAAGCCTTCCTTTGGGACTACAAGTAGTAGAAAGCAGAAGTTAGAAAGGACTAGGATAGGCAGAGAGAATCTGATGTGGCCATGTTTGTCAGAGAACATGGATAAAGAATTAAGTCAGCACCAAGTCAAAGTGCAGAAATTTACTTACTGACTACATACTATGCAAATTTCTATACTAGAACTACCAATGACACTTAGATTTGCATACTGTACATTTGCAGAAGAGTTATACAATGAATGACTGCATATCATCCCCATGCAGGGATAATTCCATTTCAGTTATAGATCTGGATCAATTTCTTAGATGTGGGAGGAGACAAAAATAGAAGAGGCTCACTGTAAACTGCAGCAAATAAAGTTTAAGACCAACTGTACAGCTTCTGTTATGCCAAAACATTTGCAAACTGCATTTCACTTATATAATTTTTTGTTAATTAAAAAAAATCATATTAATGGTATTAGTTGCCAGAGACATTAAAAAGTAATTGCTTTCTTTCTGAGACAAAGTACTCAAGAATTTAAAACTAAATTCAGTTGTAAATGGAGTTACTGTTCCCATTTTAAAATTGTTTTTATTGAATGTTCACTGTGAAAATTGTATTAGTGAATAATAATATAGCATAATATAATCCAATTATCAGAATATTATGTTAACTAAACTAGAAATGTAAATATGCTAATCATAGCAACTATTAAACAACTAAGCATCCAGAAGAAAGTTACAAAAAGAATACTTTTGCCTGTAATTCGGGGAATTAAAATTTCACAAAATGATACCTTAATAAAAAATATTTTAACACAGATTTCCCACTATCTCTGTGGTATCAGGGATGAACCAAATAAAATTAGATATCTGAAAACAAGACAATATCTGCTACTAGTGGTGGGATCTGGCACCAGATGTATAGAAATGAAGAGACAGAATACAATCAGACTTTCAAGTCTTGAACTGATAGAGGATAACAACAAATGAGAGTTCTGAAGGTTCAGATGAGAGAAAGGGCAGAAGAGAACTCACAGGGCACAGTCTACAGAACGCACTTTTGGAAAAAAATCCTTCCCCCTTCAAAGAGTTGTAGTAGGATCTGAACAAACAAGCTGAAAGATTTCAAAGGATAGGACAGAAATGATGGGAGAATGAAAGTACTTACAGCATCATCATTTCTATAGGGGTTCAGTCTATTATAAACAGCTTCAATCACACTCCGTCTAAACCAAAGCAGAAAACAAAATGTTAAGGATTTTTTTAAATGAAGTGTCACATTTCCTAAATGCAGTCATGACGTACTAAAACACAAAACTTTAAAAATGGTAAAAAGATTCAAAATGTACAGAACTTAAGTTTTGGGTTTTTGTTGTTTTTTTTTTTGCAAGTAAAGCTATGTTTCCATATAATTTATGCAGTGCTCTCTTTTGGATTCAGGAAGAGAGTTTAAAAAGGTAAAACACTCCTAAGGGTTTTGCCAAGAAAACGGAAAATTACGTATTTGCATATGAGACTTTTCAATTAGACTGTCTGCTCCTGATATACTGTCAGGGGCATGCCCACATTTTGTCTTCGAAGTAATAAGACAAGGAGGTTACAGAGTGATGAGCAGCATAAACAATATGCATTTGTGCACTTGCGGGTATGGTGGCAGTAAATAATACACCATTGATGTACGAAGATAATATTTTTCACAAGAGAACACTGTATTTGTATTTTCTGAATACAATTTTTTGTGCACCCCTTAATGAAAACGCTGCATTCTTAGTTTGGTTTAAGTTAATTTCCATTATAAATCTTGTTAGGTTATTATTATTATTTTTAAATACAGCAGTAGCAGCTTCCCATTGCATGCCAATTTTCAATTTCCTTTTACAATTATCCTCCAAAAGAAAACAATTTTAACTTAAAACAGAAATTTTGTATAGCATATCTCACCCTGTAACAGATATATTCTTGGGGAATTTGGTAAAAATCAGCAAATGAGTTTATAGTGTGGAAATTTACCTTTTGCTCACATCTGAACTTTAAATTTTTGTAATCTCTCACAAAACATCTTGGCTTTGGTACTCCTCCCCTCCCCTTTTTTGTACCTTGCTGATTGCACTTTGGGGGGGGATGCAGAGTAGAGGATTAATTACAAAGCTATATAATAAAACATAAAAATAGCTTGTGATCCCTGCTTACCTAACTGTAAGGAAAGAGATTAACAAGGAGTTCGTTAGAGCAACAATACTAAAAAACAGTGGAATGCTAAGGGAAAGAGGAAGTACTTGCCTTCCTCAGCAAGCATGATATAACTAGGAAAATGAAGGTCTAATACAAGTAAGATTTTAAAGACTTTTTTCCTGGATGACAGGAGTTTTTTCTGAGGGGGAGGGGGGAATGGGGGACAAAGCTGAAGAATGCCTCGGTTCTTACTTTGTACAATAGGGTCAGGTGGAGAAGTGCTCTGCACACATCTTCATGCCTTAAAGTGGCAGAATGTAGCCCTTCCCCTTGTCTGTTAGTCGTGATTGCAGACTGGGCTACACTCAGAATGAGCGATTTTAATTTTTTTTCCCCAATACTTATAAACTGACCTATTACGGATTCCAGGCCTATGTTCAGGGATAGTGTAGGAAATACAGGAAAATGTAAAGGGGTCAGTATCCTGGAGGGGCCATGTTGGTAGCATGTTAGCAAGGATGTGGGTTGGTGTATCTAGTTTTGGAATGAGGGACTTTGGGTGAGGAATAAGCAGGGAGATCCATGATAGGCAGAGAACAGCAAACGGGACAAGGGAACGAGGAAGATCCTAATCCGCACATCCACTTCCAAGAATCACTTAGTAACTTGAGGACAGAGTAAACAAGGTAGGGATTGATAAGGCCATGGGTAACAATCTGGATTACCTGCTCATTTCCAGACATCCCATTGTCTAGAGTTCCAAAAGGTGTACAATTTTTGAAGAGAAAGTAATATTGTTTTAGGGTATTGCTGGACTCCATTGAAAAAATTTCAGCTTTAGCTTTTTAAACTAAACTTTTTGCTTCTAATTTTAATAATTAACTTCAGCATGATGAAAACGTTCCAATAATAATGCTGTCTCTGTGAAAAAATTCTCAAAAGACGAAGCAGCTAGCTATGCAATCATGTCAAACCTGAAATTTAATCAGTAAAATACTCTAAATTACTCATTCTAAAAAAAAAAGTGTTTATAATTAAAATAACTGAGAAAATTATTTCTTTTAACAGAGCATGGCAGTACAACAAATCAAATACCACCCAGGACTTTTTCAGAACCCCATCATTTTGGCATCTAGTCAATTTTTATAAAAGTTTTATAAAGAGTTTCAGGTACTACCACTGTCCTTGATTTCCCTTGAAAAATGTGTGAGTTTACCGTAACATTTCTCTTTTTTTTTTTTTTAAAAAAAGTCTTTTCCTCCCCTCCACCCCCTTGCTGTTTGAAAAGTCCTAGATAAACAAGGGAAACAGCAAAACTGAGCATCAAAAAGTGATATTCCATGTACAAACTGAAAAACAGACCTCTCTCTAATCTTTTAGACATCATCATCTCAGGTGTTATAAGTAGACAATTTTCAGATAAATGTGATTTTCAAATCGACAGCATCCCTTTGAGTTACATTAAGGCCCAATTCAGTAACTTAATTAACACACATTTAAAAGTTAAAGGTTTCAGAGGGGTAGCTGTGTTAGTCTGTATCAGCAAAAACGACAAGGAGTCCTTGCGGCACCTGAGAAACTAGCAAATTTATTTGGGCATAATTTGGATCCAAATTTATTTGGATGTCTGATTTGTGTCCATTTATTCTTTCGCGTAGAGACTGTCCGGTTTGGCCAACGCACATGGCAAAGGGGCATTGCTGGCACATATATCACATTGGTAGATGTGCAGGTGAACGAGCCCCTGATGGTGTGGCTGATGCGGTTAGGTCCTACGATGGTGTCCCTTGAATAAATATGCAGACAGAGCTGGCAACGGGGTTTGTTGCAGGGGTTGGTTCCTGGGTCAGACATCAAGAATTGTAACATTCAAAAACCAGAAGGAGAGCACTTCAATCTCCCTGCACTCAATAACAGACTTAAAGTGACAGGTTTCAGAGTAGCAGCCGTGTTAGTCTGTATTCGCAAAAAGAAAAGGAGTACTTGTGGCACCTTCGAGACTAACAAATTTATTTGAGCACAAGCTTTCGTGAGCTACAGCTCACTTCATCGGATGCTTTCGATGAAGTGAGCTGTAGCTCACGAAAGCTTATGCTCAAATAAATTTGTTAGACTTAAAGTGGCCATTCTTTAACAAAAAACCTTCAAAAACAGACTTCAACAAGAAACTACAGAGCTGGAATTAATTTGCAAACTTGACACCATCAAATTAGGTCTGAATAAAGACTGGGAGCAGCTGGGTCACTACAAAAAGTAATTTTCCCTCTGTTGATACTCTCACTGTTCTTGTCAACTGTTGGGAATGGGCCACATCCACTCTAATTGAATTGGCCTTGTTAGCACTGACCCCCAACTTGATAAGACAACTCCAGTCTTTTCATGTGCTGTATACTTATACCTGCCTACTGTATTTTTCACTCCATGCATCTGACGAACAAGTGAGTTATAGCCCACGAAAGCTTATGCCCAAATAAATTTATTAGTCTCTAAGGTGCCACAAGGACTCCTCATTGTTTTTATTTAAAAGTTAAAAACATTCTTAAATCCCCATTGATTTCACTGCGATTTGAGCAGATTCTTTAAGTGCTGTCCCTGAACAGGGAATGGTTTCTTGAATCTGGGCCTAAGATGCTATTTCATTTGTTCACTAACTAGCTAAATGCCTGCATCTCAGACTAAACAAATCAGCGTATGCTCAGTTACACAGTTGATTTCAGGTATCGCAGATATTTCTTTAAACCAAAACCAATAAGCCAGAACAACTGGTTTGCAAAATCATCACACACAAACACCCAGGAAAGAATCCTGACATCAGAAACACCAATACGGGATGGGAGTAAAAAGAAGTCAATTTTTAGTCTCAACACTGACAGGTCTACTTTAAAATTAGCTGCAGTCTAGGTTATTTAAATCAACCAGGTAGTGCAATTGGGTAACATATACTGTGTCTTATAAACAGATTAATAACAAACAGAACAGATCTAACATCTCAGAGTTATGTAGCTCTGCTGCAACACAGGTAACAGTCTCCCATAAAAAGGTGTTTGTTTTCACCACTTTCACTAGCATCATAAAAATTACTCTTAAGTCAGGTGCAGCAGAAGAGATTTGCTCACAAGCCCAATAGAAGGGGAAAAAAACAAAAACCAAAAAAAACAGAGCTAGAAAGATGAGTCAAAAGAATGATATACATTCCAATTTAATGTTACAATATTTAGATTTGCCAAACGTATCAACAAGAACTCACTCAATGATGCTTCAAAGAAAAATATATTCTAAAAATAGATACCGTTCTGACATCTCAATGCCTGGTCAGTTCTCTCTCTCTCTCTTTTTTTTTTTTAAAAACACTGAAACATTAGCATGAAAACAAGGGTTTCTTTAGAAGCTCATCTGCTCTGGAATCTAGTTGTTTATTGCTCACTGAAAGTCATAACTCTGACATCACTAACAGAGATAATTTATTACAAAGACAACTAAAAGAAAGCTATCATGCTTAAGCAAACACCACACTATGAAAACAACATTTGAAATAGATGATTTATAATGTATTCATATTACATACATTTTAAATAGAAAAATATTGGTTTGTGAGCAATCTGTACTAAAATTGCTTGGTTTACTGGACAGAGGAGCTTGAGATTTGAATTCTTTGATGGTTTAATGCTAATGTATAAAATTAGTAAGTCTGTTTCAGACTATTTCTTCAAGACAACAATCAAAATGAATCTGTATAAAGCTTTAAAATTCAATCCCCTGCTTAGCCCGGGTGAAGCAGTAATTTCCTTGAAAGGGATAATTAGCTGAACAGATCATTTATAATTCTAGAAAAGAGATATAAATTTAACAAAAAAGCAAGAGCAAAGAAAGCTGCCAAATGAAGCATTAAATGCACTGAGTAATCGCTATTTGTTAACTAAGTACATAAACTACTTTTCAAAATGAGCCATTATATGCATTACATTTCCCTTACATCTTAAAAAGTAAAAGCAGTAAACATTTTAAAGCTACAATTAACAGAAAAGGCCACCCTTAAAAGTAATCCATTCTTTCTGCAACTATAGTTTAACATTCACATATTTTTAATTTTAGAAACTATCATCCACAGTCAACCACGGTCTAGTGCATGGATTTCTTTCCGAATTTAAAACAGATCAAAATGTGAAAGATATTAGTTGAGAATGGATGATGCCCTTTTGTCCCCATAAACCTTATTTCAATTTATTTATTTTTAAGAGTGGCCTCACAAAAAGTTTCTGTTAATTTAGACCAAAAGCACATTTACACTAACATAGACTCACTTGCTTGCCAATTCACCCCCTGGCGGGAGGTTTGGGATGCTCTCAGTTGCTAACGTACGCATCACGTGGACTAAGTCTGGTACTCCTTCACCCTGCTTCTTTATGATCTCTGGGAATCAGAAGTACTTTTTTTGTAAGTGCAGTCCAAATTTAACTTGAAAAGATTGAAACACTCAGTTTTATCAAAAAGCAGTTTAACATTTTAAAAGACAGCATTTACCATGTTGGACACTGTCTGTAATCTTTGGTGCCACAACAAAAAAGCCAGTGTACCTGTAAAAAGCTATTGTATATTTGATTAAAAAAAAATACCAACTATGTTCTGTTCTTCACATAGTTCTATACTTCCAAAATTTTAATCATTTTGATTAGTATATCACATAACAAAGGGTATCTTAACAGGTAAACAAACTAGGTAGTTCTAAATAGGCTTCATTAGAACATAATTATTGTATTTTGCCAAAGAAACATCCTGTGAAAAAGCTGGGTTTTAATGTCCATTTTTTTTATATGAATGGATGTTAAAAGGTTATTGCCATGGTAGAAAATATAATATTTTGAAGAAACAAGAAATTAGGTGTTTTGTTTAAAATATGCTTCATATAGTTATACCAGATTGCAGATTATTAACACAAAAACATTAAAAGTCATCATGCATAAACAAACAAGAGCCAAGAATGTCAGAGTTAAGATACAACTCTGTCCTTAACTCAAAGGGATATTTCAACAGCAGGTGATTTTACATACAACACACAATCCACCTCTTCATCAGGTAAGCAAGAGAGACGACTCTCTACAGTAGTTACAGCAAAGTGTACCAAGAATAAAGTTACAGATAGCTACATTTCTTAAGCCTTATCTTCTGAAGTGTTGAACACTCACATCTGCAGCTGAATTTAAGTTAGTCATCACCTTTTGGGGGGGAGGGGGGGAGGGGAATCAGACTTCTTCCAGTTTTGTGAAATCCATTAAAAAAAATTTTTTTTTTTTTTTAACAAGGTAAATGAGAATTGTCTACTATCCCATGACATTTAAATGTCTATACATTTCTCAATACACTAGAAACTCCTTCAAAAACATTATTTAAGAAGGATATTTTATCAATCAATCAGCTTGGAGTTGCTGATCTCCAAGTGGATGTCATGGCAAGTGTACAAAAATGCACATGCACAGTTAAATATTCTTTATGTAGTAAAATCTTTCCAAAATGTATTTGAAAAAAGTAGTTTGAACACACGGAGAACCCACTTTCAATTTAAATATTTTGACAATTTATCTTTTTATCCCAATACTGAAAAAAAAGATGTACAATATACCATTTTAAACTCATATTGGTGAGTTAATGTTGCACTAAAGTATCTAAAACCAGTACACTTTCCTTTTAAATAAAAAAAAATAGTACAAATTCATGAACTGATTTGTGTGCACGGAACAGGTTTTCTGGGATGCAACCTTCCATGCAAAAAGTTTTAGCCCAATTTGCAGCCAGATTCTATGCAAGTAATTGACACTGGAAACACTGACATACCCTTACTTGCAGTAAAATAACCAAAATGTCAACATTTGCAGTACAAAGTATTAGCTATTTAGTTCTACATTTTAAGTAGGAAAGAAATCCAACATGTGACACTACACATTAGGCAAACATCTCAAAACTCAAATGTGCCACTTTCTCAAGAACTATGGCCAAAATTCATATTTTACCGTCTAGCATTTAGTAAAGAGAATTCTAACACTCTTAAATCTGAATAAAAAGCAAAGATCTCAGATTTGGTTTGCCAAGTTCCTTTATTGTGTAATCTTCAACATCTAGTATATTCTACATCATTCTAAAGCTAAAGTTCTGCTGTACAAAAATAAAGGGATTTATAGTTTGCCTAAACTACACAGTTTCACAACCTAAAGCTGCAGTACATTTAACATACAGTCACCACTAAATGAATACATTTATACTCTGATAGAACTATAGATACAGTCTGAAATAACACTGATGACAACAAATGGAACCAATCCATTCTTCTTTTTTAAAAAAAATAATTATTAAATTATCTTTTGTTTCAATGCATCTTGCATCCCTTTCTCTTTGACCTAATTTAACCCTTCTAAATGTTTTCCCCATTTAAGACAGTGGGGAAAAAATGTACTTACTAAAAATAAAAAATTCAAAATGTATCTATTTCCTGTTTTGAATGGAAATTTCATATAAAATTCTTAAAAATCTAACATTTCAGGTTTTGCTGAAAAATGGCCAATTTAAAACTATCAATTTCAATTAATTCCATGGATTACATGTATCTAATAACCAGATTTGTTACTATATTAAGTATGTATATGATACAAAATGTGTTTTAAAGAATGGGTCAAAAAGCTTAAGGAATGTTAATTTTAAATTAAAAAAAAAAAGAGTCAAACCAGCTCAGTAACTGGAGTAATAGTGCAACTAGAGTAATACATCTGGGAACGATTGATTAATCTTTTTCAGACAGCAAGTCTTCAAAACCTTTTAGAAGCAACACTGATTTACTGGAAAGGGATGGCACAAAGATGTTTTGTCACTCTTACTTCACCTCCTGTTAGACATTTTCAGCTCTAAATGTGAGCCACAGAAGTATCCAACATTGATGCAAGAATGTAGGTTAAAGGAGTGAAGGTCAGTCAGGTGTAAGGGGGAGAGCAGAAACCTTGTATCAGCCAGGTTTTTTTATTCCCGTTTGTTGTTCAAGATGGCCATCAATATAGGGCCTTCTTTACAGCAGTAAGTACAACAAACTTTAATAAGAAAATATTAAAATAAGATTTAACTGCACATTATGGGATGAAAAATGCTTTTATGTAATTGATCAAGAAAATTTATATTAAAATATAATCTAACCTCATTACTTGGACTATGTTTGCTGGTCAAACACCTAGTTTGTTATATAACTGCTATGTACTGCAGTGCTCATTCACAAAATTTCCATTTTATTGTATTTTAATTTTCTAATTTAGACATTACAGACTGGTAAAAACTACTTTCAGAATTTCTTTACATTTACCAATTTCTTCAACTGAAATTGAAGCTTTTAAAATCTTAAAAACTGCATTATTACTAAGGCATTTCAAGATAACAGTAGCAAGATTATTCAGCACAGTGTTGAAAGTTTCAGCAATGGCCATATTAGTCCCACCTCAGTAGACAATACTGTATATTAAGTTTCCAGCATGAAACAATCTTATTTTAATTGCATAAATATTTAAGTTTAATGTAATAAAGTGACATTGTGACTTGAGTTTACTTTTCTCACATAAAGACCCAAAAATTTCACTCATACTAGTTTCAGAGTAGCAGCCGTGTTAGTCTGTATTCGCAAAAAGAAAAGGAGTACCCGTGGCACCTTAGAGACTAACAAATTTATTAGAGCATAAGCTTTCGTGAGCTACAGCTCACTTCATCGGATGCATTTGGTGGAAAAAGGCTTTTTCCACCAAATGCATCCGATGAAGTGAGCTGTAGCTCACGAAAGCTTATGCTCTAATAAATTTGTTAGTCTCTAAGGTGCCACGGGTACTCCTTTTCTTTTTACTCATGCTAGTGAAGACTAAGTTCTGTAACTATGTTATAAATTGCTGTATGGTTGCATTTTTTGCTTATAATAAAAAGTGTAAATACTATTTCTGTGTGCATTATCAAAGGGAAAAGATGTTTAAGTCCAAGGAAAATAACTTTAAAACAAAGTGTGGACTCTAAAGGGGTAGCAGCAATATATTTTTCTAAATGTGTCCACCAAATTAGGATTAAAGTGCTTTATATCATGTAAATTTTCCCCATTCACACAGACAAAAATGAAGTTTCACTTGTCCCTGAAATATGTTATTTCTAAAAATGCAAGAAACTCAGCAACCAAACAAATGCATTGTTCCCTACAGCACAACCTTATGCAGTTCTAATACTTAGGATCTTCATTCAGCAATATCTGGACGTGATGTTCCCATTCCATCTACTCTAATACACATAGGCCAATGGGATGAGTTAATGGAGATGCAACCTTAACTTAAGTATACTTTGGCCTTAGAGTTGAGTCAAATCTCCAATCTCCAAGATTTTTTTGTTAACAGTTAAAAGGGAAAAAGTTCATGGGGCATTATTACAATTCATCAGTCACTGATATGACAAACCATAAGAGCTGTGTATATCACGCCAATGCATGTTATTAAGGACTCTTACCCTAGGTATTATTAACATGATACAATCATAGTAACCGATTAATTAAAATCTATATCCTCAATGTTTCCATTTGAAAAATATTAATTTCATCTATATACTAAACTGAATGTGTACAGTAAGCGTTTCAGATATTTAGGAAATTTAATATTTAGGAGATCTGAGCACATCAGTGGCAGCTGCTTCTTAAACCACAATCTCTGCTTCAGTTTTTAATACCCAAAGGAATTACAGTCCAGATTACAAAATTAAATTATGTTTTAAGTCAACAAATTTCTAGTTATATGGCACAAAGTGCCTGAAACAACAGTTCCTTCTCTTTCCCTTTTAAAATATAAAAAAAACACAAATGAAAATAAAATTTACTTTTAAAAAAGTTACTGGCAGGATTGTACATTATATGCCCAGCTTCAGTTCAATATGAATGTTTAAGGTTTAGCTATAACACAAATGTTGATAGGCTTTTACTCTTAAATATAATCATATTAGCAAGTGCTATTATGTTAACAGTAACATTGCTGTGACCCTTAAATTATCATACAATATACTTATTAGGGCCATGTAATTGTACATAGCTTTACAGAAAAATGGCACTCAAATGACCATCTTCAAAAATATGCTGCCAGATTTCATTCAAATGCACATGCCAGGAATCAGAATTTACTGGCCTGACGTTAGTGATGCCAATGGACTCATCAAGAAATTTGAGCACAAGTAGATTACTTTCCTCTGCCATCCTAAATAGAATCTCCAGGGCCATAAGCTTCTGCAGTTTCTGTTTTAGTAGCATTTTGTCATGACACACAGCATACATCCAACGGAACACAGGAGTGCCTTTTTCATAGATGTATATGCAGGCTACATCTACACCTGGAGCTAGAGGTGCAATTCCCAATTCATGTAGACACACTCTTGTAAGCTCCAAAAATAGTAACGTTGCCACAGTGGCAAGGGCAGCGGTGAGCAGCAGCAAAGCCTATCCGTCCTGCCTGTATATCTCAGGGTCCAGGAGCGTTTGTAGTTGGCGTACCTAGCTTGTGCCACTGTCCAATGCAGATCACGCTACCACGGCTACGCTACTATTTTTAGAGCCAGTATGAGTACATCTATGCAAACTAGAAATCACACCTCCTAGCTCCAAGTGCAGACAGCCTAAATGTCCAACGGCACTTAAAGGTTTAATAAAAAAACCCTACACGTGTTAGAGTTTAGTTGTTTGGGGGATTGTTTAGAAACAAAGCTACTTATTTTTTTTTAAATGATCCACCTTCTACTCTGCTTTCCAGGTACTTGTCCAACTCTGCCTCTCTCTTCACCGCCTCTGGCAATACCTTTGGTGCACTTGGAAAACAGATCAAAATCACACTCATGTTGTCTCGACTTCCCTGGTAGTGGAAAAAAACAAAAACAGATGAGACAATATCCTGTATCCAGTGAGTAATACACACTGATTTTATCCCAAGGCCATATCAAAGCAGTTTATAAAATTATTTAAAATAATTTAAATAAAAAATAAAATTTTAAATTAAAATATTTTGCTCATCATGTGAAATTAGAACACTTTCTTCCATCATACCATTAAATAAAAAATGATATCATTTACAAATAACTGTTCAAGAAGTCTGCATGTTGAGTATCATTCAGTACAAACAAGCTTTTAAGTATACTTTGTTAACTTTTTTCTTCATGATTGATGTTTACAATGACCCTACAGTTAATGACTCCCGTCTTGCTGAATGCTGAAATTATTTGCAAAACTAAACATGGGAGATTTATTATTGAGATTTGTAAACTTGTTTCCATCCTGCTTAAATATTAATATTGTTTGGAGGGAAAGATTACATTAGCTGTAGATATATTAAACGCTTAAATAGGAAAATTTAAGGTATCTGAAGCCAGTTATAAAGCAAATAAAAAAACCCCAAACTTAGACACCTAAAAATATTGCTAGCGTCAAATGTGCATTTTCCATAAACAGTTCCCTACAGTAGGCCTAAGGGCCAGTCATTAAGAAGTAGTGTATGTGACATACACATTTTCATTTGCACAGAGAAATATTTCTCACTATGTAAACTTTTAGAACACAAGTGAGCAAAATAAGCACAACTTTAATAAAATACTTGAATGCAGTACTGTACAACTATGCTTTGCAGAAAGAAGTGCTAAATATTGATTCAAATGATTTTCGAACTGTTAAGGGCCCTATTCTGCAAACACTTACACAGATGCTGAACTTTAAACACAAGTAGTCCTATTGAAGCCATGAGACTACTCATGTGAATAATGGTAAGCATGGATGCAAGTCTTTGCAAGATTGGTGCCTAAACCAAGCAGAATTGTCCTGTGGCATTTACATTTCCCGTACTAGCGCAGCTAAAATTATAAATGAAAAATTGGCAGTGAATGAAGTTTAACTTTTTAAAATGATAGAAAACTATTTATGCAATGTTGTTGTAGCTACGTTTGTCCCAGGATATTAGAGAGACAAGGTGGGTGAGGCAATATCTTTTATAGGACCAACTTCTGTTGGTGAGAGATAACAGAATTCTGTGGAGCTCTTCTTCCGATCTCTCTCGCCAATAGAAGTTGGTCCAATAAAAGACATTACCTCACCCACTTGTCTCTAGAAAACTATTACATAGTTAACAGGGTCGTTGTTTCACACCTCTTTAGAGATATGGTGCCAATACTAATGATGCGATCTTGCCTTTATTTACAGCTTGCATATCAGAGCTCAGTTTTATAAATAGGATTAAATGTTTGTCTAGGGAAAGTTAAAACAAACTATGAAATTTTTAACAATGTTCAGTCTATCCTATTGAGCAACAGAACAACCTTTAATTTTGTTTATAGAAACATACAAATTTGGTTTTTATATGCAAGGAGTCCAATCACAAAATCTGTATTCATTAAGTAAAAATTGTGCCTGTCTTCTTGAGCAGATATAATTAGTTGGACTCTTGGACATCTAAAAGCTATACTAAATAATCTAAGTAACTGTACAAGAGGAGATTTTTTTTATGCAGAAGTAAAATTACAAAAGGAACAATTTAAAAAAATCAGATCAAAGATTTCAGTAGTTAATTGAAGTTCTTAATTTTAGAAACCAAAGTTCGGTCATTTTGTATGGTTTTGGCATGATTCAGCCAGAAACGCTACATTTCCCCAGTGACAGAAGAGGAAAAAATAAATTATTTGTGCCCTTTATTTACTTCTTTGGAAGGTATAAAAGCTGCTTATATATTTTTTCCATTTCCTTTCTTTAATCTTAGAAAGAATCATTTCTCCTCAGCTACTAAATTTTCCACTCATGCCAATACCACCAATTCTCAAGTAATTCAGTCTCTATACGAAATGTGATACAAGACCTGATATTTCTATCAAATGTTTTTAAATCCATTTTTATTGCACTGTGAAGCAACAAAAAGGGGACTGTTATTTCCATTGGTCATTTTTAAAAGTGCTAACTAGTTTGCCATAGAGCACAACATATCTTTACATGATTTAAACTTCTAAACAAATAAGGAGACTCATTATTGAAGTCCACGTGCCCTTACTATTTGCTGCTCCTAGTTATATCCCCAATGGCATTATACTAAGTGGCTCAACAGTGGAATGATTGCATCATATAGTTATTGTTACAAAATTGTACAGAAACTAAACTTCAGCTATTCTATAGATCTGAATTGAAATTTATTTTCATCTAGTTGACAACAGAGAAACTCCTACTACTGTACTGAAAACATAATAGGTTTCTCCTCTTAAAATTCTGGCTACCTTGTACAAGCAGGTGTCGACTATCTCATTGCAAACTTTCTCAAGGTCGTCAGTAACTTCGAGTCTGGATCTTACAAAGTCACAGAGCTCTTCATTTCCCATAACATCCCAGATACCATCACAAGCCAGTATGATAAACTGATCATCTTCTTCTGATCTCTCAATTTCGTAAACTTCAGGCTCAGGTGAGACAAGCTGCTCTGTAGGGCCTTTCCCATGGACACATTTGTAATCAAAGTCCCCAAGAGCTCTAGACACAGCAAGAGAGCCATTCACACGTTGAATCATTACAGAACCACCTGCATTCTGTATACGCTCTTTCTCCAGTGGATTACTTGGTTTGTGATCTTGTGTGAAGAAGTGAACCTTCCTGTTTCTACAAAGTAAACCTCTCGAGTCTCCACAGTTGATGAAGTAAGTATGTTGAGGAGAAATCATGACACCCACCGCTGTTGACCCACTTCTATCTGCACCATGTTTCTTCTCAGAGATTACTCTCATATGTTCATCAATTTGCAGAAAACCTGTTCTGATTCCATTCTTTACACTTTCCACAGAAGGTGGTCCATCGGACCCTTTAAAATCCTGGTTGCTTGTGATGTGATCTAATAAATGCTCACAGCAGTATTTGGCAACCTGGGATCCAGCATGCCCATCATATACAGCAAAAAATGACCATCCATCAAGTCCATTTGGCAAACCAACAACAGCTGTATGTGCATCCTCCATCTCAACTCGCCAACCTTGCATACTACTTAGCCCATAACGTAGCCCATTACCCTGCCCTTGGGCATTATGCTTCTCCATCTTTGGCTTGTCTAAAAATGCTCCCATGATGACTTGTTCCTTCAGTTCTAAGGAAAAGAGAATATTATTGTTATTTCTACAAAACAAGTAACCATTTAAGCATGTTACTAGAAACTATAAATATAGAAAAAGTTACTTAAATAATATTAAGGTAAGCAAATGAAGATGGGAAGTTAAAATTTATGGCTGACTTTTGGTCCTTAACTCAATATTTTACATAATAATGAGTAAACTAAAATTTCAGCCTTAACTCTGAACTGCCTTGTTTTGCTTTTGTTGATTTAAGTAAGGACCTCACTACTAATTGAGCATACTCTGTATGTTTTTGTAAATATTTAAGCTGTAACCATGCATGAAGAAGGTTTACACTAGTTTAGCGTCTGTGGTTTTCATCAACACACTTGTAGTGAAAATAAGTATAACAAAAACCACCATTCAAAACTATTTTAACTAGCAGAGACAACTTAGACTTGTTTTTTTGTTTTGTTTTTTTTAACAGCAACTAACTTCTCAGATGTCTGTTTTGTGGTCCAGATGTGTTTAAAACTTAAAACGTTCTTTGTGCTTATAATTCAAGGAGGAAAAACTACCTTTGACATGTTTGCAGAAATCTGTTTGGAAATAAAATTACAAGTATTAGAAATTCACATTTCATATATACAGTAAGCAAATATTTTAATATTTTCTTTATTCACTCTTATGTGGGTGCAGAGAACCAAGCACATATTTGTACCCAAGAAACACTACTATGGTTTTAAATACTTTAAATCGACTGGTCTATTTTGACTGCTCTGTACAGTAACTCCTCACTTAAAGTCATCCCGGTTAATGTTGTTTCGCTGCTGATCAATTAGGGAACATGCTTGTTTAAAGTTGTGCAATGCTCCCTTATAACGTTGTTTGGCAGCTGCCTGCTTTGTCCACTGCTTGCAGGAAGAGCAGCCTGTTGCAGCTAGCTGGGGGATGGGGGGGGAGAGCTTGGAACCAGGGTGGGCCAGCAGCCCCCCTATCAGCTCCCCGCTCCCCTATGTTCCCTGTGCAGCAGCCGCCCAGCAGACTATCAATTGCGGGCAGTTCAGCTGTCCCTCCTCCCACTGCCATGTGCTGCTCCTGCCCTCTACCTTGGAGCTTCTCCCCAGAGCCTCCTGCTTGCTGTGCGGGTGAGGGGGAGAGGGCAGCTAATGTCAGGGTGCAGGATGTCCCCCCCTCCCCTGTGCTCCTGCCCCCTATTTACCCCATCTCCATAGAGCAGGGGGGACACAGGACAGGGCTCAGGACAGAAGGAGCTTGCTGGCCATAGCTGTTCTCTCAACTTCCTGATATATTTAAAAAGGTAATGTACTCAGAGTGGGGTCAGCCTACTTAAAGGGGCAATGCGCATCTCTCTCTCTCACACACACACACACACACACACACACACACACACACACACACACACACACTCTGTGTGTCTCTGCCATGCTGTCTCCCCTCCCTCCATTCCTGCTGCCTTGTAGAGTGTGAGGCTACATTAACAACAAGTTAACCCTTGAGACTCAGCTGAGTGCTAGTTCATCATTTAGCAGTAAGGCATTCCCTGGGAAATATCCCACCTCTAACTTCACCACCTCAACCAAGCTTCACAATCATCATTGCTGTGTACAGTATTAAATTGTTTGTTTTAAAACTTATATTGTGTGTGTAAGTATAATATAGTTTTTTGTCTGGTGAAAAAAATTTCCCTGGAACCTAACCCCCTCACCCCCCATTTACATTAATTCTTATGGGGAAATTGGATTCGCTTAACATCATTTCACTTAAAGTCGCATTTTTCAGGAACATAACTAAAACATTAAGCAAGAAGTTACTGTACTCTCGCACCCTAGCCATTCATCTTGCCCTTTTAATCTCTACCAGTTTAATTACAGTGTCATTAAATCACTCAAATCAGCTCAAATTTTACATGCTCAGAAGTTTTGCATCATTTGGACTGTGCAACCTATCGTGATGCAACACAAGATAAAGAAAAGCTGGCAAAGTCCTATTCCATCTGATGATTGATAGGCTACGGATAAAATTGACCAGGAAAGAGTCCCCAACTTCAGTGTGCCACAGGCCCAAATGAGGCTGTTATGTTGGCAGAACATTTCACTTATGTGTTGTTTTCAAGGGGTAAACATACATATAAAGAAAAAGAGGACTTGTGGCACCTTGGAGGACTTGTGGCACCTTGGAGACTAACAAATTTATTTGAGCATAAGCTTTTGTGAGCTACAGCTCACTTCATCGGAATGCATCCGATGAAGTGAGCTGTAGCTCACGAAAGCTTATGTTCAAATAAATTTGTTCGTCTCTAAGGTGCCACAAGTCCTCCTTTTCTTTTTGCGGATACAGACTAACACTGCTGCTACTCTGAAACCTGTCATTATGCATATAAAGGAACTGATCCACACTGTCTTAAAGATGACAGCAACACTTTATTCCAGCAGAACATTAAATACCTCTAAGGAACAAATTAATCCTGGTAGCTTTCCAGATATTTTCTTCCTCCCCCACCCCATCTCCATCGGAAGTGAAATGTGCATACTCTAGCGCACACAGCCTGAGGGGAAAAAGGAATAAAACAGTGAAGTGGCACATTTTGCCGACGATACAAAATTACTCAAGATAAGTCCAAAGAAAACTGTGAAGAGTTACAAAGGGATTGCACAAAACTGGGTGTCTGGGCAACAAAATAGGAGATGAAATTCAATGTTGATAAGTGCAAAGTAATGCACATAATCCAAACTATACATACAAAATAGAGATGGGATCTAAATTAGCTGTTATCACTCAAGAAAGATTTTGGAGTCATTGTGGGTAGTTCTCTGAAAACATCTACTCAATATGCAATAGCAGTCAAAAGCTAACAGCGTTAGGAACCACTAGGAAAGGGATAGATAACACGACAGAAAAATATAAATGCCACAAAAATATAAATGCCTAAATCCATGGTACACTCTGAACACTACGTGCAGTTCTGGTCACTCCATCTCAAAAAAGGTATTAAAATGGGAAAAGGTACAGAAGGGCAGCAAAAATGAGTAAGGGTATGGAACAGCTTCAGCATCAGGAGATGTTAAAAAGACTGGGACTTTTCAGCTTGGAAGAGACACCTAAGGGGGAAAGACAGAGGTCTATAAAATCATGAATGGTGTGGAAAAAATGAATAAGGAAGTGTTATTTATGCCTTCATGTGAACACAAGAACCAGCGGTCACCCAATAACATTAATAGGCAACAGGTTCAAAACAAACAGAAGAATGTACTTCTTCACATAATGCAATGTCAACCTGTGGAACTCATTTCCAGGGGATGTTGTGAGGGTCAAAAATATAATAAGGTTCAAAAAGAATTAAACAAGTTCATGGAGAATAGGTCCATCAGTGCCCTGGGTGTCCTTAGCCTCCAATTGTCAGAAGCTGGGAGAGGATGAATCACTCAATGATTGCCTGTTCAAGTTCATTCCCTCTGAAGCACCTGGCATTTGCCATTGTTGGAAGACAGGATGCTTGGCTAAATGGACCATTGGTCTGACCAAATATGGTCATTCTTATGTTCTTAGAATATTTACATTTGATCTGAAAGTGACAGTATATTTAAATATCTGCATATGCTGCCTATGAACAAAATACTGTATACAGCCATATCTACATTACAGAATTAAGTTGACTTCAGTTACACTGAATCAAACCAATGTAATTACATTGCTTGTGCATATTCATACAACGATCCTTGTGTCTGCACAGTCCATCCACGGTTGGTGGATTTCTCTCTCCAGCTATAACATCCCACTGAAATCATATACTGACCTAACCCCCACTCTTTTATAGTGTTACAATAAATCAAAAATGGAATTATTTCCTAGAAAACTACAGCTCATTTATTCCACTATAACATTCCTTGAATGTTTTGGAATGAACTTCAATAGTATAAAAAGTAACAATGGAATTTAATCAATTCAATAATTTCAAATTTTAATTCAGAACTTGAAAATGTGAGTATAAATAAGTTCATGTTTTGTAAAGTATTTCTTACCCCTTGCTACTGTGTAAACCATTTGCACAAAAAAGGGAAAGTGAATATACAGAGAATACAGTAAAACTGACTATACACAAAGCGCTTGTCAAATGCAAACTACACAAACTAGATTTTTTCCCCTCTAATCTTTACATTACAAGGGTTTTAGGAGTTCACTTTTAAAAGAAATAGCAACAAAATATTCAGAGCTGTGCTTTTTAAGTTGGTGTTTCCCTTTTCATTAAATTTTTTGTATACATTTTTAAAAAGGACAATATCTTTGACTATGAGACCTTTTATTAAGACAGATTGACCATATACAACTTTAGCAATCCTCAGTGGAAAACCATTCAGTTAATTTTCGGAGTAGTGCATCTATCCCCACTCCAGTCAAGTTAGTTTCGTCACCAATATGAGAGTAGGTCAAAGCTCTTGCTATCTTATCTAGACTAGAATTTAAAGGTGAGATGTTTGCATGTGTTAATTATTTTTAAAATCTAATGTAGCAGTGAATATAATCAGACCGGAGGATAACCACAATGTGGTTGTGGAACTCATCCTAGGAAATTTAATTTTTCAGAGCCTACAGCATTAAAGCATAAAGCTGTCTGAAGAAAGCATTAGACAAAGGTTTATAATGCTTTTGTAAAATTATGATTAATGACAACGTTACTCTACATAAAATTTTAGTCAACAGGGAAGTTCTTCACTTCTGCTCCAAGCTGGGCTTTAAAAATTTTAGTTATTTTATTTAGAGAGAGATTTGCACCTAGAAAACTTTCACCTAGGAGCAAGCTACTAAGCCTTCAGTTTCTGCAGAATTTCAGCTTTCATTTAAAAAAAATTAAATTTCTAGGCCTCATGTTGCAAAAATAGCTTTAGATTCAGCCAAAGCACTGTCTTTCCGAGTCTGAAAACAAAGCTACAGTGCCTCTGCTGTCATTCCTAGTTTCCCCACACAGTGCAGTAGGCTGAAATATACAGGACTCTGGTCAGTATGACTACTGCTACCCAGAACCTTGTGGGAAAACAGTAGAACAACAAATCACGTTAGTTTCATTTGATTGATTTAGGAAGTTTTATGAATAGTAACAAAGGCAGATGAGCTATTTACAGAGAGCTAGCATAGAAGAAAACAATCCAAAAAGCAGAGATCATAAAAAGATCAAACGGCCTGGTGGGGGGGGGGGGGGGAGGAAGAGGGAGGAGAAAGGGAGGTGCTAAGAAAGAAAACTGCAATTTTCTCACCAGAATATTGTGCACACTTTGCTGTTTCCACCACCCATATAGTTTCCCAACATATCCCACTAATCATTCAAAATATCAGTCTCTAGCCAGTTAAGTCCCTGATACATCTTTCACTCATTCATAGAGTTTTAAGGGCTTACCTTAACATAGAAGTTGCACTGGTTTAACTAAATTGTTATAAAGTTATACCTTTAATTGGACTGGTACAACTTTCTATGTAGATCCAATAGTCTAAGTGAGATCATGAGTCCTTTATACAACAACACAGCTGTGACAGAAGTTTGAGTCAAAAGAGAAGGTTACTCACTTTGAAGTGAGCTGTAGCTCATGAAAGCTTATGCTCAAATAAATTTGTTAGTCTCTAAAGTGCCACAGGTACTCCTTTTCTTTTCACTTTGTGCAGTAAGAGAAGCTCTTCGAGATGTGTGTCCCTGGGGATGCTCCACTTTAGGTTTCGGTGCCTCATGGCGCTGATCAGAGATTTATGGCAGCAGAGTCTGCTTAAGTCGGGCATGCATAGTAGGATCTCGCAGTGCCGTTTGTGCTGCGTCTAGCACATGCACAACCCCAGCCCTCCAGTTCCATCTCTACTGTAGACTCCTAGCAGTGAACTCTGAAGTGGTGGATAGTGGAGCATCCACAGGGGACATATCTCAAAAAACCTCAGTTACTTCACAAGGTGAGTAACCTTCTCTTCTTTAAGTGCTGTCTCTGTAGGTGCTCCACATCAGATGACTATGGAGCAGTGCCCCTCAGAGGGCAGGAGGGACTTCGGGTTCATTTGCATCGTAGAAGTACGTACGGTTAGGCCAACTATGGTGTTAGCCCTGGAGTCTTGAGTGATTGCACAGTGCTCAGTGAACGTGTACACAGAGGCCCAAGTGGCCGCCCTACAAATCTCTAATCAGAAAATTGAGGAATTCTATCGAGATAGAAACAGATCACGTGGAATGTGCTCCGATATGCGTAGGAGGGTCAGTATTCCGAATACGATAGCACTGTTGAATGCATGTGGAGATCCATTTAGACAATCTCCAAGTGGATATTGCACAGCCTTTTGAACGCTTGGTAATAGAAACAAAAAGTCTAAGATTTCCTGAAATTTGGTCCTTTCCAGGTAAAACGATAACACCCAAATAATGTCCAGTGTATGCAAAACAGCCTCTGTTGGAGAGCCATAAGGCCTGGGATAGAATGTGAGAAGATGGATTGGTTGGTTTATTTTGTAGGCTGTTATCTTCGGTAGGAATTTTGGGTGCAGATGCAGCATGACCTTGTCTTTTAAGAATATTGCGTAAGGAGGATTGGTCACGAGTGCCCCGATCTCACTCATCCATCTGGCAGAAGTAACGTCAACCTGAAAGGTCACTTTCATGGATAAATGCAGCAGGGAACAGGTGACTAAGGGGTTCAAATGGCGGTCTGATGAGGCGTTTCAACACCAGATTAAGGTCTGAGGCCGGGGTAGGTTGGTGAACTTCTGGGTTAATGTTCTGGAGACCCGGGAGGAAGCATTTAGTATTTGGGTGCGCAAAGATTGAGTTCATAGAATCATAGAATGTCAGGGTTGGAAGGGACCTCAAGAGGTCATCTAGTCCAACCCCTTGCTCAAAGCAGGACCAATCCCCAACTAAATCATCCAAGCCAGGGCTTTGTCAAGCCTGACCTTAAACTTCTATGGAAGGAGATTCCACCACCTCCCTAGGTAACCCATTCCAGTGTTTCACCACCCTCCTAGTGAAAAAGTTTTTCCTAATATCCAACCTAAACCTCCCCCACTGCAACTTGAGACCATTGCTCCTCGTTCAGTCATCCGCTACCACTGAGAACTGCCTAGATCCATCTTCTTTGGAACCCCCTTTCAGGTAGTTGAAACAGCCATCAAATCCCCCCTCATTCTTCTCTTCTGCAGACTAAACAATCCCAGTTCCCTCAGCCTCCCCTCATAAATCATGTGTTCCAGTTCCCTAATCATTTTTGTTGCCCTCCACTGGACACTTTCCAATTTTTCCACATCCTTCTTGTAGTGTGGAGCCCAAAACTGGACATAGTACTCCAGATGAGGCCTCACCAATGTCGAATAGAGGGGAACAATCACGTCCCTCGATCTGCTGGCAATGCCCCTAATTATACATCCCAAAATGTCAATCTCATGATGGAACGCAGTAATGGCCACAAGATGGACTTTGATCGAGCTCGTTGCTAAATCCAAGCTCCAGTAGGTATTCCAACACTAATTGTAGTGGTGCTGAGGAGGCAATCAGGTGTTTTTCTTGACGCCAGGAGAATAATATCTTCCATTTTTGAAGGTAAGTACTACGCGTGATCACCTTCTTGCTGTTTAGTTATACGCTTAACTTGTTCTGAGCAGACTGGTTCGCCATGATGGAACCATGCAGAAGCCACGCTTGTATGTGAAGTTTATCTAGATTCAGGTGAAGAGTGTACCTGCTGTCTCAGAACAAGGGCGAGCTCAAGAGGCACATATCGCCATGCGAAATCAGGTAAGGGTACCATGCTTGTCTGGGCCATGTCGGAACTATGAGAATACTCTTGGCCTTGTCTGTTTGCATCTTGTATATCACGCATGATATCATTGGAATCGGTGGGAAAGCGTACACGAGTTGTGCATACTATGTGATGAGAAAGGTATCCCGCAGTGACCGAGGTCCCATCCCTGCTCTCAAGCAGAATATTGCATATTTGCAGTTCGTTGGGGATGTGAACAAGTCCATGAGGGGAGTACCCCACCTGTGGAAAATGGAGAGCAAGACTCTCCCATTAATTTCCCTTTCATGGTCTCGAGAGAAGTACCTACTTAGCATGTTTGCCATCGCGTTCTAACAGCTGGAAAGGTAGGAGGCCAAAAAGTTTATGTTGTGGTGGAACGTCGTGCTCAAATTTCATGGTTTCGGTGCACAGCGAGAGATCGAGCCCCCCCTTGTTGACTGCCCACGTTTTAAACCAATGTTGTCAGTCATGGTGTGAATGGATTCGTTATTTACGTGAAGTAGGAAGTGTCTGCAGGTATTGCAGGCCCACGCGTAACTCTGATAGATTGATATGTAGCTGAGTCTCCACAAGAGACTATTTGTGAACCGTATGCTGATGCATGTGAGCACCCCAGCTATCAGCGAGGCGTCTGTCATGATTACTAATTGATGGGGGTTCCTGTTGGGATGGGCTGCCCATGCATAAATTTTCTGGTCTTGTCCACCAATGTAGGGAGTACAGGACACGGGGTGGTACTGTAAGTCGTTTGTGAAGGCTGTGCTTGCTGGATATGTAAAGTGAGCTCAACCAGCTCTGTAGGCAGTGCACATATAGTCTTGTGTGTTGTACTACAAATGTTGTGACTGCTGTGTGTCCTAGCAGTTGCAGGACAGTTTGAGCCAGTATTTGGGGGCTGACTCTTACCTCTGAGAAGGTTTGTCAGAGTTGTGAATCTGTTCAAAGGCAATGATGCCTTGGCTTCTGTGGCGCTGAAATGTGCCCCGATGAAGTCCAGTTGTTGGACAGGGATTAGAGCGCATTTTTGTTCATCTGTAGTCCTAGATCTCTGAAAAGAGTTATTGTCTGTACTGAGTCTAGTGCTTCTTATTGAATTGGGCCTTTAAGAAGGCAATCATCTAGGTAAGGGAAAATCATTATTCCTTGTTTGCGTAGACCCTCCGCTAGGGTTTTGGAGAAAACTCTTGGTGCAGTGGATAGGCCAAATGGTAGTACTCTGTACTTCAAGTATTCGTGTCCTACTGTGAAACGCAGGAATCTCCTGTGAGCAGGTATATGGTAATATGAAAATAAGCATCTTGTAGGTCGAGGACTGCAAACCAGTCCCCCTTTTCCAGTGCTGGACGTATCATGCCCAGTGTCACCATTTTGACCTTTTGAATGCATACGAACTTGAGTTTCATGAGATCCTGGCTAGGTCTTCATCCCCCATTCTTCCGGGTCAAGTAGTGGGAGTAGAACCTCTTCACCCGGTATTGCAAAAAGTACTCATTCCACGGCACCTAGTTGTAGAAGATGATCAACTTCTTGATAACAGGTGCTTTATAACAGGTGCTCATGAGAAGGAGGGTGGGGTTAATGGTAAGTGGTCAGGAGGTAAAGGGGATGGTATATCCTGATTGTACGATCTCTAACATCCATTGGTCCGTTGTAATTGGATGCTCAGCTGTGGTAGAATGGATGAAGGCAGTGTCCAAAGCATGGGGACAGGCTGGGTGAAAGCACTGCCTGGTGAAGGTGGTCATCCGGACCCTCAACCAAAATTTCAGAATTGCGGCTTAGACAGAGCAACTGAAGTTGACAGTTGAGCTTGAGATGCTCTGTTGCTGTGACCACTGGTGATATTTTTGTTCTCATATTCCACTGTTGTTGCTGTCGCTTGGAAGAGGAATCCCTGTTCCTCTGCTAAGGCTGGTATAATCTTCTCTTCGCAAGTGGTGTGTAGATCCCCAAAGTGCAGCTCGTGAATCCTTCACTGAGTGGAGCACCTGTGTGTCTTGTTCGAAAATAGCTTCTCTTGGTCAAAAGGTAGGTCCTCCACCTTGGTTTGGAGTTCTTTAGGTATGCCAGAGGATTATAACCAGGATACCCAGTGCAGGACTACGGCCAAGGCCATAATTCTGGCTGCCGTGTCTGTGACGTCCAAAGATGCTTGGAGGGCTTTTTTAGCTACAAGTTAACCCTCATTTACAATGACCCGGAATTGTGATCCTCTCTCGTCTGGGAACTCAACTGTCAATGAACTGAGTTTCCCATAATCATCATCATCATCATATTTAGCCAGCAAGGCTAAATAGTTGGCAACTCAGAATTGTAATGTCACTGAGAAGTGACTTTTTCATTCTAAGAGATTGAGCCTCGTGTTGTCTTGTGGGATCGATCGAAACTGTAGTTATTTGTCACATTGGTTAGCGGCATCCATCACCAAGGAGTTGAGAGGCAGGTGCAAAAAGAGGAAGTCCACCCCTTTGACAGGAATATAATACTTTCTATCCGCCCTTTTGCATGTCAGTGGAATTGAGGCTGGTGACTGCCAGGATGTCTGCTGGTTCCAAGATCACATCGTTGATGGATGGGCAGGGCAATTTTGGAAGTAGATGCAGGGTATAAGATTTATACCAGCTTGTGTTGGTTTATCTGCACTTCCTCCAATGGGATGTCCTGGCTTTAGGCAACTGCTTAAACTGTTACTGGAACTGTCTGAAGTCATCCGCCGAGGTAGGCGACAGTGGGGAGGAGGTGGTATTCGGAGCAGGAGATGTCGCTTCCTGATCAGTGGCTGTTTCTGCATCATCCCCAACATCCTGAGCCTCCGTTGGCTGAAGGGTGGGAAACGTGGGACTAGACCTCAGATCACCTCCATGAGTCATGGGTGGCCTGGTCTGGGTTCCCCGGTAAATTTCCCAGGGTTCCCAATATACCCATTGCACTGGGAAGGCCGTCAGTGCATACATCCAAGGTGGTCCATCCCACGGTTGAGCTGGCTGGTTATAAGGTTATTTAGGACCCATCTGGCTCCAGGGTGGTCATGAGTCTTTCGGTGATGAGTGGTGTGGCGAGAAAGTGCATGGTTCCTGCACATCATCGTCATCACTGGAGGAGTCTACTGCGCCATGAGAAGTATGGGAATCTCCTCTAACTTACAGGACAGCCCTCAGTATTGAGTAGGGGGGACAGTGGTGCCTATGACACAGTCAAGTCTCCCTGTTGAAGTAGATTCTACGTCAGTGCCATTGGCACCAATGGGGACACTCTCATCTGTGCCATCAAAGGTGAGGTGTTGATTTAGTCAGTACAGTCAGTGCCAACTTGGTTTTCTCAGCTGGTGCCAACTGCGATGCCAGTGCCAGGGGTGGAGGCATGGTGCTTGAGAAGATGGCTCAGTACTGGGTCCCTTACAAGTGAATTCAGTGGCATGGAGGAGACAGGTTGCCATCTGTGCCTCGACCCCATCTCCTTCACTCAGGACTCGGCAGTGCTGGAGGTGCCCCGAGTATTGCAGGTGCTCACCCGAGCACATGTTGGCATCACGAGTAGTGATCTGCAGGAGACCGCCTATGTTTCTGTGGTGCTTTCTGTGTCCTCTTCCTCCATCTTTAGGGGAAGGCAGGTCTCCTGGGGGGGAGGGGTGCTCAGATAGGCAGTCAGTAGGTCTGGCTCAGGTTCAAGAGATTTCCTCATCAGTATCATTCTCAAGTGGAGATCTCGGTCACACTAGGCTCTCACTTTCAGATTACTGCAATGGGTGCATTTATGCAGGCTATGCATCTCCCCAAGACACCGGACACACAGAGTGCCTGTCAGAAATGAGCACTGCTTTGCATCACTTAAAGCCTGGGGAATCGGGCATCTCTGACAGTTAAGCAACCTCAGCACAGGGAGGATAAACTGGAAAAGTAAACTCTTCCCCCCCCCCCCAAAAAAAACAACTAATCACTAACACTTACAAAAACTAATTATAACTTTTAAAGACTATTTAAACTGCTATTTCTTTTTTAACGGTTTGGCGAGAGAAACGAATACTGCCCCTGAGCTCCATCGGCAGTAGAGGACGATTGAAAAAGAACTGGAGGGTTTGGGTTGTGCGTGTGCATGTACCAGATGCAGCACCTAAGGCAGCATGAGATACCTACTGCTCATGTGTGACCCATGCAGACACCGCCACCATAAATCGCTGATCAACGGCACCAGGACATGCACACCCCTGAAGTGGAGCACCTACAGGGACAGCACTCAAAGAAGAATTTAAATATCTTTGCAATATGTTTAATTTTTTCAGTACCTACACAGGATAGGTTGATTTGAAACAAATTAATTTATATACTTCATTTTAATCATGATTTAAGTCAGTCAGCAGGAAATCTTAATTTAAATAATTAGTTTTAATCATATTTTGCTTTTGTACTTTTTGATTATTTTCCTAAAGAAAATTTGATTCTCATTAGTTGGTAACCGCTAAAACATGTTGATTTGCAACTAAATATAGCCTTTACATTAAATTTGGTGGTCCTTTATTGCTAACCAGGAGGATACACAACGTCTATACATTTATTTAAAGAATTATATAGCTTAATGTACATTTATTCAGATTCACCATTTTGTAACCATAAAAAATGTAAAAATCGAGAATGATGTATATTACATAATGATTAATCTTTACTTATGACTTGTGTTAATCTATTCAGAAATTCAAATTAAATTAAAATTCAAACATAGTATTTAATTTTTTGTATTAAATAGACCTTAAAATGGATACACAAAAAAAAGTTTATCAAAACATTATGCATTTAAAACTGTTTTATTAAACAAAGGAAGCATTATCTGCAGTCAGTGAACTGAACTGATTGACATGGTGACCAGAAACATTCAAGACTGCAGAACTAGTAGATTTCACTCTCACACCTTGTTTTTATTCATAGATTAGAAGAAAACAAGCTTTCCTGATTTTTCAACCCCAAATTGGTTTCTCAACTTTGAATAGACTAATCATTGAATACATTGGAATGAAAAAAATATTCTCTCTGCACCTGTGGAAGTGGCTACTGCTGTCTAAAGCTGATTTAGCATTTGCAGAAAACATTTATTGCTTAATATTTTTGTATTTAACTTAAATGACAAATATATTATGAGTAGTTTAGGCCATAATATAAGCTGTCAATTTCAGATTTATTTTTTTAATAAACCTGTATTTAATATAAATTTTTAAAAAATCTAGGGGGTGAGGGTTTACATTAAAAAAAAGTCTATTTTTAATCCATCCTGATCTTTAAAAAGAAAAGAGAAAAATATAAGGCGGCTTCCATCTGCCAAAGTGCTAAGTAAAAGCATAATATGGCTTACTTCAAAGTAAGGTCAAAAAACATGGTTCAATTCAGTCAAGTTCCAGAGAAAGAGGACCCTCCTTTCTCTTCAGTCACCTTCCTAGATGTGATTCCTCCCTGACTCACTGCCACATAGCCCCCGACTCTCCACACCACAGTGCTCTTATATAGTTGCTTGCAGGATTATTTCTCCACCCTGACCCAGCCTTACTACCCTACACTGACAGCCAGAAAATGCAGTCCTCTCTGATTCACTGAGTATTAACCTCTTCCCTGCCTACCTCAAGATGGTCAACACATCCTACTATAGTATCCAAAATTGCTAATGAAGACTGATGGATCCCTGCTACTTCTCCTACAATTAGGAAAGAAGTAGTGAACTCTGGTTATGTAGATCAGGACCCTTCTAATGTCCAATTTATTTTGGCAGGCTTTGAACGGAAGGAAGATGTCATTGCCCCGAGACCAATGGAAGAGTGAAATGTGCAACATGCACAATTTTTCCTTGGACGCTATCTAGTTCCAAAACATTTCTTTGTAATGTTCTTGCTACAGAAATGCTGTATTTATTGACAAAGAGGATAAATTGATAATGTTGCCATAAATAGATGACAAACTCAAAAAATGTGTATTTTACATAGTGTCTATAAAACTAAGTTCTAATTCTAACTCGGGTGGAGCTTCCCTTGTCACCATCTCAGCCTCTAACTTCCATTTAGGTCCTTCTTCATGAGGAAGCTTCCTGCAGTCATTCCAGGAAGGATCTGAGGTGCTTTATATAAAATGTAACAATTATGGGCAACATTTTGAGAGATACCTGAGCTGCATGAATATGCTGGTCTTCTCCAAGGAAGAAGATGAAGCTATTGCGCTCATCCATGACTAAAGTACTTTGTTTCCTTCATTCATTCCTAAAGTCAATTGAGAGGACAATATCCTACAACTGAAAAAAAGTGTACAAAATTCAAGTTGCAATGTGCAGGCAGTGCACGGAACTGCAGAGAATATTATAAAAGGCTAGAAAAGCCAGCAAAATATCTAACAAGCCATAGTGCCAACTGTGAAGTGATGACCTAAGGCAGGATGCAATGGTGCTCACAAAAAACTGGCACAGAAAAACAGGGTTGTTACTAATTTGGACCATGGACAGCCATGGATACCTCAGAAGAATTCATAAGATTCCTTTGCCCAATCATGTGTTTCCCTAAATCTTGCCAGTCAAGCAAACAGCAAAGCTCTATTGCCTCCTTGTCCATGAGACAGGAAATTGATTGTATTGCTCTTTGTACTATCAGTTGATAGAGGATGTACATATGAAGCCATGAGGCACTCTTATAAATTCAACCAAGTATCCCTATGTATTCCTGTCAGAGGAGGCCCACTTGTCTGAAGAAATTCAGTCACAGGCTAAGAGTAAGTCTTGTCCAAAGAAAACCTGAAACTCCTATCTGGTTGTCCAAACAGGAAATTATATTTAGTCTTTTTAAACACTGAGTTCTGTTCCGCTTTCTAGGACAAGCTTCTTATCTGAGCTGCACTTAAGTTCCAGGTGCTGACTGACATGTGTGACTCAATGCTTAAACTAAAACTGTCCTTATGCCAGTTTCCTTGAAAATTTCACCAAGTGGAATTATGCCCAGTGTTGGAGTGTGCATACATGATTAGTCCTATCATCTCTACCCTGAACAGTAGTATGTGCTGCAAATCAATTATATAAGCCAGAGCATAAACCTCACAAAGTAACAGGTGGGATAAGCAAATCATTTGTTTCTTCTACTTTTCTGGAGCATTTACAAGGAAACAAACAAGGAACTGGTTTTCCTTTTCAGCATCAGCTTGGCTATGATGTCCATTCAATCATTCCTTTCTACCGATATTCAAAACAGCAAGAATGTTTGTGATAATGCCCCTCTAATAGGGAAAGGAATAAAATGCCAGAATCAGAAGGATCTGTGGCAGGAGGAATGGGAAGAGGTGGGAAGATGGACAGGAAAGCAGAGGAATGAAGAAAGTCAGTAGCAGTAACAACGTAGTCAGGGAACAAAGGCCACAGGAAGCAGGGTTAGGCATGGGAAAAGCACGATCAAGAACAGGAAAGTGAATAAAGGATAGGGCAAAACAAAAAGTCAATAAAAACAGGAATTGAGAAAGGGATAGAATTGATTACCTGAAGAGGCAAGCTTATGATTACTGCACTGAAGGAAAAGGGTATAAAAAAAACAAAACAAAAACAAAAAAAACCAACACATGAACTACTTCCTGATCCATCTAAATCAGGGTGGATAAAAATCAATGACTAAAAAAAAAAGATTGATAAAATACTTTGAGGAAAAAACCTATCTAAAAATGGTTTTAATTAAGATGCATTATAGCTCAAAGATATCTCATGGAATAGGGATTATAAATTCTAATTTTACAGTACGAGACAATATATTCATGTAATGTTTAAGAAAAGTTTAGTAAAGGAGTTCCAATAGTTCATGGATTAGGGACCCAATTTTATGGGGTTCCACAGGCTTCTGAATAGATTATTTAGGTTAATCTTTCTATCTACCCAATGAGACTCAGTGCTCAGTCTAGAAGACAACATCAGAAATGCTTAGTTTTGCAGTTATCAAACTGTGGATTTGTCTCTCCAGAGGTAACATGCTTGTTAACAGCAAAAATGTTTTTAAATAAATATATTATATAGAGAAGTGAAAAATAACAGACCTCAACCCTATTGTCCCTCTGCAAATTTGTGTACACAGAGTCAATCCCTTACCTGTCTCTAAAAGTGCAAAGTTTCAAAAAAGTTCAATGAATATTGTTGGTGGCAGAATAGACCTGGACAAGGAGAATAAGTCTGGAGATAAATGTGAGAAGGGAGAGACGTATGCTTTTTTGTTAAAATATTATCGGTTTTCTGTTGAAGAAAAAAATCCAGAATACTTAACATTGTTGTTTTAGTTAAATAAAACAATTTAAATGCCTGTCTGGTGATGTTTTCCTAATATAACATGGCAAGAAAATCCTCCAAATATTAATGATTAACCTGTTGAATTGGAGATATTTATGAAGTCATTGGGAGGTGAACTATCTGCTTCAGTTACCTTTGGTAAATGAAATAACCAAACAATCATTCAGATTAGTTTTACAGCTATATCAGAAAATGAAAGGTTTTCAAAATAATCACTGTTTAAAAATGTATAGTGTGTACCTTCTAAAAATGAAACCTACATCTATCTTGGAGTTGTGAAGAATATGTATTAAGGTTATAACAACCAACAAGAATGCACTTTTATGTAGACATCCATGATTAAATCGAGCCTTCCTGACTAGTGATTTAAATCATGATTTAAATCAAATACACCCTGATCTAAATCGTATATGAAAAACATTTTATTTTCTTCCCCTGCCCTCCAACTAAGCAAGTTATTTTGTTTCACAGTAATTAACAAGTGAATGTGGCTATTTACCTAACAGTGTGAAGATTCAAATATCACAGTCAAATCTACCAGAATAGGGAGCTCTAGTCTAGATCATCATTCCTTTGATAAAAATGCATCCTGGATTCTGAACTCAGATCAACAGTACGTCAAAGACAAAATTAAAATTCACTTTGCTGGGCTCGGTTTTTCATTTTTCTAGGTTGCTGGACCACAGGATATTTTCTTGTTTGGTCATAGGATCCCCATCCACCCCCCCTTTCTGCCCCAGAGGTGACCTTTGAGGGAGATCTGACAGTCATGCTGGGCTCCTACTGGTATCAGGAGATGAACTGTGTTTTATCTTAACTGCTTTTCTGTGCGAGTAGCTCTTTTTCACTTGTTTTGGTTATAGGAGCCACAAAAGAATGATCTGATCCTCCAAAATCTTAGGAATCTCTCCTGGGGATTTAAAGAACAACAGACATTTCTTAGTAAAAATCACAGAAAAAAAAACTTCAATTTCTTCCTCCAAAAAAACCCTTTTTTTTAAATTAACTTAGTTGAATTTGTTGCAAGTGGTTATCTACTTTCCATATAGACAACAAATGCTGTTTCTACATTAATGCACAGATCAGCACTCAATGAAAAAATACAGCTGATCTGACTTTCTTAAAAGACGCCCTAGACATGGAAATCTGTAGTGTTACCCTAGCAAAGCAAGTAGTCACTGCAGCAGTTTGAAGACAGGATGATGTAACTTCAACATTACTTTGTGAAGTTCCTTTCATTTTACTAGCTGTTCAATAGCAGAAAGTAATTGTCTCCTTCTGAGATCACTATAACCTTGGTCAAACAAGCAACTGCTCTACTGACTTTAGGAGAGGATATTATTAGTTACTATTTGTATCACTGTAGTACCTAGACCTATTCATGAACCAGGATCCCATTTTGTTAGGTGCTGTACAAACAAAACAAAATTACAAGAGAACAGATGGATAGACAGAAAGATAGGGGTAATATAAGGAAACAGTGAGACAATATTGGTCAGCATGATAGTCCGTAGTACACCAGTAGCCTAACTCTTAACAACATTCTTGAAGGCATCACAGAAAAGAAGATTTTTAAAGAGGGTTTTGAAGCATGATGAGGTTGCTTTGTGGATCTTTACAGTGGGCAGCATGGGAGAAAGCATGAAAGTGCTTGTTTGAAAATTGAACAAGTGTGCAACATTACCAAACTGACTTGTCTTACCTTATAATGCTGCATCACTTTGCTGGTTAGTTTCCTTTATTTATTTTTCTTACTCTTTCAAAAGTATTAAAAGTTGAAATGAAGAAGAATACACACTTCTTAAATGTAGTTATGGGAATTAGTAGAAGCATTATGGTGGGCATCTTCTGGCTACAACCAAAATCAGGGCCCTATTATACTAGGCATTGTAGTAAAAGACAGAGCATGCCATAAAGAACTTACAATCTAAAGTAGACAAGACAGATAGCATTTGGGAAAAAGGAAGTATTCTCCCCATTTTAATCTGGTATAGCCAGATTAAGACCAATTCTACAAACTTTTTCAGCATAGCTACGTTGGTCAGAAGTGTGAAGAAGTATGATCCCTGATCGATAAAGCCATGTCAGCAAAAGCCCTTAGTGAAGAGCGGTGGGATAGGAGTGGTGCAGAAAGAGCTATACCAGCACAAGTGCAGTTTTGCCACAATAAACTGCAGCCACACTGAGCTCTTTGCTGGAATAGTGTACAGGTATAGCTATGCAGGCAAAGTGCTCTTACCATAGACCTGGCCTAAGTGTCCAAAGCTCCACATGAAGCCTGTGACAAAGCCCAAGAATTGAACATAGATACCGCATCCTAACCCAGAAGATCGTTATTCTTCTGTTTATATGGCTTTCCATCCCTGCAGTGCTAGCTTCTTGAATTTCAACAGTAACTATTGAGTCAAAAGACTATTAAGGAAACAACATCTTGGTTATCCTGGTTGGAAGTGGCAGATTTCAGTTCTTCAGCACCTTCTTAAAGACCACTCCACCCTGACTCTTCCATTTTCATTTTAAAATTGTAGAAATTGTTTGCTTTTTTATTCATTTTTTATTTTAAAGCTATTTTTCACCCAAACCTTATTCAGAAGGAAGGATGCAGTCTCCCCTCCTCCCAGGTGAAGCAATTATAAAAGTGATGAAAAAAGTTTCACACTCCACAAATCTGTTGCTTGTGCACATTCAAAGTCTACGTGCTTACTTCACTGACAACTACACGTTTTGTCTATTTTTGACTCTGGGACAGTGAGCTGGATTCTTTTCTGGCTCATTCAGAGTTGTTAGCCAAGTTCTAATTCAAAGTAGTTTTATTATCGGTACACAAGCCAGAAGTACAGAGACTGATTTTCAGATCCATGGCTGGGTTTGCAGCACTGGCAGTTAGAAAAGACATTTTTATTTATTTAGGAACTTATTTAATTTGATACAGAATTAACTGAGAGAAACATGGGATCCCACATGTATTTTTATAGTTCCTCTTTTCAAAATATAACTCTAGTTTAATTTCCTGGCTGATATACAAAATAATTTTCCTATGGACCTTTTTAAGGATCTAGCTCCTGCTGATCTGTCCACCTCAACATTTCAGTGAAATAGTCTTAAATTACACACTGGCATTTGGAGTAAGACTCTATTTGCAGGAGAAATAGCCTCAGAGTTGGGTATGGCTGGAAGTTAAGAATGCTAAGAGCAATAATACAGCCTCCCTTATAGAACTTTACCTTAAAGAAGGTGAAACAATACTTCCAGTCGCTCATTTATTGGTGGAGGTTCAAAAATTTGCCATGTTGTTGGTCCCAGTTACAATATGGTAGCCTTTGACATGGCTAAAATATGGTTTGGTTTTAGCATGGATGTGAACAAACAGTAATGTTAACGGGATCTGTTATCTTGCAATACAAAAGCTTTCTGTACCATGGAGGACCTTCTGTGAAGTAAGTGGTTTGTTGCACGGTTTAAATGATGCTTTCATTCAATTTTCCCTTGTCCTCACTGATTAAAGAAAAGTTAGGGTGGGTAATTTCTTGGTATGTGCCTAAGCACCAACAGAACTTATTTATATGATACTTATTTATGGTATTAATCTGCATGGTATCAAAGTGCCTCAAACACTGATGAAGCACGTTTCCAGCAAAAAAAAAAAAAAAAAAAAAAGCCTCATAACACTAACCATATAACGTAGTATGACTCAAGAGATACAATCTGTAAGAACTCTTATCTGCTGAATTTATTGTTTTTATCAGACTACACCTCTACCCATTCTGCTAATGGTGCCAGCTTCTGCACCCCAATTGTCTATTTCTTTACAACCACATCAAGGGTTATATGTGAAAAAACCTTCCTCAGCTGCTAAGCAAAACAAATAACCTTTCCTCATTTAACTCTCAGAAGTCCCACATCTTAATTGCTTTTTTGTAAGCATCAAGGAAGTCATCTATTATTTCTCACTAATCTTATGACTGTCCTCTCTCCCTTTTATGTTGCAGGAAGGGGCAAACTATTGGGTGGAAAGGATGCAAGTTCAGTAGCGCAGAAGCTTTTTGTGGGGAGTAGATGGGGTAGAGGCAGGAGATGTAGTGTGATTAGTCTAAACAAAACAAAAAAAAGCAAAAATGTATTCCTATTACCATTGATAACTTTTCTTGGAAGCTATATCCCTTTCCTTCATCTTTCATCCATCTTTTTCATGCAAGTTTTTTGCAAAGGTAATTGCATATACAATAAAATGTGATCAAATCATACTATAACACCCCATTGAACAGTTGCACAATTGTGTTACATATGTGTAAATAAACATTGCATCAATGACATAATTAGTTGATAGTTTGTTAGGTTTCAATTATAAGCTAAACTTCTCCCAAAAAGGTCTCTGAACAAGAAGGAATTCTGAAATAAAATATAGGGTAAAAAAATACTTTGTTTGAAGTACAATTATAATATATAATAATAAATAATAATATATAATAAATAATATAAAATATAATTATAATATATAATCATTATATGGATTATAAATCTATTTCTTCTTGCAGACATTTAAAAAGGTATAACCACAGACTAAATACACATCCCTAGTATTATTAAGTGATATAATTCAGTCCATCTTTGTCCTACTTTTTCAAAATTAAAAGCATGGACGATGACCAGAGGGACTGATTTCTTTATACATGGGTCTGAACTTCCTGCTCAATCAAGTTGTGTATATTATGAATGAACTTCTCATTTACATACCAGATGAACTCCTTCACGCAGATCAGAGCTCCTATGAGATACAGGACCCCAATAAGGTGCCACCAAGAGGAGCAACAGCATCTGAGAGGGATAACCTACAAGATGATCATGCATGGGGGGGAGGGCAGAGAATATCCCACATATATGAATTGTGTATAGATAACATTCAACACCCCTCCCACCCACAATTATTGATTAGTAACTACTCTTGTTGGTGATCTTATCAATTTCTGAATAATTTAATCTTTCATTACAATGAAAACTATTTCTAGCCTTTATGGCTGCAAAAGATCACCTGACTCTGACAGATGTAATGCTATCTTCCAGATTCCGCAGAGATAGACTGAAACATCACCAGGTGTGAACTGTGCTCTATTACTTTCAAGAAAAGAAAAGGAGTACTTGTGGCATCTTAGAGACTAACAGTACTCCTTTTCTTTTTGCGGATACAGACTAACACGGCTACTACTCTGAAACCTGTTTATTACTTTCAGTAGCATATTGACAATGAGGCCAAATGAAGAAAATTCAGTTACCAATATTTAACTCTTTCATTGATATTAACAGATACTTTGGGATTATAATCAGAATTAGAGGATAGTGCAACCACTGTCTCCTCCCCCTTCTATACAAGTACAACGTTTTCTGCTTTCAGGTAGCTTTTCCTGATGCAGTAACAACTGCTTTGATTAGTTTTTATATATGTTCACAGTAATTATTCCATAATAGGGATTGGTTCATGTGGCCTAATGGTAGTGCAATAAAGAACACTGCATAGCTGAACAGTGGCACTTTCAATTGAGTGATAATGTTGACGGGACTCCCCTTTGGTTTCTGTTCAGTTCCAGGTTTGGACATCTGAAGTGGAACCATCCGGAAAGTGGCAGTGGGATAAAAAATGGGAAGAGTGGACTCACAGAGAAGTCCATTTCCACTTGAAAAAAACTGATTAAGTATTTAACTTAAATATCACCATTTGGGGCTTGTTTTTTTTAAGTCTCAAGCTTACAAACACTCCCACAGGTGAGCTGCAGTTACAGTACAACTTCAGAGTTAGGAACACCAGAGTTACAAACTGACCAGTCAACCACACACCTCATTTGGAACTGGAAGTATGCAGTCAGGCAGCAGCAAAGATATTTTAAAAAAAAACGGCAAACGGTACAATACGGTGTTAAACAAATTACTAAAAAATAAAAAGAAAGCATTATTTTTCTTCTGCTTAGTAAAGTTTCAAAGCTGTATTAAGTCAATGTTCAATTGTAAACTTTTGAAAGAACCACCATAACATTTTGTTCAGAATTACGAACAACCTCCATTCCCGAGGTGTTCATAACTCTGAGGTTCTATTGTATTTTCATAACAAAGCCTAAGGATTTTCAATTCATGACCTTGCTTTTTAACCTTCAAACACATATTTGGAGCAGTAGAGCATACTGTTTTGCTAGGACATATTGTTATGGCACTGAAAAACTCATCAATGAGCCACAGATCTTGGGAAAGCATCACTGGCATACTTCTGAGATGTAACGATCTTGATGTAAAAAAAACCAAACAAATTCAAGTTACATTATCTTTTTAAAGGTGACCTACAGAAGGAAAATAATTGGATATGTGCCCTTTTTTGTTTTGTTACAATGTCTAAAGAAGGCTTTCATTATATTCTGTTTGTTTTTTACATTAGAAACTCAGGGCATGTCTAACCTGGAAGACAACACAAGAACTAGGAGTGAAAGTTCAGCCAATTGAGAGATGAAGACTGTTTAAGTGCAATGACTAATCTTTTGGAGAAATAACATTTCTGTTAAAGATTACTAACCCCTGTTCTCTTCAATTAATGTGTGAGTGTTTATATATCCCAAAATCTCTGACACCTACAATCCAGCTGGCAAAACTGGGGAAGAATGAACTGTTTCTGATATTTCTAAAGTAAAAAAAGACAAGCATAAAGAAAACCATTAAAAAAAGTTTTTCAGGACTGCTGTATAAATCAGAAAAGTTACCCTTAAAAGCCTTTTAAAAAACCTTTACAGATCATCTTTAAACTTTGTTTACATCTTTAGACTTTACATTAACTAAATTTAAAATACTGACATCAAACACTTCTAACTTTTTTTTTTTTTACTCCATATCCTCAAGAACAACATCTTCTGAGAACAGAGTTGTATACTCTAAAAGCTAGATACTGGTCCAGCACTGAAAAGACAGACTTGTGAGCCCATGTCCACACTTAGTGCCCAGAACAGTAAAGTCTACAAGAATGAGTACAAAAAAGTAGCTATAAACTTCTCCTTGTACATATTCAGAGTCAACTTACTTTTCACTCCTGTTAGCACTGTACAGCCAATTCAACTACAGAAACGTGAGCTAGTTTCTTTTCTGTTTCACAAGTACACAGATAATCTTCACAGAGCTTAGTTAATATATTAGTCATGATTCATGTGGCAGAAAAGCAATTTGACCTATAGATTCCAGGTTGAATTTGCAGGGTCATCAAATTAATAAAAAGGCCATCTTTCCTTTCTGACACAGAAACATGGAAGCATACATATGTCATCTTCTAGGTCCCAATACAGTAAAGCACTTAAGCACATAAGTAATTTTATGACTGTGAATAGTCCAACAGAAGTCAACTGGATTTCTCACATGATTAAAATTAAGCACATGCTTACGTGCTTTACTGGACAGAGGCCATAATTGCTTATCAGAATGTAATGACACTTTACATTTGAACTTCCTGGGTTTTATAATGAAAACTGCATTTTAACAGGTTAAAATTCATTTTTAGAAATCAAGACCTCCTTACCGATATTGTAAACATCTTTAATTAGTAAAACTGAGAATTAAGAATCAAATTTACTTTTTACTATTTTTGCATACTTTGGCATTTCTCTAAACTCCAACACTGAAACTAGACTAGTCACTGTTCCTTTTGTTTATATTAAGATCTGATTCAATTTCATTTTCAGATACCCTTTCATTACTAAAACCATAAGGAACATAAGGATGGTCATACTGGATCAGACCAAAGGTCCATCTAGCCCGGTATCCTGTCTTCCAACAGTGGCCTATGCCAGGTGCCCCAGAGGGAATGAACAGAACAGGTAATCATCAAGTGATCCATCTCATCACCCATTCCCAGTTTCTGGTAAACAGAGGCTAGGGACACCATACCTGCCCATCCTGGCTAATAGCCATTGATGGACCTAGCCTCCATGAATTTATTGAGTTCCTTCTTCAACCCTGTTATATAATCTTGGCCTTCACAACATCCTCTGGCAAAGAGTTCCACAGACTGATTGTGTGTTGTGTGAAGAAATACTTCCTTTTGTTTGTTTTAAACCTGCTGCCTATTAATTTCATTTAGTGACCCATTTAGTGACCCCCTAGTTCTTGTGTTACGAGAAGGAGTAAACAACACTTCCTTCTTTACTTTCTCCATACCAGTCATCTTTTTTCCAAGCTGAAAAGTCCCAGTCTTATTAATCTCTCCTCATATGGCACCCATTCCATATCCCTAATAATTTTTGTTGCCCTTTTCTGTACCTTTTCCAATTCCAATATATATTTTTTGAGATGGGGCAACCACATCTGCATGCAATAGTCAAGATGTGGGTGTACCATGGATTTATATAAAGGCAATATGATATTTTCTGTCTTATCTATTCCTTTCTTAATAATTCCCAACATTGTTTGCTTTTTTGACTGCCACTGCACACTGAGTGGATGTTTTCAGAGAAGTATCCACAATGACTCCAAGATCTCTTTTCTGAGTCGTAACAGCTAATTTAGACCCCATCATTTGATATGTATAGTTGGGATTATGTTTTCCAATGTGCATTACTTTCCATTTATCTACACTGAATTTCATCTGCCATTTTGTTGCCTAGTCACCCAGTTCTGAGAGATACTTTTGTAGCTCTTTGCAGTCTGCCTGGGACTTAGCTAGCTGCAAATTTTGCCACCTCACTGTTTACCCCTTTTTCCAGATCATTTATGAATATACTGAATAGGAGTAGGCCCAGTACAGACCCCGATGGACACCATTATTCACCTCTCTCCATTCTGAGAACTGACCATTTATTCCTACCGTGTTTCCTATCTTTTAACCAGTTACTGATCATGGGATAAGAGGGACGTTACTCTCATGGACCACTTACTTTGCTTAAAAGCCTTTACTGAGGGCATCTGTCAAAGGCTTTCTGAAAATCTAAATTCAGTATATCCGCTGGAACCCTTTGTCCACGTTTGTTGACCCCCCTCAAAGAATTCTAATAGATTAGGGAGGCATGATTTCCCTTTACAAAAACCATGTTGACTATTCCCAATCAAATTATGTTCATCTATGTCTCTGACAATTTTGTTCTTTACTATAGTTTCAACCAGTTTACCTGACACTGAAGTGAGGCTTACCAGCCTGTAATTGCCAGGGTCACCATTGAAGCCCTTTTTAAAAATTGGCGTCACGTTAGCCATCCTCCAGTCATTTGGTACAGAAACTAATTTAAATGATAGGTTATAGACTACAGTTAGTAGTCCTGCAATTTCATATTTCAATTCCTTCAGAACTCTTGGATGTATACCATCAAGTCCTGGTGTCTTATTACTGTTTAGTTTATCAATTTGTTCAAAAACCTCCTGTAATGACACCTTAATCTGGGACAGTTCCTCAGACCTGTCACCTAAAAAGAATGGCTCAGGTTTGGGAATCTCCCTCATATCCTAAATCGTGAAAAACGATGCAAAGAATTAATTTAGTTTCTCCGCAATGGCCTTATTGTCCTTGAGTGCTCCTTTCAGTAGCCCCACTGAAATGTTTACTGTAAACACAGGGGAGTACTTATTTGATTAAAAACTCCCATTAGAATTATTATTCTCTCATCTTTCAAGAAAACACTTCTATTGTCTTTGGTCAAATTTGACTCTAAGTTTAGTTTTGGCAAAACTTTATTTTTACAAAACCCGAGTTTCCCTTTCCTACTACTAGAGAGAACTTGCATAGTCCTTTTCCCCTGAAGATTTCAACAATCAATTTAAATACCCGTTAAAAACTACTGTTCATATATCAACCAAAAAACAAGGCCAGAAAACATCCTTTTTAATGAAGACTTTATAAAACAGGTTTCTATTCACCAACAACTGAAAAAAACACCAATAAGGGACCTGATAAAATATATGTTAAATAAGTTACAAATTTCTGCTGAAACAGCGATCTACATTACCAGTTTACTGGATCAGAAATTTTAGAATTATTTTTGGACTGTATACTATTTGGGACAGAGACTCTTCCAACTTGGCAGTACAGTTGTGCAATAGCACTTCTCACCCTTCCCCGCATTTTGGTTCCCTCTCCTTTTAAATGTTCTTGCTAGTCTTACGAATTCAAGAATTCGCCCCCTTATCATGAATGCTTATGAAATCCCATCCTATCTATACCACGTTACTCAGAGAAGCCATGGAAAGACGATCTCCCTATGAAGCTGTGACACGCATTGTCTAGGTATCATGAAATACAGCAACACTTGGTGAACTGCATTTCATGGACCTACAGCCAAACAAACCAACCAACATTCTCAGTCCACCAACATCCTTTCAGGCACTATACTATATTTAAGGAGGCTTTACACTTTGTACCCTGGAATTATTACAGTGATGGGCACTTTACTGAAGGGACAGTCAACTTAAACTTGACAGATGTGAGATTTTTTTACTTATAATATTATATTATTATATCTGAAAGATGTTGGAGGAAAAACATTTTTAAAAATGTGAAGATGTGATCATAAAACCACAAAAATCTGCAAGAAAACGGAGGGACTTTTGCATATGAAAAATAAACCAGATTTCAAGTTGACTGTCTCCATTTAAAGCACTGATGATTTCAGTGAACCGAGGACTAAATTGCCAGGGCCACTCATAACATGGCAGGAGCTGCACAAGCTTCCCTACACAGCTCTGCCAAGGCACTAGCATCTTGACCTAAGGCATCTTTGTTATTCAAGTAATTGGTCTCTATAAAACAGCAACTCATGCCAAAGTGAACATTTTTATGGTGTGGATCAACAGACACTAGCATCAAGGATGGAAGTAAACTTATTCTCATTTGTGACCCAAATTTGAACGCAGATTTCCACAAGTAAAAACCTAGGGCAGTAAACCCCTGACTTAAACAATAGTCAGATTCATTTTATAAAAAGAATGAACATTTGTTACAAATACTGTATATTCAGTTGCAATAAGACTGTACTTCCCAAGATGTTAGAAGGCATTTAAAATGTGATAAACTAATTAAATAAAAGTTATGGATACACCTTTGTTTTACCCAATTCTTACACAACTTTTGCTGAACCGATAAACTCAAAAAAAATCTTATGACATTAGAATAGGCCTGATTTTAACTTTTAATCAATCATGGTTATTATAGTTATATAAAGTTTGTATTTAATTCATCTTTGGGAAGCAGATGCTTAATAATCTGAATTCCACTAAAGGGGCAAAGTGTAATAAGATCTCCCTTTTATCGACAGCTGCGGTCTAAAACATATAAATTGCATAAGTTTACAAATTAAACCACGCCCAACTGAAATCTTTAAGAAGTATTTTGGGGCCAGCTTTAAAAGGCTGGTCTCAGCAAGAATGTGACTCAGTTTAACTGTGTTTAAACTATACTCTAGGTAAGAAACAACCAGCTTGATTTCACAGGGGGAGAGGGGGGGCTATGTATAATATACTGCTTGTGATAGAATTTGCATCAAACTATCAAGTGAATGCCTGTTCAGACATGTTAACTTCAACCAACTCTCACCAATCCCTTGATATCTCCATCCTCCTCTTCCGAGTTTTCCACTGAAACATCTCTACAAACCTTGCCACAGAAAGCCCAGTAAATACTTATGTTTTCCATATATTTACTTTTAAAAAAAGAATAAAAGCACTGAATACTGACCACAAAAAGCTAAGATTTACCAGATAACTACTTTCCAGAGGACTAAGCCTATTAGCAAGAGTTAGGCCTTGTCTACATTAGAAAGGGTTTGCCAGTATAGCTGTATATACCAGAAGCATCTTATACCAGCAAAAGTGTTCCCAACAAAAACAACAACAAAATAAGTTATACTAGCAAAAGGACTTTTTTCCCCTAGTCTAACTGCATCTATCCTAGGGCTTTTGCCAGCAAAACTGTGTTGGCTAAAGGCATGATTTTTTCCAGTCCACTAGCTATGCCAGCAAAACTGAGTGTACACTAGGACTTGGATACAAGAAACAAGGGGGCAGGTTAGAGGAGACCCCATAAAGCAAGCGAGATTCAGGGACAAAACACTTGTGAGATGCCTAATCCCTATTGCAGGGAAGGATGCTGAAATTTCTACCAAAATGTTTTTCTTCTTCAAGGGCTCCATCTTTATGGATGCTGACAGGAAGAATCAGATACTAAACACGAAGCTCCTATCCCTCCTCACCCCAACTGCTGGAAGGGAGCAGGAGCTTAAAGAAGGGTCTCTGCTACTTCATGTCTCCCCCAACCCCAATTTTCTCACTCCTCTTTTCTCTGAATAACTCTCCAGTTCTTGCTTCTGTTGCTGTTCATAGCTTTCCCAAGCAGGAGGAGGAATGTGAAACCGACAATTCTTGATAGTTGCTTCCCACAGGTTTCAACAGCAGCGAACCTTGTTAATTTCACATTACTAAGGCTTGGCAAAGCCTGGATCAGCAGCAGCACAGGCATTGGAACAATCTTTCTGAAGACATCAAAAAATACTGCACGGGTCCACATTTGGAAGGCCCTTTCTCAGTCATAAGATTATAAAACCTTATTTTATAAATGAAAGCTTAAATTTTGAAGACACTGATGACTTAGGCCCCATGTTGGGGAAATCTTTCCCCTCATCACTGGTGAATGGTGTGTGGAGCTTGAAGCCTTACTGCCCTCAACGGTCTTTCCTTTTAAGATAGGCATCTGCTTCAAAGAATAACTCCTTTGTGGGCAATACTGGGCCCTAAACCGTAATGTTATCACAATAGTGATTCTCAGCAAGCAACAGGCTTTCTAACTTGTCAAAGGACATACCAACCGTAAAACTAGTCCCTCATAAGCAAGACAGCAAAGTTGAGGAGCCCTTATTGTTCACCAGGATGTATGTCAAAGAAATGCTCATCAGATCAGTTTTTTCAAAACTATTAATTTGCAGCACATCCTAAACATCTCTCTGGCTAGTACAGTTCATGTTGGTTGCAGGGAAAAAAAAAAAAAAAAAAAAAAAAAAAAAAAGATTCTCAGCCCACATCTCTGACATTTAAAAAACCAAAACCAGCCAAGATTACCAAGTACGTCAATGGGCAATAGTTTTACAAGGGGCCTAATCTCTCCCACCCACTCTTAACATGGGAAATGAGACAGCATATGCTTCATCTATGTAACCTATGCTTTGGTCTCAACATTGTTTTTAAAGACCTTAAGGTGTAACTCTAACTTGAAATGAGTTTCAACGGTTTGCCTTGGGAGGCGAGCGTGGAGGAGGCGGCGGCTAATATAAAAATAAGAAATCACTGTCTGGGAGTGTTTATGCAGTGACCCTTGGTGGGGTGGGGTGCTTTATAAATAGATGTGTTTCTTAATGGTGCCCTGCCCCAAGTGCTGTGCGGCGGCTGGGGGGGGATGCGTGTGTGTGTCCAACCATTATTAATGGAGCTCGGCTGGCTAGGAGCGCTGCTGGGTGGTTACTTGCAGCAGGCCCGGGGCCGCTCTCACCCAGGGGAGCGGAAGGGGGGGGGTGTCACCCCGCTACCCCCCACTCCGCAATGCGGGGCTGGCGCCCTGGGGACAAGCCCCTGGTCACCTTCACCCCCTTAAATGCAGCATCCCAGGCAGGGGCAGACTCGCTCGCAGAGCCCGCCTCGGTACCGGCTGTTGCCCGCGATGGCAACTCCGCGAGGGGCGGAAGGGGGGATGTCACACACCCCGCCCGCCTCCCTCCGTAACCCCGCGCGGGCCGCCTCCGCTTGTTTACAGGCCCCGGGGCCCAGGCGGCGGCGCGGCCCTCAGCGCCCTAGCGTACTCCGCCCCGCCGCCTCCCGCTCGGCCCGCCTGGCCCGCCTCCCCACTCGAGCCCCGCACTGCGCAGCAGCACTTACTTACCCCGCGGCGGCGGCGGCCAAAGGCACCGGCTCTCCGGGGAGTGGGCAGGGCCCGCGCTCCGGGCGGGCCGGGGTAGGGAGGGATCCGCGGCGGGGCTGGGCCGGCGGGCCGGCGGCCTCGCTTCAGTTCATTCACAGGCAGCTGCGGAGAGCGGCTCTCTGGCCAGGGGGAACCAAGCGCTCATCCCCTCCTCCCGCTCCCGCTCCCGCCCCCACCCCGCTCGCTCGCTCGCTCCCGGCGGCGAACCCAGCGCCGCCCGCCGCCGACTCGCGCAGACCCCGCTCCCCTCCCTGAGCGGCACACGCGCGCTCCCGAACTACTGCCGCCGCCGCGCGCTCTCTCTCTCCTTCCACCCCGCTGTGTGCGGCGCGCGCTCCCCGCCGTCCCTTCGCCAGCGTGCACGCGGCTCCTTCCTCCTCTCTAAAGCCTGGGCTCAGGACTGCTGCTGCTGCGGCTGCCGCCGCCGCGTAAAGAGCCCGGATGTTGGTTGAGCTCGGAGAACGGCAAGGGAGGGGGAACAGACTGTTGAGCTATTACATCACCCCCCCCCCCGGCTCCCTACTGCGCATGTGCTGCCCGGGGTTCTGGCGGGGAGGGTGGTGTGTGTGTGTGTGAGAGAGAGAGAGCGCGAGCGCGCGCGAGAGACGCTGGGCGTGGGGGGATGGGCGGTAGACCCGCCCCCCTCATTGGGCGGGGGAGACAGCAGCTCTAGCCGGTGTGGAGCAGCCAGCCAGGACACAGAACCCCTCCCACCAGCATGCTCTCAGGCGGGAAATGGGGGAGAGACACTGTACAGCGCCCCCCCCACACACACACATGCTGCCCCTCAGGGGATCAGTGACCTATGCTGCTGTGTGGTGTAGCCAGCTCAGACTGATGTGATCACGATACTCGCCTGCTTTGAGGCTGCGGCTGGGGACTGAGTGTAACATGCATGGGGAAACCGTTTCTCAGTCCCCAGAGGGGAAAAAAAGACTGTACCACACAGCAAAATCTACATCCTGCTCGATACATACACCATCCCCACAGGGAAGGTACTCTGTAACGTGCACAGAAATGATACATGCACACACACGTGCACACCATGCTCAATAACAACCCCTGTACACAAGCACCCCACTCCCAGTAACACCTTTCCCCCCTCCCCCACATTGCTCACAGTAACATCTCCCTGAGATAAAATATACAATCCCCAACAGAGCTAACAAGCTAATATGGGCTCAGGTGGCCCTACACCAAGGCTCATGTGAGAGATGTCAGAATTGCAGGGAGGAGCTTAAAAGGGAGAAATTCAGCTCCAACTAGTGAGGAGAGTAGGTCCTGAGTTCATCCAGTTCTATTTTGTCTCTGACTATGATCCCACAACTGAGGACTTGTTCATGAAGATTTGCTTCACGTGGTAGCCATGTTAGTCTGTATCATGGAAAAACCATGAGGAGTCCTTATGGTGTCTAAGTCTCAAAGGTGCCACAAGGACTCTTCGTTGTTTTATTTTTGTGAAGATTTGCAGCATTGATGGGACCCCGACCCAGCTAAACTTCCTGGACGTGACAGGGCAGGAGGAGTTTCAGGGCCTGCGGAAGCAGTACATGTGCCCAGGGAAGGTTTCCTGCTCATTTGTGCCATCAGTGACCACAGCAGCTTCAATGAGATCAGCAAGTTCCACACCCAAACCCTGCAGATCAAAGATCAGGATTAGTTTCCCATGATCCTTGTGGGCAACAAGGTCAGCTTGGACCTACAGCAGCAGGTGCCCAAAGAGGAGGCATTGGCCTTCGCCCAAGAGAATTGCATCCCCATACACGGAAGGTACTGCCTCAACATGAATGAGTCCTTCCACAAGGTCATCAGAGCCCTCAGGAGCTCTCAGGAGCTGGAGAACCCCCTGTTCACACAGTGCACCCCTCCAAATAAAAAGTCTGAGAGCTGCCCCTGCTTCATCCTCTACTGAGAGGGGTGCTCCTCCCCCACAACCACTTTACCCCAACACTGTGGAGGAAGAGAGAAGCCCACCCTGAATTCTCCTGGTGGCTGGGGGGCCAATGGGAGAGGTGTGAAATATTCTATAGCTGTGTGTGTATATATTTACAAATAGCTATATTATGGGGAGGCAGATGATGGGAGCCCGGCTAATATTTTGGGATGAAGCAAGACAAGGATTCCTCAGCCAATTGATGCACAGTAACCCTGGAGGGAGGATGAATCAACTTATATTGGAACTGCACCTTGATCTTAGCTAGGTAACCTAGTTGGGCCCACAGCTTTACAGAAGTACTCTGGGGGAACAGGGGGAAGCATTCTGGAAGGGGTGGACTATCTGGGCTCAGCCAGAGGGCTAAGCCTCTTAGGATTGGACTGGTGTGCTGAAACACTTGGTCACTGCAGAGCAGAGGCCTAAATGAGTTCTGGGGCCTGGTTTAGGACCTACGGGTGCCCTAGTGTTTAGAAACATCAGTGACAAAATGGTAGACACTGCGGGCATGACTTTCCCACCCCTGGAGAAGTGGGAGGACTGATTGACCCAAATGGGGAACAACCAAGGCCTAAGTGTTTGGTTTGGTAAGACAATGGCTACATGGACCTAGAGCATTTTCTGAAGTTGATGACTGAAAGCCCAGCCCGAGACTCAGACTGGAGTCGAGGTGTCCAAACTCATCTTGGTGGAGCATTTTGCCCACATACTCCTGGCTGGGGGTAGAGATCGGTACTCAGACACTGTCCTGAGACACTAGCGAATGTAGTCTGTCTTATGGAAAACTATCTGGCTACTGAAGTGGCTTTTGCTGTGTCATACCAGAGACCACCTGAAGCCACTGCGGTCCCTCTATTCAAAGGAGAACCTAGTTGGGGCAATTTAGAGCCTGATGGTTCAGTGTTGGGCACAGAAGTGCCAATCCCTAGGGGACACAGCAGGCCACAGGGCCCTGAATTGGCTCCCTGTGGAAAACCCTGTCACCCTGGGCCCCAGCCCAGACAAAGGCTTCTGGGACTACCCCAGTCTCTTCTTCAGGAAAACAAGGGGTGGGAGCAGACAAGTCACAAAGGAAGGGGTCACCTTGAATATTAGGCACAAGGCTGGAGCTCAGCATGTCAGCTGTGGGAGTTTGCTTCTTGTGTGGGCACACAGGACACTTGTCTCGCTCTTGGCCACATATGGAGTGTGGTTATGGACAGATGTAGATGATGGAAAGTCAAGCCCATAAGCAGACCCTGGCAAAACTAACTATCCCTATTTGGATAAACGGGACAGAGATGAAAGGCCTGGTGGATTCTGGGTGTGATCAAACCCTGATTTGGGATGCTTTAGTTTCCCTCAGGGCTATGAGGTTTGGGACCATCTTTCTGCAATGTATTCATGGGAACTTTAAATGTTATCCCAGTGCTCACATGCAATTGACAGCAAACATGAAGTCCCTTATAGTGGAGCTGCCCCAGATGCTAGCCTACACCATTATCTTGAGATGGGATTGGGAGCATTTCTCAGAGGTACTGGGAGAATTTAAGCCCTCAGAGGGGTAAACTGAGGAGACTCTGGGAAGTGGAGCCTGGATATTGGCAGGTATAGGTGAGGAGCTGGACCCTGAAGACTGGGGTCCAGCCCAGCAGAATCTCCCACAGAGGTTCACCCTAATGATGAAACAATATTGGATACCCCTATTGGACCCTGAAGGGGGAGGGCATCATAACTAAAGGGACTGACTTCATGAGGGATCAGAGGGAGGGCAAAACCCTAAGATGAGCCTATGACCCTCTCTCAGTGGTCAACAGTGACGTAATAGGCCCACATCAAGCAGAGCAATACCCTCAGTTTGAGCTTCAGGCAGAGCAATTGTACCATCTGGAGAAAGATTGTTGGATGGTTGAAACTTGATTGCAAGTCCTTGTTCCCTGGCTTCATCAGCCTGACCACGCTTTCCCTTCTGTGGCCATGAGAAGACCTTGGCCAAGATTCTGGACCACTTCTACTGGATCAGGATTTACCAAGAGGGCAAAGACTTCTGCAGCCCGTGTCCTGAGTGCCAACTCATAGGACCTTAAGGGTTGGGCAAAGCCCCTCTAGTTCCACTCCCTGAGGTAAGTGTCCCATTTGAAATAATGGGGATGGATCTAGTTGGATCCTTAGAAAAGAGTACATATTAGTAATAGTGATTAGGCCTTCAAGTATCTGGAGGCAATCCTGCTACACTCCCACTCATGCAAAGATTATTGCAACGGAACTGCTAAAGATCATTTCCAGAGTTGGGGTACCTATGACGATCATCACCATTCAAGGCACCAACTTCATATCTCATCTGTTGAAGGAGGTTTGTGATCTATTAAAAATAAAAATACTGTCTATGTATGTCTATCGTCTGCAAATTGAAGATCTGGTTGAATGGTTTTATCAGACCTTAAAAAGGATGTTGAAAAAGTGTATTGCTGTGAACCCCTGCCAGTGGGATCATGTTTTCAAAAGGGAGAGCTTATGCATATCTGTAGAAACATTGGCCCTAAAACTACACACACATTTCTCCAAACGAAGGCTCCAAATCAACACACAGAAAATTCTTTGGCCTCAATTCCTCTCATGAACACACACAATACTTTGCTGAATCTGTTTTAATTCCTCGAATTATATATCATCATGATGAATGTTTAGATTTGAATTAGTATTATTTACTGCTTTTGGTTGTATTTTTTTAAAATGTGACGGCAAATGTTAAGAAGCTGAATAAAAGTATGGTTTAGCTTTTTCAGTGCTGCCCTAGGTTTAAGCTGCAGGAATGCATGGGTACAGAGTTTTGCTGTTGTCATTTTCTATTTATATGTTTTTATCTGCAAATGGGATAGAGTCAAATAACCAAAGTACATTCTTAAAGGGTAACTTTGAGTTTGTCAGACCTAGTTTATTGGCATTGGCAACAGTTTACCAGAAACTCAAGGACCACAAATAATTTGAATAAAATAGAGCTATGTAGCTACACTCTTCTTTACTACATATTTGTAGCCTGAAGAAACTACAGCTCCCAGCACACAATTCTCTATGTAGGCTCAGAACAAGATAAGCTATTGACTGGGGGGACCTATAGTCTTTGGAGGCAGAACCTCCACATTAAGGAGGACAGCCCAGGCTTCATTGTAGAACTTCCACAGTACTATGTGTCATATGACAAAAGTGAATTCAGAATGAGTACTGTTCCATGGCACTGAACAAGGAAAAAGGAAAACATCCCTAAAGCTGCTATATCTGTCTGTCTCTCTGCTTCATTGTAGAATTTCTCCTTAGAGCCTTTGCTAGTCCTACTCCTGCCTAGCTTCCTGCTAAAGTTTTAAAGGAACTATCTTCTATACATCATATTTAACAAGAATATTTAATAAATTTTAAAGTTCAAGACAAGTTGTCAGCTTCATCATCATTCCACAATGAATTATCTATTAGCAATGAGGTGGGTTTTGTCCAGTTGATTCACTTGGATTTTCAGATTGCAATGGTGGAAAAACATGTTGATTAGGTTTAGGATTTTTCTCAACAAGACTATCTCCCTTCATGAAGAGTGTGTTTGAATACCATCGATACTAGGATCATGTAGCAATTCAGCTGGGTTTTGGAACCAGCAGGAGATTCCACTTCTTTCCTTTGTAATGACTATTTTGATCAGTGTTAATCAGGTAGAATCTGTGTGTGTTGGTGGTTTCCAGTATTTTCTCTCATCCAGTCTTAGCTAGATTTGGGGTCCTGGTCAAAGTATGGGTAAATTTTGGGCTGCATTCCAATTGTTAAGAAGAAAACCTGAGATCTCTTAAATTTGGTTTCATGTTACTTAAGGAGGGCGAAATTTACCTATAACATTGGCATCATTCTGATATATTGATCCAAAAGTAGCTAAGCTGGATTTACTCCAGTGACTACAGGTCAGCAAATCAAATAAACAGTCTTTTTGTTGTAGATTTCTCTTAGTAATCTGTATTGGTACCTCTTCCAATCTGCCAGTAGTGGATGATGGGAACTGGAAGTAATATGCTTGAAATTACACCATATCCCAAAAGCTTAAAATTAAAAGATGACAAACTCTGATCTGTAGTCAGTGACTATTCATTCTGGGTGCCAGAATGAGACAAGATATATTTTAATTTCCCTGTGAGCTGTTGGTTCTAGTGAGAACTAGAATATATATTTTTATAAGAAAAATAGTTAATGGCTAGTAATTAAGTATATTCCTTTCTTTAGACAGACCTAGTGCGCTTCTTTTCCAAGGGTAATGCTTTGGGCATGAGAGGTTTTTAGAATGTGTCTTTCTGGTCATTCTGCCACACTGCAATTTGGATTCTTGACACTTGGTGAGGCCACAGTGTCCCTTATAAAGAAAAGGAGTACTTGTGACACCTTAGAGACTAACAAATTTATTAGAGCATAAGCTTTCGTGAGCTACAGCTCACTTCATCGGATGCATTTGGTGGAAAAAAAAGTTTTTTTCCACCAAATGCATCCGATAAAGTGAGCTGTAGCTCACGAAAGCTTATGCTCTAATAAATTTGTTAGTCTCTAAGGTGCCACAAGCACTCCTTTTCTTTTTGCGAATACAGACTAACACGGCTGCTACTCTGAAAAGTGTCCCTTATGTATCCTTTTCAATGTCATCTTTGTGGGACTACAGTATAATATATTTATGGCAATCAGTCCTCTAGTTTTGGAGCTTTGCCCTATCATTGCATGGAAGTCACAGACTGGATGTGAGACTTACTGCTAAGTAATTGTGCTATGTTATAAATTGAGATGCATTTTGCAGTTGTGTACCATCACTGGTGATCATTTTAACCAGTTCTGATTTTTAGGATGAGGCTGGAAGGCCACTAAAAATGGCACCCAGGTGTGCTTCTAGATCATCTTAAGCTTCTAGAAAACATGAATGATTAACAGGGTTCTTGGTAAGATGTCAACCACCACTAAAAATTGCCCATACTCTGCTGTAAGTATAAATCTCATCAAACATGAGTAATCGCTTGGCGCTTCAGGGATAACATGTCTAAAACTTTTTATTGATGATACCCAGGGCTTGCGATCTCATGATCTTGACATTGCTAAGACCCTACAAATATCTTGTGAAGCCGTCATGCCCATAAGACTGCAAAATATTCTCTATAGGGGAATACCTAGTCTTGGAATCTAAAAGCCATCTGGAACAAAATGCTACATGCTTCCAATCATCTCAGTGTAAATTCAGTAACACCCGGGCAAGTTTATATCTGCAGGCATCTGCTGAAACAGCTGTACACTTGGAAACTTCATAAAATGCCAGTAGTGAAGAAGAAGTCATTAGATGGTTTAGATTGCATGCCTGTGCTTTATCCACACCCAAACTGATTCTCCTTTAAGCATTTCATAAAGAGCTTGGCCTTTTGAGGAAAGCTTGGGTATGCATTTTCTTCATTCTTGAAATGTACCAGCTCCATTACAATTTGTCTTCCCGATATAGTTTTTTAAGAAACACTACACACAACCTCACACTCTGGCCACTCTGGGTCAAGCTTTGTGTTTTACTAGTATTTTTTGCGTATTTTGCGTATAAAACAAATACCTTGTTGTGCAGAGTGGTAGTGACTTTTTTTTTAAGAATAGCAGTCACTAACCTAAGACTCTTTAAGTCTGACTAATTATGCACAAATTCAGTAGGAGGTTCACAAAGCAATTTTCCTATTTTATCTTTAGTTGTGAATGAGAGAAAGTAATTATCAATGTTTGAATTTCTCTAGTGAAAATTTTCTGCTGGAAGTAAGCAACAGTTCAAAAAATCAAGAAAATTGAAATGTAGTAAGCACCTACATTTCAAAAGGATGGAAAACCCTTTACTTTGAAGACTTGTACCAGCAGAGGGTTTATGCTAGAATGGTGGCGATGGTGAGGGGGGGTTGTTTGGTTTGGTTTTATTCCTCACAATATTTATATTTTATATGTAGGTTTTTCAGTTGTTAATAACCATTACTTACCATCTTTATCACTCACATTCATATATCTAAATGAGAAGCAGTAAAGTATAGTAAGAACATCTTGGATGTTCTTCATGCATCCAATACTGTCTTTGATAGGGGATCTTTGTTTAAAGCTATAGGGAATCAGAATTCAGATTTGGTATGTGCTAACTCTAGATCCCATTTTCCAAACTCACAATTGTTATTAGCCAGTATTTGGCAACTGCTCAGGAACATCAGATTCAAAAGGGAGGTAGTGATAGCAAAACTAGAACATCATTTTCCTTTTTTGAAAATTAAGATGATACTTGGTAAAGATGCTGGATTGATAGCTCTGGAAATGAAAGTCCTAGAAAAGGTACAGGAGGGGCAAGCTTCCCCACACTGCTCTGCCAATGAGCTTTTACTATATTCTGGAGGGGCCACTTTTAGAGTATGTCTTCACTGCAGTGTTAGCTTGGGCTAGCCTAGCATGAGTGGAGCATCCCCACTGCAAAGCCCTACCTGTGCCAGAGCCATGTGATTGTGTCTACAATGGTGCTGAACTTGCTGGGCTGGATTTCTAGCAGAATGACTCACAGTTCTTAGTAGTACATTTAATTGGGCCACTCTGTGTATTCATTCGCAGTGTGTCAGGGGACAACTTGTCTGTCCTTCTTGGGTTCCTGGGGAAGTGCTCTTGTGGGTCTTACTGATGTCACGCCACAGTTTTACCACATGGTTGGTGTCAGCTTCTGGCCAACTGACAGCACAGGAGAGGGATTTATTGAATGGCATCTCTGTAACGGCTGTGGAAGTACAACAGAAATGGAGCAGGCAAATGTAGGTTTAAAACATAGTGCAGAATAAGGGAGGAGTTAGACAAGAAATACAGCCCAGGTGGAATTGTGGAATAGGACAGGAGGACTAACAGCACCCCAGCTTGATTAGCTTGCGTTCACACAGCAAAGTTGGTGGGTTGCCTGCTCAGGCTGAAGCGAAACCCAAGTTCGAGCCTATACCCTCAGCCATGCCTGCTAGCTCAGGCTTAAAGCACTCTCAAGCTCAGGGTAGAGGTTTTTTTGTGTGGTTGGGAAAGGGTTAAAGTGAAACACATGGGCTAGAGCCTGGGCAAACCCAACACTGAAACCTCCCCCTTTGTGGGCAAGGTGGCAGCTAGTTCAGTCTGTGGAGCATTTGAATTATTTTCTAACAATAAAGAACCCTTGCTGTGGGATTTTTTTTGGTGTGATTGGGTCTTGTGTAGGAAAAGGACAGAGAATTACAATTTATTTCAGAGCAGCCACACTAAATAGCTGTCAAATGGCGATGACTTTTGGTCACTATTAGCCTGCACCAGGTGATCTAGAGGAGAAAAAGTGCTGTCTTCTTCCCATTCAGTTTTCCAGGTAAGAATTCTACAGCTGAACCCAAGAGGCACAGATAATATGGCTCAAATTCAGACAGGGTGAATACCGTTTGACAACAGCGTTTTGACAGTTCACCAACATCTGCAAAACACCGTCTATTCAGAGGGTTCCTTTTGATAGTAATAAAAGAGCTGAATGTCCAGAAATATTTGTTTCTTTCCCCTAAATATAAAGGAATATCAAAAATAGCACCAAAAACATTTCTCAAATCTTTTTTTTTCTGTGAGATATGTGGCATATACAAAATACTCAATAACATGGGTTTTTACTGTTTTTAGTTGGATCTCATGTGGGAAATCTGCATGACATGTTCCACCAATGGGGTGAAGCATGGCAGCTATCTAACATCTTAAAGCAACACTATTCAACAGTTTAGGTGGATTTAGAAGTACTTTTCCATAAAGGCTGGGATAAACTCAGTGCGTGACACTACTTTTTTGACCTGCTGTCTTTCTGATTCTCATTCAGATACAAAGGGATGTATACTATTTTCCAGAATTGTCAGAATGCTGAACTCTCATTGATGAGCATTTGTAATGCCTGGATGTACAATTGCTAGAAGTTTTATTCTGGTCAGAAGATTATTCCACTTCCCAAGAAGAGTTGTGCACCACGGAACAACTCACATGTTTTATCAATTAGAGCTTTAGTCTTTACTTAATTTATCTGATAGTGTTTCTGTCATCGAAATGAGGGTTTATATAAGCCACTGATTTTTGTTTACTGTCTGCTATCAGCAGTCTGTGCATGGAGGCCTGGATCCTACACTCAGTAAAAAAGTGTCCATTGCTTTCAATGGTACAGTATCAAGTCCATAGTCACTAAGATATCTGAGGATGTAAAATGTCTGTAGTCCCAACCAGTTTTATAACCCGTCATAGGATTGTTTCAAGGGATTTTATTTAGCCTAAAGTAACTCAGATTCTAGTTCAATCATAGCTGTATAAACCTGCTGGCCCATGAAGATACTTCAGATTGAGTCATTAAGAGCCTTGCAAACTTCTCAGGTATTTTGGAGATAAGTTAATATTAAAGCAAGAAACTTCAAAATTTTATAAAGATAAGAATTCACAAAAGTGCAGCAGATTAGTTCAGACTAGAGGGTGAGATTTCTGCTTACTAAAGTTAAGCCTCTTGTATGACTAGTTTTCTCCTTTAAGTACCTGAATCTGGTTCACATCTTTGTACATTCAAACACTTATTTTTTGCCATATTCATTAATGTAAATCTAATCAATCACTGCTCTCGTTTAGCAAGCCTCTGAGCTACAACACAGCTAATAAGACATTTTTTGCATAAATTAACAGTTACAACTAGAGATGAGCTGGAATCAAAATGTTGGATTCAAACACTCAATATTTGGAGATATTTGAAATCTGAACCTAGATCAATATTTTGCAAACAGCCCCTGTGTTTACAAGGGACTTTACCAAAACTCCTTAATAGTCTTGGATTGAGGGGTGTTAATAATATTCCACTGGATTTTTGCCATCTAAGCCCTTCTCTAGTGACAACACTGCTGAGGTTAAATTTAGTCTAATTATTTTTGTGCTGGTGTGGTGTGACTGCTGCCAAAAATAAAAACATTGTTAATGCCTGCTGGGCAGAAGAGGATTGTGGACAGAAAATGGCTTTGGGATCAAATTGAACTGCAGTTGCCAGGAATTTGGGTTCTTAGCATTTTTATGCTTCTCTCTGTTTTTCTAAGTAATAAATATGCTATGTAACCCACATCAGTATGTGTTTCTTTACGGATGGAGTGAAACAAAACATTAGCCAGGCATAAGGGCTATTATTAAGAGAAAGTGCTTAAGACAGCTGTATAAACTCAGTATACCAGGAGCAGGTGACCTATCAGAAGAGGAAACCCTCATATCCCAGGACATGCTATTCTTGTACCTGAGTCAAAACATTTCACATTTCACAAACACAGACAAGTTATAATGTAGTGCAGCTCTGTATCACAGCAAAAAAAAAAAACCCACCACAGACCCTGTTTGTTTGTAGCCAAGAGAACTATCCTCACCCTGAGAAATAATCTGATTCTCCATACAGAACCGATAGTGGCTGGCGCTCGTCAAGAAAATAAAAATGTCAGTTAGTCCCATACACACAGAGACCAAAAAACCCAGAGAGGCTTGGGACTATGGCTTCTCTAAGGATTTAAAAATGTATTTTCTTTGTCTCCTTTCATTAGTTTATTATTTACCACTCTTATGTTTATTAAATAAGGTTTATCAATCCTTACTTCCTTTATATACATACCATGTTTATTTCTCTTTTGCATACCTCTACCTTTTTACTTTGCATGGTACCTCAATGTAACTTTGTTTACTGATACCCGACACTTGTCATGCTGTATTCTAACTGCCCCTTTGTAATGTTTTATTCTGTGTTCAAAACCAAGAACATAATCTTTTTTTAAAAGAAAAAAATTAGAAAAATATAGTTCTGCCCTATAATATGTGGGGAAAACAAACAAACAATTACTTTAGAAAAGTGAGGTGGTAAAGTGGACATCCATCCATGATAACTGGACTGAAACCATTATTAAGTCATTTCATGGAGGTCATAAAACTGTCATTGGATGGTACAATTTTTGCTTATTACAGACAATGTCTGGACTTGAAGTTGATCTGGGACCCAGTCTAGAGATGAAAGGTTCCTTACTGATAACGGATAGAAAATAATGGACATTTTAATAGATGTGCACCCATAACAGCAAAGTAATTCATATCCTTGAAACATGAAGCAGACTCTTACACCATTATGTCAGTTACTGTTTAGTTAAAGTTTGTGAAAATTTAGTTTTTGTGGATACAGACTAACACAACTACCCCTTGATACTTGACACCATGAAAAGTTAGAGATATTGTTAATGGAGAGCTTCCATTTTGTGTTCTGACTGCAAAAGTAACCTGAGAATTACACGAGGAAAAAAACCTAATACATTTTAATAATGCAGGCTAGAAAAAGAAGATTTCATTTTCTCTTTTGAAAGCCATTCCTAAAGGGCATGATCCACATCTGCTGGAATCAAAGACTCCTGTTGACTTCACTGGAGTTGGATCAGGCCTATATTTCATACTAGCTTAGGGAAAACAGCAGAAGTGACAAGGTGACTTTCATCACTATAGCCTGGGTCACTTGTAGGATGATCATGTAGATAATTAGCAAGTGATAACAGGATACTGACTAAATTAAGTTTTTATTTAAACACTTGGGACTAGTATGATTAAACTCTTATTTTTTTGTGAAATGAATAAACTGCTTTTTCACATCATTAGAAAACGCTAACAGATCTGCTCAAGTCATACAAAGCAAAACCTTATTCTTTTGTGCAACTTTACTGAACCCATAGAGGTTATGACACAGGCAGTTGTAGACACAAAGTTGATAGTAATGAAGTAGATCGCTGGGCTGCTTGTAATGGTTCCCAATAACAACAATAATCCATCCCAACACTAAGTACTCCATAAAGTCAACTGGAGTTGTACAGGTGGAATACTTGCAGGATTGGGCTCACAATCTGGGACTCTGTCACTGCAGGTGATGGGTCAAAACCTCAGATCCACTTAATCTGTGCTTAGCACACCTGAGAAGAAGGGCATACCTGACTCTGCCATCTTTCTCTCCATTGATCCTCAGGAAATAGGGAGCCAGTATGGCCCCTGGTGCAAGTTATAACAGCCTCAGGGTTGCTTTAACTTGTGTCAGTTGGAATGGCTCCCGACAGGCCATGCTACCCGCAAGAATGCTTGTATGCCAGGTACTCCAGCCACACCCTCCCATCCTCACACATTCCATACTTCAGAGGGGCCAAGAGCACATGTTGTACCACTCTCTATGCCTGTTCCATGCCATTCAGGGATTTCTCCAGCTGGCTATTTAAGCCAACTTTCTGCTTTTTTATGGAGCTGGAATGATTGCTAATATCTCTCCATCATATCAGAGTTTCCTTTCTTGTCTATCACCTTCAAAGTACTTACTGGGATTTATATTGGTCTACCCATCCTACGCATACTACTGTTTTTAGTTGGGATATACAGAGAAAAACAGCAATCTTTGATAACGTGAAAAAGAATCCCTACAATATATGCTTCTGGAGTTTCATTCAGACCTCTTCATTAAAATGACAGTTCTAGAACTCTGTTAAGAGCCCATTCAGCTTTTCAGACTATATCCATTCTTTGATGTCTTGTCTCAAACGTCAACAAGCTCACATGTAGGACCAAATAATTATTTTCTGAGTTCATTACACCATTAAGTATTATTTTTAAAAGGCCAGTTCAGACCTCAAATTTGATCTTCCTTATAATTCATAATCTGGTGGTGAAACTCTTGTAGATTCAAAATATGGATTTTTCTGTTAAAATCCAATCACATTATTATCACTATATATGAAGGATCTATGATGCTTTGTGCTCTGTGATGGAAGAGCCAGCAGAGGGTGCACAAGTTAACTAACAAACCATATACCCAGATTTATGCTGGCATTCTTGACGATACTGGTTCACAAAAAAGGAAGTACACAGGAAAGCCTCTTTAATTTAGTGTTCCAGTAGAAACAAAAGGGAATATATAATTGAAAACTAAAGGAAAAAAACTGGGCACGAGAGACATTTTTAATAGGCTTTCAGAAGGGCATTGCTAACAATGAAGATTTAAATATATAATACATAAAAGTATAATACATGTTAGGGTTGAGAAAGACATTTTGAGTCATCTAATTCCAGCCATGACTCCCTACCCAGTACGGGATTGGTCCCCTAAAGTATCATTTCATGCGATTTAGTTTAAAATGTCTCAAGAGGAGGCTTCAACTTGAGAAATTTCCCTTGAGAAATTATTGACAATCTTGGCACTATCAGATATTGTTCCTTTAACCATATGCATACTCAGAATCAAATTGCATAACAGTATCCTCCTCAATACTTATAAAATGGGCAAGATTAGGAGAGCTGGTGAGAACTCCAGTCAGTGTGCCTTCTGAATTTTATGATTAACTTTGAGCTGCGTTAATCATTGTTATATCCATTTTGTGGATAGGAAAATTGATGTACAAGAAAGACTTTCCACTGACTTCACTGGGCTTTGGATCAGGCCCATAACAATTTGCCCAAAGTCACAGAGCATTTCCTCATCAGTCCTGGGAATCAAATATACAAATCTTAATTCCCAGTTTTTGATTATTATTATTTATACAACACAACTCTCCCAGACCTAGAAAACAAGAACGTTTTATGAGAGGAGGGCAAATATTGTTTTCTCCCATCATTCCAGATATGGTCTAGTCTAATTTCTTTTAGTTATACCCATGAGAAAAAAAGGGACAATTCTCATATTAAGAAAAAGCCCATCACACTTTTGTATCTTGACCTATTTAAATATTTTATTGACGGAATCATAAACAATTATATTGCCATATTGTGACACAAGCAAAATGCTATCAGAATCAGGTGGAGTTTTACACAATAAACTGAATATGTTCTGTATTTTTAGCATTTATATAAACACAGATGGTTTAGTCAGAGCCTTATGTAAACTGATGACAGTATGTTATGACAAGCAAATGCATGATATAACTTTAGAACTCCTGGTTTCCATCACTCTTATGTATCCTAAACAAACCTAATCTTTACATAAATTATCCATCCCTTGTAAAAATGCTTGGACTTTTCCTAGGCATTGTTATTTTTTTCATAACCAAGGGCAAGAGTTTATGGAATGTCAAACTAGGAACAAAGTAGAAGGCACTGGAGTCTGGAGAAATAAGCATAGGCTAGCGAGTCAAAAGAGCCTGAGCTTTAAACTTCACCTCGAGGTGAAATTCACCCTTGTGCAGAGGGCCTGCACAAAGCATACTCGTGCACTACATGAGTCCCACTTAAGCCCTCAAAATAGGGTTTAAGGCAGACTGGAGCAGTATATAAGCCTTGTTTGGTTCCTCTGCATGGGAGTTAATTTCACTCTTCAATGAGTGAACCAGATGAGCTCATTGTATAATAGAAATAATAATTGTAGAGTATGAGTTATATAACATCAAAAGCATGCCAGGCACTCTCCACACACAAGAATAAAGACAAGGTCCCTGCCCTAAGCAGCTTACAAGCTAATGATACAACATACAGGCAAAAAATGGGAGAAGGAATGCAATAAAAAGCAAGCGAATAAGCAGCAGGTGTTTCTCTGTACGTGTCCATAGACATTTATAAAGCATTTATCATTATAGTATCCATGGCTGCCTATTTAGCACATATATCATTATTTGTATATTTTCTATTGATTTTTGTATGCTTGTTTTATATCTTGTTGATTGTCAAGATCTTTTTATTTTCCTTTTTCTATTTAACATTTATCTCCAGGATAAAACATAAAAGGCCTGATCTACATACAAAGTTGTACCAGTTTAATTACAGGTGGGATTAATTAAATCTGTGCAAACCTCTGTGCGGACACACTTATTTTGGGATAAGAGTCTATTTATTTATGTATTTATTTATTTATTGGTGTAGCTTAACTTGACTGGGAACAGGTTTAAGCTAAACTGAAATAAGAGTGTCTACAGAACGTGTGCACTAGGTAATGCTTCCCTCCTGACTGCTGGTGAGTTACACAATTACAAAGGTTTACAATGCAAACACTTAAGATAACCTTATAACCTGGGATACATATATTAGAAGTGAGATTAATACATGCAGCAATTTACGAGCATTTCGCAAAGCCTAAACACATTTTTATAACTCTAGTACTATTTTACCAATAATAACACACAGGTGAGCCAGACTGGTTTCCAGCTATGCATTTGTCAGTGTTCAGATGAGGGCTGGGGCGTTGGCATCTGGTCTGCCAGCATCACACTTACTTCCATTGAAGCACTCTTGGGAACTCAGGATATCCCAGGGCAGTAAAGCTTGGTGGCACTTAAGGTCATTCCTGATTGAACAAAGGAGCAAACATATTTGAAGGAATGTCCTAGCCCTGGAAAACAATTCAGGGTTACAAGGATTCCAGAGGAAACCTGAAAATAATTAGCAAAGGCCAAGACACAAGAAGGCAGAGAGATACTTACCTACCTTGCATTGGTGTTGTGAGGTTTAATTAACATTTGTCAGGTGCTTTGAGATCTTCAGATGGAAAGTGCTATTTAATAGCAAAATATTTCATAAACCAACAAAATTAAGGACATTCTGCCCTGCTCGTCTGTCAGAAGGTCTTGGGGCAACATCCTTCGTAAGTCTGGAATTGTAATAATCTGTTGTACAAAGAAAGTGATCCAGTTACAGTGAAACAATGACAGGTGCCTTCAATGAAATGGTGATTGGCATATTATAAAAATCAGAGTAGAACAGAATATGGATGGCTCTGCTCCTCTGAAAATCAGACCACTTTAACTTAGGTGCTTAAATGTGCATTAAGTAGCCTTACTCTAGGCATCCAGGTTTGAAGACTCTGTCCTTTTTGTTTACTTAGCAAGGCATTACCCAAAAGGAATCACTTCCGTTACCATAGCAAGCCAGGATTGCTTAAGGCATTCAAAGATGCCATTGTCTGAAGATATTAAAATGTCTAGAGACAGCCTTAGGAAAGTGTGAAAAAGTTAACAGTGGATCAAGAAAAGAGGTATAAAAACTAATTTAGTCAATCATAGGAAAGCCGTCAAAAGTTATTTCTTTATAATTCCAAAACTATAATCAACTTCTAATTATGGCTTAATATTATGACTATAGAACTCTGCTAAAGTCACCTGGTACTTGAGAACCATGTACAACTTATTACTAGCAAAACTAAGTCTTAATTTGAAAAAGCTTCCCCAGAATTACAATTATAGGCTCTTATTCAGTAAAGCATTTAAGCATATGCTTCACAGTAAGTACATGTTCATGTCCCATTGAAGCCAATGGGACTTAACCACATGCTAATAGTTAAGTGTACCCTTATGTGCATGGCCCTATCAAATTCATGGTCCATTTTTGTAAATTTCATAGTAATAGCAATTTAAAAATCTTGAATTTCACAGTTTCAGATATTTAAATCTTAAAGTTCACAGTGTTGTAACAAAGCATGACTATGTATTTAAAGAGAAAAGGAGTACTTGTGGCACCTTAGAGACTAACAAATTTATTTGAGCATAAGCTTGCTTATGCTCAAATAAATTTGTTAGTCTCTAAGGTGCCACAAGTACTCCTTTTTTTTTTGCGGATACAGACCAACACGGCTGCTACTCTGAAACCTATGTATTTAAAGAGAGCAAAAATATAATCATGTAAAGCCCTTAAGTTAACAAAAGCAGGTGAGGAAAAAAGAAGTTCTGGTTTCAAATGTCATTAGTTGAATGTGAGCATGGAGCATCCTGCAACTGTGTCTTTCTTCATTCCCTGTCTCTGTGCTGAAAACACCTGTCCATGTTTAAACACAGCTTTCTCTCCACCCATGGAGTACATTGGAATTGTCAGACAGCGCTGAGCAAGCCTTGCAAGGTGGGGGATTCTGCCTCCCACTGAGATCCAAAACTGTAGCACAGGCAAAGTTCAGTCTGCTGATTTTGTGATATTTCTGTAAGCACCTACAATTTTTGTCAAAGTCAGGAATTGCATTAAATGAGATTAAATCTCCCATGAACAGGTGCATTTATGCAGGGTCAAAAATATGCACAGCTTTTAGGAACCCTACTGCAGGTTGTTGAAACTTTTGAGCCATTTTTGCTACATCACTTGACTCTTCCCCATAGCAGTAGTATTGTCCGTGCAAGAAAACACTTGCTGAGGACTGGCATTTAACTCAGCGTTGTCAGAGTGATTCTCATTTGACCGAGCGTCAGTCCAGAACAGTACATCCATTACTTGGTTGTAAGCTTCATGGATTATGACATGTCAAGATTCAAACCAAGTGATTAAGTCCATCAGTCCTGTGGCATTCTTGGCAATGAACTGAACTTCCTCATTCAGCTGAGCATTGTTTAGAAGGGTTGAAAGTTCTGTTAAAACCTGTGTTTTCGGAGTCAGTGTGAGCTCTTCTGAGATGAACTCTCAGCAGTACGTCAGGTGAGCTGCTTGGTATTGTACAGCTCAAAACCAAGAATTCTAATGAGTAATTACTGGCTTTGGGGGAAGTGTAATTTTTTGTTCTCTAGTTTCAGTTGCGTTTGCAATGTACTGCCTCTATTGAAGTTTGCGGCTAGGGCAGTGTTTAAAGATCTTTTTAATATAGTGACCAATTTATCAACTTCACCAAACTCACATCTCCATACCTTATTGACCAGAGAAATTATATGTGCATTACACGTAATATTGAGAGCATTTGGCATTAGACCTTGGAGAACTGATTTGAAAGATTTCGTCACGTAAGTTGCATCCTCGCTTGTGAAAGCAGATACTTTGTCAAAGTCTGCACCGTATTTTGAAACAGTTTTAATTATCACTTGAGAAACTGTAGTGGAGTTAACAGCATCCAGGTAAATACAGTTGACAGGCACTGTTGTTATCTTTCCTGTTTGTACATCTTTGGCCTGGTCAGAAATAAAATCAAGCAGAACATGTAGTACATAGTTGTCTTGCTCATCAGTGGACTCAGCAGAAATAATTGCAAAAGATTCACATGAGTTAGAGACCTCATCTCCTCAAAATGTGTTGCAAAACCTTTGGAAGATAGTCCTGTCATATTCACACTTGGTTAGCAACCAGCATATTGTACATTCTGATGAATGAATTCATGCAGCTTTGAGTGATCAAGTTTTTCCAGTAGTATATTAGCACTTGCAAATGCATCCAGAAGTTCCATTCTAGCTAAATAAAGGGTCTCAGAACTCATCTTCTTAGAAAGAGAAGAAATTGTTTTTTGTTTTTTTTACCTTTTTGTTTCCCAGCAATGCACTATGTTGGAGAGCCCTCTTTCTGCTTCGATGGTTTTCTGAGTTTAAGTGGCACTGAACAATTGCCCATCATGCGTGATCCAACGAAACATTGCCACTTGTACAAAACAGTTTGTCACCTGGCATGTAGAATTCGACTTCCAAATTCTTTCACACTATCTGCTACAGCAATGATTGTAGAGGTTTTTTATTTATTTTGGACACTCATTTTAAAATAATTTCACTTGTTTCACTCTGACAGTAGAGAGAGTGGGAACTGACCTAGCAAAAGAGCTAAGTCACAAGAGCAGGCAGCCACTGCCCCAAAAGAGACCACAATCTGCTATGCCAAGCATGGCCAGGAGGAGGCGCTGATCTGATCCCCTTCACACCTCCTGGCTGTAGGCTGTGAACTTTGGACAATAGTTGGGTGGTAGGAAGTGGCCTAGGGAGGGCAGCCTTTAGGCACCCCTGGTGTCAGACCTTTGATAGCCCTTACAGGGCCATCGAATGCAGCCTAGTGGAGTGGGAGGGCCTGGGCTCCCCTAACAACCCCCTACCCTGCATGTTGAAAGGCCTAAACCCTGACCACTAGGAAACACACACCATGAGAGCAAACCATCACAAGAGCTCCTAATTTAGATTTTTGCCTTTTTTTTTACTCTGTTAGAGTCTCAACAATAAACAGATTTTCCTTTCCCATTAAAAATACAATTAACATTAAAAATGAATTATTCAAAAGTGAAATGCATGGACAGAGTGATTGCATTATGCTTAAGGCTATGATTTTGGCACAGAAATTTTAATGAATGTTATGGCAGAGGTGTGGGGAAAATAGTCGTGGAAATGTCACCAAATAATGCATCTTTCACTACATCAACATACACAAGAGCATAGCAGGGATGCTGAAAGGCGAGGCCCAGAGAGAGGGTTGGAGAGCAAGCCCATCCTGCACTCACCTGCAGCTGTGACTCCTGTCCAGCAGGGCGGGACCTTGCTCCCTGCTCCCAGCATTGTGACCTGGTGCATGGGTAGGGCCCTGCCAAATTCACGGCCATGAAAAAATACATCACAGACCATGAAATCTGGTCTCCCCCAGTGAAATCAGGTCTTTTGTGTGCTTTTACCCTATAGTATACAGATTTCATGGGGGAAGACGAGCATTTCTCAAATTGGGGGTTGCAAGGTTATTTTAGGGGAGGTTGCAGTATTGCCATCCTTACTTCTGTGCTGCCTTCAGAGCCGGGTGGCCAGAGAGTGGCGGCTATTGTCCAGGTGAGAAGGCAGCACCCTGCCAGCATCAGTGCAGAAGTAAGGGTGGCACTATGATACCATGCACCCTTTCTTCTGCGTTGCTGCTGGTGGTGGCTTTGCTGTCAGAGCTGGGCTCCCAGCCAGCAGCCACCGCTCTCCAGCTGCCAAGCTCTGAAGGCAGCACCACTGCCAGCAGCCATGCAGAAGTAAGGGTAGCAGTAATGCAAAACCCCTACAATAACCTTGTGAACACCCCACAATTCCTTTTTGGGTCAGGACCCCTACAGTTACAAGACCGTGACATTTCAGATTTAAATAGCTGAAATCACGAAATTTACAATTTTTAAAATCCTATGACTGTGAAATTAACCAAAATGGACGGTGAATTTGGCAGGGCCCTACACATGGGGTTGCAGTGCCTTTCAGATTTGGCTCATCTGCCCCTCTGTAGATGGAGACAGAGGATCAGACAGGCCAAATCTGAGTGTCACTGTAACCCCAGGCGCCAGGTTGTAACACCAGTCAGTTTGGGGCTGTCAAAGGTGCTTTCACAGCCATTTCTGAGATTTTATGTATGTTATTCAAATTAATGATTGCTGTGACTTCTGTGACAAAATCGTAGCCTTAATGAACCCCAATATCCCTTCTGGATACTGTACAATAGTTCGATAATAAAATAAACATATGGAAACAACAATCTAATAAAAACCACCACGCATTTATTTCTCTTATTTTGATTGGAACAGAAGCCAACTTAGCTCTGTTTATTTATAGTCTTTTTGTGCATTAGTATCATTAGTGAAACTCCAGGAGTAATATGTGTTATCTTGTTAGATTATTCCTAGAGCTTCATTAATTTGTTTTCTGCTGTTAGAGTCAGCAGGGGGAGCTCACCAGACTTCACAGTGAATAGTGGACAAGTGTTGGGACTGCACATATACGATATTGGTAGCTATTTGTCATTTTGTTTTCACAGCCTTGTAATTCATCCTCCTTTTGCCTCCCATTGCTCTTGACAACCACACCTTTGTGTTCTTTGTGTAGTCATCAAAAATGTGCTTACTAGATCACTGCTCTCCAAAGTGCTGTCTGTATCACCCACTGCACTGAGGGCACCAGAACTGTCACTTTACTGATGTTCAGCCTGATTTAGTTTGCCTTCCGGCTTTAATTCTTTTACTATTTTTTTCAGCGTTATGAGTCATCGTTCCTTCAGGAAGTGAAAATTAGTTTCATAAGGGTGAACTAAGGCAAGGCACCATGAGGGGGAAAAGATGGAAAAAATCTTTTAAAATCAATTTTAACCCTCAAATTATTAATATGTATTCCCAATCTCTAACACCATCTTCATTCAGTTTATCTGGGATTTAAATATATGTAAGGGGACTGTTGGCACCTTACCAAAACTTAATGGGGGTTGTTGGTTGGCCAGCTCCCAGTACCAAAATAAAGGGGAAGGGTTGATGGGGAATCAGGACCCTGGGACAGACAGTCCCTCATGGGCAATGGAGAGAGGCCAACGTTCCAGGTCAGCCTGATGGACAGGGTGGGCAGGCTAATGAGGGAGTCAGGAGGCCAAGGCATGGGAGCGGGGTTTCCCATCCTCCATGTGAGCTGGTGCTCCTTGGGCCTGAGTGGGGCTGAGCTAAGGAGAGGCCAACAGGAGCCTGGGCTGAAATGGGGAGCAGAGCCTTGTCAGCCAGAGCCAGAGAGAACCAGAGAAGCAGCCCAGGGAGCAGAACTGTGCTAGGAGAAGAGCTGCAGCAGCCGTGCAGGAGCTGGGGCAGTCCGGAGCCAAGTGTTATGAGCAGCTGGGAAGAGCGAGGGGGACCCTGGGCAGAGGGCCCAGCACAGGGAGATGCCTCTAGACTTGGTGGGGGGATCATAACCATGACAGGGCCGATACTTGGAAGAAGGGTCCTGCCACCTAGAGGAGCCTGAGGGCATGTGTCCACCGGCAGAGAAAGTCCGACCCGCTGCATCCATTCAGCACAGCCAGGTCCTGTGAATGAGGCTGGGGACACATGAGGGGCAGACTGTGAACTTCCCTTACATTCCAGAGACTAGTTACATGTTTTTCTTTAACCTTTTCAATTTTTTTCCTTATTTTTTTTAATTAGTTGCTGTTTAATATATTGTATTTGCTTTGAACTGTATGTAATGATCAGTGGGTCAGGGAAGCATCCAAAGCAGAGAGAGCACTCCGGAGTGGGGACACCTGAGCCCCAGCCCTAAGTGACCACAACAAGGTTGGGGGTCGAGAACCCCAGGAATCCTGGGCCCAGCCTTGTCAGGGTTATGAGGACTCTGAGAGTGGAAGGAGGGTGGTCAGGCAGGCTTCTGGGTAAAGGGAGTGGGAGTGAATGAGTGGGAGTGGGGACTCAGATCTCTTTGCTAGCCCATTTCACCAGGATAGTGTATAAGCCGGTAAAGTTCCCCACAATAGCAGGACCATTCTTCCTCTTACATATAAGTCAAATTTGGGGCCTTTATTCCTTCCTATTTAAGGTATTTCATCTTGCTTTGCTACTCTGTTAAACAACTCTTCCGTGAGCAGCTGGAGCTTCTTAAACTGTAAAGTATGTGGGCCTTGTCTCCATCTAAAGGCAGATCCACATACAGGGTTTAGGAGCCCCTTAAGGAATTTAGCTTTAGCTCAAGTCACGCTTTTTAGCTCTGAAGGTTCTGGCTTCAAACCCCACTGATGACTCAAGCAGGATTTCTGTTTCTGTATCTTGATATAAATGTCACCCTTTATTGTAATGTTACCTTACCTTGTAATGTATACCAATGACTGGTATTTGTTAGTCTCTAAGGTGCCACAAGTACTCCTTTTCTTTTTGCGAATACAGACTAACACGGCTGCTACTCTGAAAAATGACTGGCAGTAATGAAAGAAAAAATATTGGCAAAATTATTCTCCATATTTGATCTAGGTTTTTATTTGGGGTAGAACATATCCAAATCTGTTAACTTTCATCACCTTTGTTTCCTGACATAGCTTAGATCTATCACATTTTTTTTATTTCTCACACAATTCAGCATCTGACTATACTTGCCACAAAAAATTATTTTCAGATTTTAACTTCAAATTTCAGCTACATGTTTAAAATTAGTTATAAAAATATTCTTTTCCCACTATTAGTGCTGCAAACAATAGATTGTGCTTTCTTCACTTCTCGTAAAAAAAATCAAGACAGATTTTGAGTGGCTTTAATATTGTGATCAGTTTGTGTATCTCAATCAGGAAGAGTAAAAAAAAATCCTTCTGCTTGAACAGAAACATTGGGTCTGAATAGTAAGAGAAACATCTTGAATAATTCTACGGTCAAAAGAACTTGTATCTCAAGAAGGTAAAAGATTTGAATGGTGAATTTGCTCATTGAAGAAATCATAGAATCGTAAGACCGGAAGGGTCCTCGAGAGATCATCTACTCCAGTCCCCTGCATTCATGGCAGAACTATATGACCTCTTGATGAAGGAAGGTCCCTTCCAGTCCTATGATTTCCTCAAAGAGCACAAATGTGGATACACGCCAAAGTGCCAGGAGGTTCTATTCCCATGAAATGAATCCTTTGGAAAAGATGAGGGACACATTAGCTGACAGATTCACAGAAGGACTAGGGAGATCAAGAAGGAGGGGGGGACGACCTCTGGCTGCATGCAAAGGACAAGCTAGCCACTAAAAGGGCAGCTGAGGAAGGCCCATCTGTCCAAAGTGAAGGAGAGCAGTGGCTGACTTAGCAGGAGACCCAGACTCATGACCAAAATTATCTATGGCACCTTAGAGACTAACAAATTTATTAGCCATATAGAGTGGAAATCTGTCAACTTCATGAAAAAACTCGTACAGATACAGACAGACATCATCTTCCTCTCCAAATGCAAACAGATGGACATCATACCGAAAGGACTGAAGGTAAAAAATCCACTACAATCTACATACCACACAGACTATGCTGACAGCTTGTATGCTCTAATAAATTTGTTAGTCTCTAAGGTGCCACAAGTACTCCTTTTCTTTTTGCGAATACAGACTAACACGGCTGCTACTCTGAAAATTATCTATGAGATCGGTGGTCTGGACACCTTAGTGATAATAATGAGCAGCCAGAGATAATGTAAATTAACAAACAATATATAGAATAGTAAGACTGAAAGGGACCATCTAGTCCAGTCCCCTGCACTCATGGCAGGACTCAGTATTATCCAGATCAGCGTTTCTCAAATTGGAGTCTGTGAGGGTACTCCAGGAGGGTCTGCCGGCCCACTGATCAACTCCTCCCCCTCCCTCCCTCAATTTCTCCTCCTCCCTCCCAGTGCTTCCTGCATGCCAGGGAACAACTGTTCAGCGGCGTGCAGGAGGCGCTGGGAGGGAAGGGGAGGCGTGGGGAAGGGGCGCGCTAGGGGGAGGGGGCAAAATCATGTCTGGGGCCACCGGCCCCACTGATCAACTCCTCATCCTCCCTCCCAGTGCCTCCTGCACACCCATGGAACAGCTGTTCCCTCGCATGAAGGAGGCACTGGGACGGAGGGGGAGTAGTTGAGGGAGAGATGGGGAAGAGTCGATCAGCAGGGCCGGCGGACCCCCTGGAGTATCCTCGGTTCCCCAGTGTGCAGGAGGCACTGGGAGGGAGGGGAAGGAGCTGGGATGGGGTGCACTCGGGGGGAGGGGGCAGATAGAGGCAGGGAAGAGGAGGGGCAAGGGTGGGGTGAGAAGAGGTGAGGTGGGGTCTTGGGGAGAAGGGGTGGAGTGGGGATATGGCCTGGGGCTGAGTGGGAGGCTTAGGGGTCTGCGAAAAATTTTAAATCAAAATGGGGGTCCTCGGGTTGCTAAAGTTTGAGAACCACTGAGCTACACAATCCCTGACAGGTGTTTGTATAACCTGTTCTTAAAAATCTCCAATGATGGAGATTCCACAACCTCCCTAGGCAATTTATTCCAGTGCTTAGCCACCCTGACTGGAAGTTTTTCCTAATGTCCAACCTAAACCTCCCTTGCTGCAATTTAAGCCCATTGCTTCTTATCCATCCTCAGAGGTTAAGAAGAACAATTCTTCTCCCTCCTCCTTGAAACAACGTTTTATGCACTTGAAAACTGTTATCACGTCCCCTCTCAGTCTTCTCTTTTCCAGACTAAACAACCCCCCTTTTTTTTTTTGCCAATTGGCCTTCATTTGAAAGGCCTCAGTGACCAAAAACCTCAAATTGGTGATTTTTTGGGATACAAATCACTTTCTTGTGGTGAAATTTGGATGATTTTACTTAGAGCTCTGTTCCTCTCCAGTCACTGTCTCTTTGCTGCCACCTGGTGGTCTTTAAAATGAGCAGCCACCAAAACACATGTGCAGGGAACAAATCCACCCCTCTAGCCGGCAGATGCGCACATGCCACTGTGAACAGAGTCTCACTGGCTGCAACAAAGCAGGGCTTCCTATTGGCCCCGGGATGTATTCAGTTGGGTAAGGACGCAGCCAACAGGGAGGTGGGGTATAAACCGGCAGCAGCCTATGGGCAAGTGACTGACAGCTGCTTATAAGGTTGGTGTTGCCAATCTCTCTGATTTCTTTTGAAATGGCAGAATCAGAATTTTTGAATTGAGGTGTCATTCTGTGATTTTTGGACTACTTTTTGCATATTATTGGTGAAAATGCGAGCTTGGTGGTTGGTAGCACTGGAGCAGAGTCAGTCTGGAAAGACCCATCTGAAAGCAAGATGGAGTGAATTATGCCTCATTGTCTGAAGGAGCAGCCTGTTTTGTCTCTCTCTGTTTTGGGTTTCTTCTGTGTTATCCTTCTGAATTCTAAGAAATAAATTAGTATTATATTGCAACCTTTCAGCAGGAGTATTTATGTTTTTATTTAATTTCTCTGCATACATACTGTGGACATTAGAACAGTAATGGGTATTCCAGTACTCCTGGAGAGCTGATGAAAGACCCCTCCAGCTTCATCTCTTGGCTTGCATCTTCCTGAACCATGTTTAATCTGCATGAACTGCAAGCAATTCTGAAATAGGCTAAGACATTTGCACATACCTGTCCTTCAGCCTGCAGAAGATTTGTGCACACCCACTCACATGCTGAAAATCTCATGCATGCCTAAAATTCATAACATCAAGTTCTCTAGTTTATGAAAATAGAAACTAGTATTTAGCTGTCTAGCCAAATTGTAGTCCTACACAGAATTATGCAACATAAATATTAGCTGTCATAATCTGTGGGCAGGGTGTCACTGTGGAGAGCCTTTTCCAGTCCCTCGAGTGAACCCTTTTCAGTGGCAGGCCAGTGCCTCTACTTCTTTGAGGTGAGATCCTGCAACCCAAACACTTTCTGACTGGGTCTCCGGGTTACTCCAGTTTGTCAACTGCATTTTTTCAGGTTTCAGAGTGTTTGGCATTGGCAATTTTCCTGCAGGAGCCTCTGACAACACCGGTTTGCAGTGAGACAGAAACAACTTCTTCAAAACAAAGCATAGTTTATTTTGCTCCAGAGGCACACAGCACTTACAGAAGTGGATTTTAACATAAAGATTCCTACAGAGAAAAAGTGGGTGTGCCAATATCTTTCATTGGACCAAGTTCTGTTGGTAAGAGAGACAAGCTATCAAGCTTATAAGAGCTCTTCCTCAAGTCGGCTCTTCTTCAGCTCTGTGTAGCTCAAAAGCTTTTCTCTCTCATCAACAGAAGTTGGTCTTGTAAGACATTACCTCACCCACCTTGTCTCTCTAATATCCTAGGACCAACAAAAACTGCATACAAAGATTGCTACATGCATATTCCCTTACTGAAGCTTAACACCACTCAAGCAGGTCTGACTTATTTCCTGTTTCTGACTTGAGAGAAAACAGTCTGCACTGCTTTTAATCTCCTCCCTCCATCTCTCTGTGCCTCAGTCAGACTGTCAGCTTTTTTTTTTTTTGAGACCTGAAGAAGAGCCCTGTGTAGCTCAAAAGCTTGTCTCTTTCACCAAGAGAAGTTGGTCCAATAAAAGTTATTACCTCACCAGCCTTCTCACATCCTGGCCAGCCTCTCTAATAACTTCCCTCTCCCTTTCTGCTGCAGGCACTTTTCTAACTGATCAGCATCTTTCAATCCTTTAGTATCCCAGCCTTAGCAAAATGAAACTTATTACCTTTGCTAGTACCAGCAAGTAGAATCTCCACATAATGGCCTCTGACAGGATGCTATTAGTAGCACCCTGACCACTGATATTGATGCAACAGAAAGAAAGCTACAGGCTCAGTCAGCTATGAGCAATTAAATACTTTCTATTGGGGGTTTATGAGCACCTGGGTGGTAATCAGTGGGCTAACAATGTACTTGGGAGGATATAAATGGAAGGAACAGGAAGCTAGGGGAAGCTGAGAGGGGAATAGAGAAGCTGCCTCTTGCTGTAAGCCTGCACAATACCGTAATACTTCATACGGAAAGACTAAATACACACTTGGTGAAAGGGTCACAACCTGCTGTGTGTTTGTGACTGTGAGATCAGGTGAAAGGGACAAGTAGTGAAGTACCCTGGGTAGCAACAGAGGCACCTTGTGACATGCCCCATTGTTTTCTTAGCTGCTTTGAAGATATGTACTGAAGCTACCTTATCTCTGTCATTTACCTTTCCTGCTGGGTTCTTTAAGAACTCCTTTACAAAAAAGAACAGCTTCCTTTGACTTAACTCTATGCATTCAGGCAGACAACAATACTAAATCCAACAAAGAAACTAAATCTCATACAATATTCATATGAAACAATACAGACATGTTCCCAATTCATCAAATGGCACACTACAAGAAGATGAACTGCACAGATGCTTAACTGGCAGGGCTGGCCTTAGCAATTTTTTGTCCAGCCTGCAAAATGTTTCACCAACAGCAACCTACTCTCTACCCCCTCTTCAAACACTATGGATTCCTGTCTTACCCTTCCCTCAACCCCACCTCCAAAATATTCTTACTTGCCCACAGTGATGCACCTCAGGGACTACTCCCAGGCCTGTCTGAAAATAAGGTCACTGTACCCTCTATGTAGACTTCTAGTCCACACACCTTTGCCCAGCCCTGCCTTTTACACCCATGTAAATCCATTCAGAGTCTAAGACACAGAACCCAGTTGTATGTAGCACTGCTGGGGAATTCATGTCCCCTGAACATTTTTTTCTCTACAGAATATGGATTCTGCTGGAGAGGCACTGCACTCCACTTTTGCCCACCAGGGGCTGCTGTGGCACCAGAAGAGAGGGCAGCCAGCTGGCCGACAGGCTTTGTTCCTCACGGTAGGACCATGTGAGGAGGCACAGAATGGACAGAGTGGGGCATATGGGGATGCTGGAGGGGTCAGAGACTGGGGTTCAGAAGAGCTAGTGTGGGAATGGGATAGACTGGGGTGTGGGCTCAGGGGCTAGTGGGGTGACAGCATTGAGTCAGAGGCTGAATCAGAGGGAGGGCGCAGGGCAACATAGGAATAGAGGAGTGGGGGTGCAGGACCACATGGAGATCCGAGGGGCTGCAGGGGGACATGGGCCAGGGGCAGATGTGCCTGACTGAATGGGAGAGGCTAGAGTTCTGCCAGGGTCTGTATGGGGGAGGCTCCCTAACAATCCCTCCACCCCGTGCCAAAACCCCTCCCACCTGTTCCATATGTCTCACACCCACACCCAACAGCCCTCCAGGTTCACTCCCAGGCTTCTTCCCAGAAATTACATCCATTTCTCTCAACTCTCCATTACCCCTGACTCCCCCAAGCCTTTGCACTAATTCTGAGGAAACATGTTTCTGTATTGTACTTTAAATGAATTATTACTCAAAGTTCTATATTAATATGGCTAGTAAGGAATCTGTTTGTCAAAAAAACATTTCCTGAATCTTTTTTTGTCTCCATTGTTGTAGATGTAACTGTTTTCTTCCATTAGGATGCCATCTGATGTACTGAGATACCACTGAGCCCGTCTGTTATGCCAGCCTGGGCACCCTTTTTATCTATCTTGCTGAGGCAGGTTATTAAACCTCCTCCAGCACACACACAGGCAGGGTCACACCCAACTGCAGAACAAAACAGACATTGAGATCAGTTCTGGGAAGGCTCAGCTTCAGGGATTTGCCCCAGCACTCAGGTGTCCGAGTCTTCGAGTGCAGACCCAAAGGTATATTATTAAGTCCATCTCCTCCCTCAACACAGAGGAAGGTATGTATAGCCTCTTACCCCCCCACTCATTATAAATTGTACAAATGGGGTTATATTATAAACAAGAAATAAGTTTATTAACTAATTTTAAGTGAATATAAGAGATAACAGACAGAACAAAGCAGATTACTGAGCAAATAAAACAAAATACGCAAGCTAAGCTCAATATAATTAAGAAACGGGTTACAAAATGTAATTTCTTACCCTAAATGTTATTTTAGGCAGGTTGCAAAGTTTGTGTGGTTCAGAGTTCCAGTTATATTTCTTTTCAGACTGGACCCCTGTCTCAGTCCGGACTCCCCCGTTGCCTTCCCTTCACGTGTCTTTAGTAGCCTTTCTTCTTGGGCAGACAGGCCATGGAGAGGAGTCCTGCTTGCCTTCCTCCCCACTCATAAATAAGATTTACATAAGGCAGGAATCCTTTGTTTCCCAAACTTGACCCCCCTTCCCTTTTAGTGGAAAGTTACAAGTTCCAGATAACGTTTAGTATCAAGTGACAAGACCACCTCACCTAGTAGTGTCACAGTTATGTCCCCAGATGCCTCCCAGGAGGGGGAGAGATTAGTATCTTCATGGTCTTGTTGTTCCTGCCTAATGGCCTATCAAATCTGATGGCCTGTCATCTGGTGGATGTCTTCTAATACACACCCAGTTGTAATTGTTACATAGTCCATATTCCTAACTTTACAGAAATGATACATACATACAAATTGGATAATCACATTCAGTAAATTATAACCTTTCCAATGATATCTTATAAGACCTATCTTGCATAAAGTACCTCTGTTATGTCATATCCATAATATAAGCATATTTCCATAAAGAATATGGTGTGTAATGTCACAATAGACATTTGCTGATAGGCATTTTGAAATAAAATTGCCAAAATAATTGAAACCGAACATAAGAATGGCCATATTGAGTCAGACCAAAGGTCCATCTAGCCTAACATCATGTCTTCTGACAGTGGTCAATGCCACATGCTCCAGAGGGAATGAAGAGAACAGGTAACCATCAAGTGACCCGTCCCCTGTCGTTCATTCCCAGCCTCTGGTAAACAGAGGCTAGGGACACCATCCCTGCCCATCCTGGCTAATAGTCATTGATGGACCTATCCTCCATGAATTTATCGAGTTCCTTCTTCAACCCTGTTATATAGTCTTGGCCTTCACAACATCCTCTGGCAAAGAGTTCCACAGACTGACTGTGTGTTGTGTGAAGAAATACTTCCTTTTGTTTGTTTTAAACCTGCTGCCTATTAATTTAATTTGGTGACCCCTAGTTCTTGTGTTACGAGAAGGAGTAAACAACACTTCCTTCTTTACTTTCTCCATACCAGTCATCTTTTTTCCAAGCTGAAAAGTCCCAGTCTTATTAATCTCTCCTCATATGGCACCCATTCCATACCCCTAATAATTTTTGTTGCCCTTTTCTGTACCTTTTCCAATTCCAATATATATTTTTTGAGATGGGGCAACCACATCTGCATGCAATAGTCAAGATGTGAGTGTACCATGGATTTATATAGAGGCAATATGATATTTTCTGTCTTATCTATTCCTTTCTTAATAATTCCCAACATTCTGTTTGCTTTTTTGACTGCCACTGCACACTGAGTGGATGTTTTCAGAGAACTATCCACAATGATTCCAAGATCTCTTTTTTGAGTTGTAACAGCTAATTTAGACCCCATCATTTGATATGTATAGTTGGGATTATGTTTTCCAATGTGCATTACTTTCCATTTATCAATATTGAATTTCATCTGCCATTTTGTTGCCTAGTCACCAAGTTTTGAGAGATACTTTTGTAGCTCTTTGCAGTCTGCCTGGGACTTAACTATCTTGAGTAGTTTTGTATCATCTGCAAATTTTGCCACCTCACTGTTTACCACTTTTTCCAGATCATTTATGAATATATTGAATAGGACTGGTCCCAGTACAGGCCCCAGATGGACACCACTATTCACCTCTCTCCATTCTGAGAACTGACTGAACTTTATTCCTACTCTTTTGTTTCCTATGTTTTAACCAGCTACTGATCCATGAGAGGACATTACTTTGCTTAAGAGCTTTTGTTGAGGGACCCTGTCAAAGACTTTTGAAAAATCTAAGTACACTATATCCACTGGATCCCCCTTGTCCACATGCTTGTTGATCCCCTCAAAAAATTCTAACAGATTAGTGAGGCATGATTTCCCTTTCCAAAAACCATGTTAATTCTTCCCCAACAAATTTATGTTCATCTATGTGTGTGACAATTTTGTTCTTTACTATAGTTTCAACCAGTTTGACTGGTACCGAAGTCTGGCTTACCAGCCTGTAATTGCCAGGATCACCTCTGGAGATCTTTTTAAAAATTGGCATCACATTAGCTATCCTCCTGTCATTTGGTACAGAAACTGATTAAAATTATAGGTTACAGACTACATTTAAAAAGAAAAGGAGTACTTGTGGCACCTTAGAGACTAACAAATTTATTAGAGCATAAGCTTTCGTGAGCTACAGCTCACTTCATCGGATGCAGTGAGCTGTAGCTCACGAAAGCTTATGCTCTAATAAATTTGTTAGTCTCTAAGGTGCCACAAGTACTCCTTTTCTTTTTGCGAATACAGACTAACACGGCTGCTACTCTGAAAGACTACATTTAGTAGTTCTGCAATTTCACATTTGAGTTCCTTCAGAACTCTTGGGTGAATATCATCTGGTCCTGGTGACTTTTATCACTGTTTAGTTTATCAATTTGTTCCAAAACCTCTAATGACACCTCAATCTGGGACAGTTCCTCAGATTTGTCACCTAAAAAGAATGGCTCAGGTTTGGGAATCTCCCTCACATTCTCAGCGATGAAGACAAATGCAAAGAATTAATTTAGTTTCTCAGCAATAGTCTTATCATCCTTGAGTGCTCCTTTAGCATCTCGATCATCCAGTTGTTACCCAGGGTTCTTTTAACCCAAAGTTCTTGGTAACGTTTACTCTGTGTGAAGTGGTGTCAGGAAATAAATCAGGGGAGACACGGTCATCTGACCGATAGATGGCTGGCATAAACAGGACAACACAAGAGTGCTTTCACTTAAAGCTAAACTTTACTTAATCTCAAGCACTTACACACGTCTGCAGCAGGTTAGTAAAACACCTCCGACCCTCGATAATTACTGAAGCTGAGCGTGGCTTTCAGGTGGCACTGTAACAGGCTTCTACTGGCCAGGTTTCCATCTGCAGGGGGGGACCAAGATGCGTCCAGAGGGAGCGTCCCTGAAGAGCCCCTCCTGAGAAGTCCAATTACCTCAAACTTTTCCCCCTTATTTATACATTAGTAATACAATGACATATCCCTTAAAGAAAACTTGCTAAGCAAGCAGGGTTAAAAGGTCAAACATCTTATGAAAATCAATTAGCCAGAGATTTTTTTTTTCAGAGTGTCCATGCCTTTGGGCCCTGACAAACATTCCCGGGGGCACTATAAACAGACTTCTTGTTTTTCTAAAATACATGCATCAGCAATTTCAACACTCTTAGCAGGAAGGGCGTGGGGTCAAGCTGTCCTGTCTGTGGCACCCAAGACTCCCTCCCCCCCTATCTTGGTTACACTGAGGCCTTTGCATGACCAATTTACGACCTGCTGACTTGGCAACTTTTAGCAATAAGCAAGAATGGTTCAGTATAGCCTGCTAACTTGACTACTGTTAGCAACAAAAAGAAAAGGAGTACTTGTGGCACCTTAGAGACTAACAAATTTCAAAAACAGACTCCAACGAGAGACTGCTGAATTGGAATTTGCAAACTGGATACAATTACCTTAGGCTTGAATAGAGACTGGGAATGGATGAGTCATTACACAAAGTAAAACTATTTCCCCATGTTATTTCTCCTCCCACCCCACCCCCCACTGTTCCTCAAATGTTCTTGTTAACTGCTGGAAATAGCCTACCTTGCTTGTCACCATGAAAGGTTTTCTTTCTTCCCCCCCTTCTCACCCGCTGCTGGTGATGGCTCATCTTAAGTGATCACTCTCCTTACAGTGTGTATGATAAAACCCATTGTTTCATGTTCTCTGTGTGTATATCAATCTCCCCTCTGTATTTTCCACCAAATGCATCCGATGAAGTGAGCTGTAGCTCACGAAAGCTTATGCTCAAATAAATTTCTTAGTGTCTAAGGTGCCACAAGTACTCCTTTTCTTTTTGCGAATACAGACTAACACGCTGTTACTCTGAAACCTGTTAGCAACAAGTGATAGTGGTTTAGGCACTTTACCGGTTTGCCAAAATCTCCCCAAAAACAGTGGCCCCACTGGTTGTTTACCAGACTTACTGCTTCTGATATTCTTAAACAATTTAACTGTTACTTTCTGAGTCTTTAGCTAGCTGTTCTTCAAATTCTTTTTTGGCCTTACTAATTATATTTTTACACTTCAGTTGCCAGAGTTTATGCTCCTTTTTATTTTCCTCACTAGGATTTAACTTCCACTTTTTAAAGGATGCCTTTTTGCCTCTCACTGCTTCTTTTACTTTGTTGTTTAGCCACGGTGGTACTTTTTTGGTTCTCTTACTAGGTTTTTTTAATTTGGGGTATACATTTAAGTTGAGCCTCCATTCTGGTGTCTTTTAAAAGTTTCTATGCAGCTTGCACGGGTTTCACTTTTGGCATGGTAATTTCTGTTTAATTGCCTCATTTCTGTGTAGTCCCCCTTCTGAAATTAAATGCTACAGTGCTGGGTGGCTGTGGTGTTTTTCCCGCCACAGGGGAATTGTATTATGGTGTGATTATATTGTTTTGACAAATAAAATATGCAGAATTTTAAAATGTTGTGTGGATAATTTTTTATATTTTGGCACAGAATTCCCCCAGGAGTAACGTAGCGAACTTGCAGACAGTTCAACTGAACTGCAGGCTACTGAGTGGGAGCCAGTATTTTCTCCTCAAAGCCCATGTGCTACAGATGCTTTCTTTGTTTCATTACTACCCCCAACACCTTGACAAATTCTGGTGCAAGGGTCAGTCTGTTTCTCCCAAACCATCTGCTTTTTTCCCATTTCATCTCTTATGCAAGCTACCATAAAACCACCTTTTCTCTTACTATTTTTTTATTTGTATTCTGATAGTACCTAGGAGGCCTGATCATTGTCCTAGACCTTATATACAGAACAAAGAGAAAGTGCCTAACCTGGTGAGTTTACACTCTAAGGCCATGTCTGCATTATCAAGTTTTGTTGACAAAAATGAATCTGACACTCAAAAGTCAACATAATAAAAATCAGAATCACATGTTCACACTTGCTCCCTCTGTTGGCAGAGTGCATCCATAGTGGGGGCACTATCATTGACAGCATGAGCAATGCACTGTGGGTACCTATCCCACAGTCCAGCTCGACACCTTCTGTTGCTAGGTTTTGTGAGAAAGTGGAGTGGATTGCGGCACATCCTGGGATTGGGCTCAATGTTCCAGCACTCCATGGGTTTCCAGCTTTCTTTTGCAGCATTTTTGCAATGGACCTTCTTTGCTGTGCAACCCGGCATCTTTGTGAGAAGGGATGGATCCCGCATTGCTCTCCTATGCTCTGTTAACTGTCATGAAGATGAATGCTCAAATAAATTTGTTAGTCTCTAAGGTGCCACAAGTACTCCTTTTCTTTTTGCGAATACAGACTAACACGGCTGCTACTCTGAAACCTGTCATGAAGACATCGCAGATGGCAGTGCAGTTAATCGTGAAGTTCCTTACTGAAGAAGACTTGCAGGCACCCAACATTCTGTGTGATATGGATAGGAGCAACTTTAGATTACTTTTGGCATTCACAGAACAGGTGCGTAGGGTAGACCATTGCTTTTGGGCTCGGGAAACAAGCACTGAATGGTGGGATTGTATCGTCATGCAGGTGTGGGATGAAGAGCAGTGGCTACAGAACTTTCGGATGCAGAAAGCCACCTTCCTGGAACTATGTGCAGAGCTCACTGCCCCAGCACTAAGGGCAGCTCTCATTCTGATGTCCTTGCGCCGATTGGTAGAGAAGCGTGTGGCAATCACTGTGTGGAAGCTGGCGACTCCAGATTGCTACCGGTTGATCGCTAATCAATTTGGAGTAGGGAAGTAGACTGTTGGGGCTGCGTTAATCCAAGTGTGCAAGGCAATTAATCACATCCTGCTACGAAGGACCATGAGTCTGGGAAATGTGCATGAAATAGTGGACGGCTTTGCAGAAATGGGTTTCCCTAAATGTGGAGGGGTGATAGATGGCACACACATTCCAATTTTGGCACCAGACCATCTTGCGATAGAGTACATCAATAGGAAGGGGTACTTCTCCATGGTGTTGCAGGTTCTTGTGGGTCACCGTGGGCGTTTCACTGACATCAATGCGGGATGGTCCGGGAGGATGCACGATGCATGCATCTTCAGGAACACTGGTTGTATAGAAAGCTACAACCGGGGACTTTCTTTCCAAACCGGAAGCTTATAGTGGGGATGTTGAAATGCCCATAGTGATCCTGGGATACCCGGCGTACACCTTACAGCCGTGGCTCATGAAACCTTACACGGGAAACCTGGATAGCAATAAGGAGTGGTTCAACAAGAGGCTGAGCAGGTGCTGGATGACAGTGGAATGTGCCTTTGGCAGATTAAAGGTGTGTGTTGGCAATGCCTTTATGGCAGTTTAGACCTTAATGAAGATAATATTCCCATGGTCATAGCCGCATGCTGTATGTTGCATAAGCTCTGTGAAGCTAAGGATGAAAGGTTTGCTCAGGGCTGGGGTGCTGAGGCAGACCAGTTAGCAGCTCAAAATCAACAGCCAGATACCAGGGCTATGAGAGGTGCCCCGAGGGGGGCAATTTGAATCAAAGAGGCTTTGAGGCAACACTTTGAAAATGAGAACCAATAATGTATATGTCTGCGATTGGTGCTTCAATGTTACATTATATGTAGTTTTCCTAGGAAGCAATGGTGACATTTGGGGCCTTATATTCCAGTAAGCAAATGATTAAAATGCCTGTGCATGTATTGGTAGTGCTTGCAATCTCAATTTGTAGAGAACAAATACAGATCAGTTACCATTTGAAAACTTTGCTTTTATTGCACAGGAAATAGCACACACAGACATACAAAGACGGTTGATGGGAAAGGAGGAACCAAGGAAGGACAGACTTTCACATATATGTGTAGATCCATCTATCATTGTGCAAGTTGTATGAGGGAGTGGAGTGAATGGGAAACCGAGAAGTCTCGGTGCGAAAGGAATGTGCGGACAGAGTTGCGGGGGCGGGTCGGGGGGGGGCCATGGGGAAGAGTTCTGAATGTGCTGCAGGGGAGGGTGAGCACGGATCTGCTCAGTCTGCAGCATTATTAAGGACTTTAGCATCTGTGTTTGCTCCTCCATTACTTTAATCATCTGCTCAGTTGCATCCTTAAACTCCTGATTCTCTTTTATGTCTTGCCGTTTGGCTTCCCAGCACTCCTTGCGTTCCCTTTTCTCTGCATTGGAGCACTGCAGTACCTCCCAGAACATGTCTTCTTTGCTGCATCTTGGGCACTTTCTTATCTGGCTGAGATGCTCGGCTGGGGTGCATGGGGTGTTCCTGAAGGCCACATCTGGTGAAGCACAGGGGACAATGCTCAGAAGCAGGATTGTTTAAATTCACACACAGCATTGAAATTTCAGTTAAACAAACATTTTGCAACATTGCAATCACCCTCACTGACCCTAGCCAGGCACACATCTCTGTGAACACCAAAAGCATGGTGAGTGTTGGGGGGGGGGGAAGGCCCGCCTCATGGGGAAAAGAGCATACTCTCTTTGCAAGGGTTGTGGTGCAGCATACTAGGAAAAAATTCTAAAATTCTCCCACACTTTTCCACAGGTGGGGATCATTCTAGCAGATATCTCACTGCTATGGGTAAACAGGGAAATGAGGGTACATCTACTCCATGCTTGTGGCTTCCACCCTGTTCCCTATGCTGTTCACATGTTGCAGCTTTGGTCCCTGCACAAGTGATTGCCGAATGGCACGGGAAAGTTTCCTACAATGGGGGAAGGAACAAAGCTGCTTTGCCACAGAACCTTTTGCAGAGGATTGCAGAGTACCACCAGGAAACTTTCCTGGAGATCTCTCTGGAGGATTCCCATGAGATCTTGGCTTGCATCAACACCCTGTTCTGCCATACCGATTAGCTACACAGCGAAATGTGCAGCTCACAGAAACACAGCCAGCCTTCCACATTTCTATACCCTGAACCCATCTCTGCACTACACAAACCACAGCCACTTACCAGGCATCTCCTCTCTTGCTTCTTGCTCACCTGAGAGCAACTGCTGAGACTGGCTAGACACCTCTGGAGTGGAGAACAGCTCCTGGCTGCCTGCCCCACTGGGTGACCCCACAGGGAGCTGCACATTGTCATCTAATGCCACCTCTTCCTCAATAACTTTGTCCTCCGGATTAGGTCCTCTTTCCACTGCCTCCTGATCCGCTGAAGTATCCACTGGGCTCTTGGCAGTGGAGGTGGGGTCGCCACTGAGGATAGCGTCCAGCTCCTTATAGAACTGGCAGGTTTTAGGTGAAGCATCGGATTGACGGTTTGCTTCCCTCGCCTTATGGTACGCCTATCTCAGCTCCTTTATCTTCTCTCTGCACTGCAGTGTGTCCCGATCATAGCCCTTTTCACACAAGCTTTGAGAAATGTGCCCACAGGTATCCCAATTCCTTTGGCTCAAATGCAGCTGTGACTACACAGCCTCTTCTCCCCATATACTCCCCATATCAGATCCACAGCTCAACAATGGTCCAAGTGGGAGAGCGTTTGGTGTGATAACCTGCCATGGTTACCTGGGAAGATGCGATAAGACCTCTCCACAAAGAGCCAGAAGGAAATGGAATTTCAAAAATCCCCAGGACTTCTAAGGGGGAGGAGTGGATGGTTGTTTATCTGGCTGCAGGACAGTGGAGTTCAAACTGCTGACTAGAGCGGTCAGCATGGGCCTTGTGAGACCCATACTGGAGGCCAATTAAAGCGATGAACTCAAGCAATTTAGAGGAAAAAGATGTACGTCTCTCGTCGGGGTGGTTGTATTTTGTCACCAAAACCGGACATTTTCCCCAACAAAAGTCACATCGCAGTGTATACGCATTCACTGTTTGGTTGACAAAAGGCAATTTTTGTTGACAAAATTTGGTAGTGTAGACAAGGCATAAATATAAGATGAGAGAGAACGGGTGGCTACAACAAAAGTTATGGGGAGGTAAGAATGAGATAATTATGGTATGAAAAGTGTGGTAATCTTCCTTCAACTCCATCCCAAGACCCACTTATATTGTGATGTCCACAAGAAATTAGTCCACTAATAATGATTAGCTCAATGGCCAAGAGAGGATAGTGGCTATTTACACAAAGAGTAAAAAATATTGACGTTATTCCTCTGTTTTCCCATTTTGACCCAAGTGGTTAGCCAATTTTTGGAGCCCAGTGGGTTGTTTTGATTAGGAGCAGAAACTGATGTTGGAATCAGATATTTCTTTGGCCAGGTGCAATCCTATTTATTTACGAAGAGTGTACAAAGTCCTGTTTCCCTGAGCACCACAGGAATCAAACAGGAAATAATTTATTTGCTCACAATTCTAAACTTCTTTCAGCCAGTACTCAGTGCTAAAAGCTCTCTAACCTTTTTCTCAGGGCCATGATCCCAGTGGATGTTCTGATTCCTTGGCTTTCTGCTCCTGGTCTTTCTACTTCTCTGGTGTTTTTCCTGCTTCTTTCTTTCCCACAGACACAGGTACCTCCACCAAACAATATCCAGTGACACCCCCCCTCCCCTATGTGCCTTGCATGTACTTCTGTTTTGGGTGATGATCTGCATCTGTGTTTTGACAGGAGGCTGCTATTGTTTCAGCTTTCTGGTTCCACACTGCAGCTTAATTTTGTCCAACAAAATCGTTACTCCAAATGAAGGGTGGCTGTTACACTCACCAGATCTGGAAACGGAGGCACAGAAAGATTAAAGCTAGAATTTTCAAATAAGATAAGGCATCTAAATCGATATTCAGGCATCCATATAAAAGTGATTTGATTTCTAGAAGTTCTGGAGTCAATTGGATCTGTGGGTGCTCAGCACTCCTGGACTTGGGAGCTTAACATTAGGCATCTGAGTCTGAAAATGTTGACCTATGTGACTTGTTGAGGGTAGGGAATCAGTGTCATTGATGAAATTAGTCCCTTGCTTAGTCCACACTGTCTCTCGTTCTCTTGAGGTGCCCCTCATCATCATATATCACAATGGCTGCTCGGCAGAAAAGCTGGCCCAGGGAGCTTGTGATGGCAGTGCTGTTATCAGTGGTAGTCCAGATGGAACTGCTCCTTACTGCTGCCAACCAAGCTGGGTTCTTCCCCAGCATCAAAGGACCCATGGTTGTGTTTTTCCTGGATCCTAAAGGCCAGCCTTAGGTGTCTGTAATAGGACTGTGAATAACCTGTGATCTTCAGGAAAACATATTGCCAACTTTCCAACCCTAGTGATCAGTGTGCAGTTGCAAGGCTATTTTACTTTTTAAAAGACAAAAAATGGAAGCTGGTATGCTCCTTTACACTTCCAGGTGTAAAACAGGAGCAGGGGCAAGAAGGAGGAGGAAGGCAGCCCCATGCTTTGTGGGCTTACAAAAGCTGTTTCTGTTTATGGAACAAGTAAACAATATAAATCAATTCCCCCTTCTCCCACAATAGAAATGACCCATCCCACTTACCACTATGGCAAGCCTTCAAGGCCGAGGAAAGTTAACACCAGGGACAGGGCTAGTGTGTACTGATCCTAGTTCTAATCCTGTAGCATACGGCTGACCTCTCACCCACTATTTATCAGCTGGCTCAGCCTTGAGCTGGTTGGCAGGCCAACTTGTTGGCCAGAAGCTGAGCCCGCAGCGAGGCTGCAGTGTGAGATAATTCCGAGGCTGGGGTTACTGTGGAAAGGTCTCAGAGGAGAGGTTTCAGAGTAGCAGCTGTGTTAGTCTGTATTCGCAAAAAGAAAAGGAGGACTTGTGGCACTTTAGAGACTAACAAATTTATTAGAGCATAAGCTTTCATGAGCTACAGCTCACTTCATCGGATGCATTTGGTGGATCTCCGCTCTGTTTTTTCCACCAAATGCATCTGATGAAGTGAGCTGTAGCTCACAAAAGTTTATGCTCTAATAAATTTGTTAGTCTCTAAGGTGCCACAAATACTCCTTTTCTTTTCTCAGAGGAGAGTTACTGGGGGGTGGAAGCGCAGATACTGGAATTAGGATAAGGTGAGGGACTAGGTCACAAGCAAGGGAAGGGAGGAGGGGAGAGGAGGAGTCAAGGGGGAGGTGGGGAAGCTTTGGAGTGGGGGAGGGGAGTCAGTGGGGAGCAGGGGTCGGGGGGGCAGAGGGGAGCCCCCACGGGGGAGTCTGTGGGGAGTGGGAGCAGCTCCCATGGGGGGGAGAGGATCAGTGGGGAGCAGGGGTCATGGGGCAGAAGGGAGCTCCCATGAGGGGGGTCAGTGGGGAGCTCCCGCAAGGTGAGTCTGTAGGGAGGGGGGCAGCTCCCGCGGGGTAGGGAGAGGGGGTCAGTGGGGAGATCCCGCGGTGGAAGGAGGGGAGCGGGGGCAGCTCCCGCGGGGCGGGGAGAGGGGATCAGTGGGGAGCTCCTGTGGGGGAAGGAGGGGAGTGGGAGCAGCTCCCGCAGGGCGGGGAGAGGGGGTCACTGGGGAGCTCCCGTGGGGGGGAGTCTGTGGGGGAGGTCAGTGGGGAGCTCCCGCGGGGGAAGGAGGGGAGTGGGAGCAGCTCCCACGGGGCGGGGAGAGGAGGTCACTGGGGAGCTCCCGTGGGGGGAGTCTGTCGGGAGGGGGGGTCAGTGGGGAGCTCCCGTGGGGGCAGGAGGGGAGCGGGGGTCACTGGGGAGCTCCCGTGGGGGGAGTCTGTCGGGAGGGGGGGTCTGTGGGGAGCTCCCGTGGGGGCAGGAGGGGAGCGGGGGCAGCTCCCGCGGGGCGGGGAGAGGGGGCCACTGGGGAGCTCCCGTGGGGGGAGTCTGTCGGGAGGGGGGTCACTGGGGAGCTCCCGTGGGGGGAGTCTGTGGGGGAGGTCAGTGGGGAGCTCCTGCGGGGGAAGGAGGGGAGTGGGGGCAGCTCCCACGGGGCGGGGAGAGGAGGTCACTGAGGAGCTCCCGTGGGGGGAGTCTGTCGGGAGGGGGGGTCACTGGGGAGCTCCCGTGGGGGGAGTCTGTCGGGAGGGGGGGTCACTGGGGAGCTCCCGTGGGGGGAGTCTGTCGGGAGGGGGGGTCAGTGGGGAGCTCCCGCGGGGGGAGTCTGTCGGGAGGGGGGGTCAGTGGGGAGCTCCCGCGGGGGCAGGAGGGGAGCGGGGGCAGCTCCCGCGGCGGTGAGTGGAGGGCACAGCCGGGGGTTCGGGTCTCCGGGACGCTTCGGAGGCGGTGCCCCAGCTCCCAGCTCCCCGCCCCTTGTCGCTGGGGTGGGCTCCCCCCGGCCTACCCCGCCGCGTCCCCGGCTGCCCGCCAGGCCCGCGGCGGCCACTCCCCGGCGGGGGCGGGCTTTGTGCCGCGGCGGGACTGGAGCAGGGGCGGGGGTCGCTCGCCCGGGGTGGGGCTGCCCTGGGCCCTTCATAAATCCCCCGGGCTGCGCGGGCCCCGCCAGTGCGCTCCGGCCATGGAGTGGGCCGTGCTCCTCCTGCTGCTGCTGGCGCTCTGCGCGCTGCTCTCCCTGCTGGGCCGCTGGCTGCTCGGCTTGGACGCCGACCTCACCCTGCTGTGGGCCGAGTGGCGGGGCAAGAGGCCAGGTAACCCCCCGGTAGTGCGGTGCCCGGGGGCGAGCCCTGCCCCATCCAGAGCTGGGCGCAGGAGCCGGGGGGGGGGGGGTAAAGCCTGGTGGGGGTAGCGCCAGCCTGTGCCTCACTGGGGCTTTTGTGCCGCGGGGACGCTCATTTGACTCCGATTTAGCTAAAGGGGTGGATCAATTAAGCTACGATAAACCCCCTTGTGGACCCTAGTATTCACCATCCACGTGGCCGGAGTCCACTAAACGGAGTCGCTGCCACTTTGCTGCTGAAGAGAGTGTTCACACCCGGGTTTATGCAGTTTAACTAATCCACTTTGGCCACACACGTTATAGTTAATGTGGATTGTTTTCCTCCGTGCCCCAGTGTAGACAAGCTCTGGGGTAGACTCAAGCGAGTGTGTGGGGCTGGGGGGGATAGTTGCAGGGCTGTGGTCATGGTGTAGAAGCCAGAGGAGGGGTCCTGGTGTAATGGGGGTGAGGAAAAACCGTGGAGTAAGAGTGGGATAGTCGCAGGAAAGTGTAGGTGGGGGTGGGATATTTAGGAGTCTTTGCCACATCCCTGTGCATACTACCTCTTGAAAGAAACTGTAGGCTGGAAATAACCTGCCTCTGACCAGATAATGCTGATGTTTGTGCCCTGCACAGCTGTGGGAAAAAACGGGGAAGAGATCTTTTGAAAACATTTCTGTATTCCTTATTAGTGCCAACCAACGACTAGGTGCTTCACAAATGTGCAGGGAACGAAAAAAGTCACCCTCGTACCTTTAGAAAAAGGCCAGCTATTTAAACATTTTGACATTAGGGCAGAAAAGATAATCCGCAAGACTTGTCCATCTCCCTAGCATCTGAGTTCTCATCGGTGGACATGTGAAGATCTAATGGAGATGGTTATGGAAACTTCTGTAAGAGGTTTCAATCTAGTTTTTAGTCTGTTTTAAATACATGCCCACCAATATAGTGCTAATAATTCTCTTTCTAGATTTATTCTAGTATGATGTCTAATTTGTTCACATTGTTACTTTTATAGCATCACAAGCTTGCTAGGTATTCTACAGAACAAATAAGACTGCACTATTTAGAAAGAACAGAATGAATAAAGTAACAAATAAAATGAGGGGATGTGGGTGAGATAGGACAAGGATTGCAACAGTTTACAAGCAAGTGTTACTGCTTCCTCTGTCTCCTCCTGCTCCTGAATTTGCAAGCTGCTTAGACCTTCTGTAAGTTTCCTTCTCCGTGTGTCAGGCTAGCTTCCCCTCTTCAAATCTGACTGTCTTACTTTGTCAATTAAATTCAGCCCAGGCGCTAAGTTTCCACTCTCATAAAAACTGTTAATTAAAAAGCCAATAAGGAAATTGTGTGTTTTCAAACTCTCTGTATAATGTCCTTCCAAGAGTTTTCCCTTTTCTTTTCTTTATTGCCTTTCAGCACATCCTGACATCAGAAGGATTTCACAATTTATGCCTTTTGATTTTAAGTTCAGTAGGATAGATAACAAGTCTCTTACACGGTACAGTGCCATGTGCATCAATGTTAAAAAGTTCAGTGTTAAATAACAGTTATAACTATCTGATGGATCTTTCTAACATAGTTTTCTTGACTTTACATTTTGTTTCAGTGCTGTCAGGTTGTTTTATAGCTGTTCATCAGTCCCTCTCCCACTTGATCATTCTTTTTTTCTTTTGGTCCTGTTTTGGTTCCCATATTTTTTAGTAGCTATATGTAACCTGTCTTCAGGTGAAGATGCAGCCAACATATTCTCAGTTCTTTGATTGGACATAAGCCAGCAAAACTGGCCTTGTAGAAAGCAATGTTGATACTTCAGAAATGGATGCCTTGTGGTTTATTATTGCTAAGGCTCACAAGATATTAGGCATTGTATAAACATAAAGGAGGTATGGTCCCTGACTCAAAGAGTTGACAATCTATGGCTTGATACTGCAGGCTGCTTTGTGTGGTCAAACCCTATGCCTATGGGACTTCACATGGACACAGGATCCAGCTGCTCCAAGTGGTTTGTAGGATTCGGGCCAAAGAGTAAGGGTATAAGATGCAAATAGAAAGGTCAAAATGATGATCTGGCCATAGACATACAGGCAGCTTTGTGGAATCTGCTCATGACTTCCGTTTCACTGAGATGACTATTAAAATCCTGTTTTGAGGATAAAGGGAGGCCCTATTTAAGCACTGCCAAGAAATCTATTTGACTTCTTGAGGTCCCTTCCTCCTATTCTACTCAGTGCAGCATTCTGAAAGTTGATTATAACATCTTAATTAGAATGCTGACCAAAAGATTAGCACCTGTAATATAAAAAGGAAGGTGGTCTTATGGTTAAGACCCTGGACTGGAAATTATAAGACCAGGGCATTTCTTCCCAGTTCTGCAACAGACTGAGTGATTACTTTGGGGGTGTTAGTAATAACTGGTTCTTAACTGTGAGCCTTTGAAAATCAGGTTTTGCTCAAGTGCAGTATATTATGCCAGGTTTCAGAGTAACAGCCGTGTTAGTCTGTATTCGCAAAAAGAAAAGGAGTACTTGTGGCACCTTAGAGACTAACAAATTTATTTGAGCATAAGCTTTTGAGCTACAGCATAACTCTTTCACTAAGGTGATAATGGTTTTCAACTTGGGGTCTGCAGACCCCTAGTGGTCCACAGACTATGTCTAAGATTGCCAAAGGGATCTGCACATCCATTTGAACTTTTTTTTTTCATTTGCAGACCCCTAAAAAGGTTGAAAACCACTGGTGTATAGCTAAGGAAGGCTGTGCTTAAGCTGTAGACTGAAACATTAAGGGTATGTTTACGCTGCATTTAAACATGCTGCAATAGTTTAAAAGAAAACAAAAACAGTGGCTCTGAGATTCAATGCCTGGGTCAGCTGACTTTGGCCTGGGCTCTGGAGCTAAAAATAGCAGTGTAGACACTCAGGCAGAAGCCCAGATCCCACATTTGGGGAAGATCTCGGAGCCTGGGCTTCAGCCTAAGCATCTACCTGCAATTTTATAGCCCTGCTGTTTCAGCCCCTTGAGCCCCCAAGTCTGCTGCGGGCTCGCTGTGGTTATGCTGCAGGTCTCTTGTTGCAGTTTAGACATACCTAGTATGTGCAGTTTGGCAGAGGCAAGATCTCCATAGGATTCCTTGGCCTGAGTCCTTTGCTCAACCCTCTTGTGATGCCAGAGGATTAAAGGAGGACGACTCCAGCATGCCTTTTAAGATGTGTGTGGGAGCCGTTCTCTGAAGCATGTTAGGAACTGCATTGCTCCTTAAAAGTTTGCAAGTTGGCCTGCCTCCTGTGGAATTCCCTACTGTGTATAGGACAGGCTGTTCCAAAGATGTTGAGCCAAATAGCTGCAGGTTGTGAAATTTAAACATGCTTTTGCTCAGCAATCAGAGCTTCAAATGCTGTCTCCCTGCATAGGTTTTTATGGTGATGGTTGGCTGATCGTCTCTGGGTGCCTTGCAAGAAGGACCAAGGCAAGGCCAGGTCCAACCAGCTGAGGTTCTTCCGCCTCCCTAAGTGGTCGCTAGGTTGTGTGTGTGCGTGCGCACATAGGCACACACATGCCTCTCTTTACCCACTTCAATCTCTTTAATGGTTGGTTGCAGATATTGGGGGAAGGCTAGGCTAAAGAGATAAGTCTTGCATGCCTTTTAGAAGATGGTGAGGTTTGTGGTCATTCATGCTTCTTCCAGAAGTGTGTTCCATAGTCTTGCGCGAGGTGATGGGAAAGTGTTATCCCTGCTTTAAGAGTATGACCCTTGAGAGTGACTGTTACACTCCTGAGAAGTGTAACAGTCAGAGGATTGAGACATCTCCCTCAGTGAGAGATGGTCATTTGAGGCCCTTCAAGTTACTTACAATGATAATCTCTATTTTCAGAGTAGCAGCTGTGTTAGTCTGTATCCGTAAAAAGGAAAGGAGTACTTGTGGCACCTTAGAGACTAACAAATTTATTAGAGCATAAGTTTTCATGAGGTATGCATCTGATGAAGTGAGCTGTAGCTCACGAATGCTTATGCTCTAATAAATTTGTTAGTCTCTAAGGTGCACAAGTACTCCTAATCTCTATTTTGAAATTATTGCATGGGGAGCCAGTGTACTGAGTGAAACAACTGTAAGCCCTTTGTGCACCTCATTTTGCTCAAGAAGCAGGCTGAGTTTTGGACTTTTTTTTTTTTAAAAGGTTTGTGCACTCATTCCCAAGCATGGGGTGTTGCCATAATCCATTCTAAAAGTCACATAGATGGGGCTCACGCTGGTCTAGCCCTTAGCTGAAAATAGATACTGCAACTTTCTTGCCAGTCACAGAAGGCTTCAGCACAGACTAAAATTCCCAGGGTTCGAGGAAGGCATGTACTGCCACAGCTTCACTGGTTTGGTACCCAAGTTAGCTAGATTTAAAGCTAGCTTGGGTATGTCTACTTGAACTGCAGTTACACTGCACAATTGTAGTATAGACATTATCAGCATCTGAGCTGAGTGAGAGATAGAGAGCTGTGTGTTGTCTTACGTGGCAACAATATGCAGACCATGCTGTCTTCTACCATTGGCTTAATTAGGCAGGAATGATAGCACTGGCTGTAAATAAGGTTTCCCAACACTTCCCATTGTAAGACCCTGTTTTCAGCTGTTTATAACTATCTGGGCTGAAATTTTCCATGCTGGACGTCAGCCTCAGGCTGAATTGTTTTGCAAAACTTGGGACACAACTCTTCAGCCATTTCAGACAACCAAGCTATGGAAAAATACAGTGCTTTGCACATGTTGAAGTCTGGTTCCTTTTGAAGTACCTCCATACTTTGGAGCAGGGACTGGAAATTGGTGTGACAGAAGGATGCGTCTTTTGTGGTCCCCATGCTAAATTTGGGCACAGTTTCTAAGTTTAAAAAAAAGCCCACATTTTGCATATACTCAATAGAGACTTCAGACATTTTAGTGCTAAATTTGAAGACCATTCCATCTTTACTGGGCATGCACCAGCATGGGGCTGAGTAGGACTTGCCCTGCAATTGCAGCTCTGGGGTATTGTCAACCAGGCACCTGAATGGAGAGCAGTAGAAAGCAAAACATTCCTTTTTAGAAGGAAATGTCCCCCCTCTGATCATCTTGACTGGCGAGTCAGAGGCTATGTCTTAAAGAAAAAAAAAATTGATAAGTGTGGGATAACTAATGCATGGTAGCGCTCTTGCTGTAAAAACATAGTGGAGACAAGACACTTTAGTTCTACCATGAGACAAATTATAGATGAGGTCCATCACAGGGGGATAGATTGGCAAGATCAGCACTATACCCATCTACCTTGTAAACCCAAGGGCCTTGTCTTCATCTAGAATTTTGAGCAACAAGGATAATATGTTATCTCAATGTAAAAACAAACAAATCTTGGCTTTACTATCTGAGACACTGAGAAGAGTCTCCCAGCAAATCAAGTCCCCTTCTAGTTAGAGCCCTCAAATGCCTTTGATTATATCTGGTTTATCAGACCAGAACACTCCTCACATAAGTCTTTACTAGTTGTTCTGGTTTATTACCATACTAGATAACCCTCCAGTCTCCAACTGCATAGTGGCTTGTGTGAAAGTCATCACTGTCTCATATGCATTGTCCTTGTTAAACTGGCTTGAGGAGTTTCTTCTTCTTCTTCTAAGGCATATCCACTCTGGTAAATTTTTCACCCCATCTATAGATCTTATCAGCCAGAGAGGCAGTAACTGTGAAACCAATTTCTCTGTCATAGAGGCAGGATGCATTTCCTCCCCCCCCCCCCATTTTTAATTCCTCTTATAGGAATTCCTGATCATTGTGAAATAAAAGCTATTGACAGATCTTTTTCAAACATTAGAATAACAATGAAAAGGAGTACTTGTGGCACCTTAGAGACTAACAAATTTATTTGAGCATAAGCTTTAGTGAGCTACAGCTCAGTGAGCTGTAGCTCACGAAAGCTTACGCTCAAATTTAAGGTGCCACAAGTACTCCTTTTCTTTTTGCAAATACAGACTAACATGGCTGCTACTCTGAAACCTGTAAGAATAACAATGGTGTCTATAGACCATAAATAAGATCAACATTCCATGCTAAAGGCTTTCTGAACTGCTAAACTCTCACATTTTGGACAAACTATTTCCATTCCACTTGCCTATTACGGGTCAAATTGTCAGCTGTTGTTAATGAAGTAAACACTAGTTGAGTATTTGTCTTGATGTTGGAAAAACAAAAGGAAAACTTTAGCATATGCTAGATTGATGCAACATAAAAACCCTGATAGTGTCCAAAAATCTGTCAGTGAATGAAAGCAGAGTGATATAAAGTTGTACATTCTTATCTTTTTAATATACAGTATATGAAGCTATGAATAGGTAGGACCCTACCAGATTCACAGTCCGTTATGGTCAATTTCACAGCCATAGGATTTGAAAATTGGTAAATTTCACGTTTTCAGATGTTTAAATCTGAAACTTCATGGTGTTGTAACTGTGGGTGTCCCACCCAACCCAAAAGGGGATTGTGTGTGTGGGGGAGGAGGGGTTGCAAACCTGTTGTGAGGGTGGCAATTCCAATAAACTCCCCCTTCTGTGATGTCTTCAGAGGTGGACTCCAAAGGCAGTACTTCCTGCAGCCTCGGAAGGTTCATGGTGTGTGTGTGTGTGGGGGGAGATCTGATCTCCCCTGTGCTGCTGGGAGTGCCCCAGCCCAGGTCCCCTAGCTGCTAGTCCTTGCCAGCTGGGGAGGGACAAGACTTGCTCTTCCTCTGCATGGCTGCTCTTGGGTACCTCTCCCAGCTGCAGATAGCTCCACATGCCCCCCACCTCACTTCTTGAGCCCATAGCTCTGCAGCCGCAGGGGAAGGGGTCACTGTACAGGATGCGTCCCCCCCCAGATGCAATTATTAGCTTTTATCAATAAAATAAAGGTCATGTGAACTTGACAGGATTTATTGATTGACACTTTACAGCAGCATATCACACTGAGACCTCAACTCACTGATTGATAGATATGGACATTGGGGAGGTTTTGTAGTGTAGTGATCTCAATTGATTGCCTACCAGAAGACACCTGGATTACTGTAAAATGAGTGCCCAAAGTAAATCAGGGGGTCCTGATGTAATGGTGGTGAGGAAAAGCCATGGAGTAAGAGTGGGATAGTCACAGGAAAGTGTAGGTTGGGGTGGGATATTTAGGAGTCTCTGCAGATTGTGTGAAAGAACTTGGAAGCCAAATTCTACATGCCAATGGTGACAAACTATTTTGTACAAGCTGCAATGTTTCATTTTATCACACGTCGGGCAACAGTTCAGCACCACTTAGACTCAGAAACCCATAAAAGACGGCTGCAGATAGTGCGTTGCTGGTAAACAAAAAGTTTAAAAAACAAACAATTTCTTCTCTTTTTTTAGAAGATGACAGAGTGCTCTGATACCCGTCAAAAAGGCTCAAACGTTTCAACAACCTGAAGCAGGGTTCCTAAAAGCAGTGTGCATTTCTAGCCCTGCAAAAATGCACCTGTTGAAGGTGGATTTAACCTCGCTTACTGTAATTCTTGATTTTGATAAGAATTGTAGGCTGGAGATGACCGCTTACAAAAATACTGCGAAAGAAGTGGACTGTGGTTTGCCTGTGCTGCAGTTTTGGATATCAGTGGAAGGCTGAATCCTGCATCTTGCAAGGCTTGCTCAGCGCTGTCTGACAAATCCAACAAACTCCGTGGATGCAGAGACAGCCGTGTCTACCCATGGAAAGGTGTTTTCAGCACAGAGACAGGGAATGAAGGAAAGACAGTTGCTGGATGCTCCATGCTGACATTCAATTAATGATGACCTTTGAAACACACCCACACACACCCACGCACATGTTTTTGTTAACTTAAGACTGTGGCTCTGAAGTTTGAGGTTACCAATTGAGATCACTACCCTACAAAACCATTTCAGATGCCGTATCTACCAATCAGAAAGTTGAGCCCTGAGTGTGATTTGCTGCGTAAAGTGTCAATCAAAAATTCTGGCAAGTGCCTCATCTAGCTAGCTTTTTTAAATAAGCTAATAATTGCATCTGGAATCAGGGGCAGTTTCCTGTACAATGTTTTCTCTCCAGAGAAGAGAAAGGGGGGGGACAGGAAGTGAGTGGGGAGGAGGGGTGTGGAGAGATGCCTAAGAACAGCCCTGCAGGGAAAGAGCAAGTCCTGTCAGGCCCCAGTTCTGCCTGGACTACCAGCTAGAAGCCCCATGCTGGGGCACTCCCAGCAGCACAGGAAAGATCAGACCCAACTGCACAAGCCTTCTCCAGCTGCAAGAACCTCTGGGGCTGCTGCCCAGTCCCAGAGCATCCTACAGCAGGGGGAGGCACCCAAAGGTGGGTCTCAGCAGCTGTGCAGAGTATGGACAAGTCCTGTCCCTCCTCAGTCCAGCCAGAACTAGGAGCCCCTTGGCTGGGGCACTCCTAGCACCGCGGGGGAGATGGGATTTCACGGGGAAGGGGTTATTTCACAGTCCGTGACACATTTTTCACTGCAGTGAAATTGTTAGGGCCATACAAATACAGGTGGAAGTCAGCTATAACAGGATTTAAAAGAACTGGATAAATTCATGGAGGCTAAGTGCATTAATGGCTATTAGCCAGGATGGGTAAGGAATGGTGTCCCTAGCCTCTGTTTGTCAGAGGGTGGAGATGAATGGCAGGAGAGAGATCACTGATCATTACCTGTTAGTCACTCTCTTTGGGGCACCTGGCATTGGCCACTGTCGGCAGACAGGATACTGGCCTGGATGGACCTTTGGTCTGACCCAGTATGGCTGTTCTTATGTTCAGTTCAAAAGTCTTTCCATGTGTGTTCCATCTATGTGATGGAAGCATGCCTGTCATCGCCATCATAAACATCTGTTAGTTATCTGCTGCCTGTGTTATCCAGGATTTTTAGAACCCAAAGCAGTGGTAATTTAACTGTTTTACTCCAGGCGGTGTCAGGAATAAATCAGTGGAAACACAGTGCTTCTGGCTGATTGAAAAATTGATACAAGTAAGTGTGCTCTTTACTCCTGAGGGCATTCTGTGCCTAAAAATTCTGTGCACAATGTATTAAAATTCTGCAAGTTTTATTTGTCAATAAATAAATGCAGAGGCTCCAGCATGACAGTGGGGAACACAGGCCACTGGCTGCACAAAGGTGGAAGATCACCCTGCAGCCCTCCCAGCCCTGGGACACAGACTCAGTGGTGAGGCTGCACCTGATCCTGACACAGCACAGGGCCTGGGCCTGCCCCAAAACACCATGGAGCCCTGCCTCTCTGCGCCAGGCACACCAGGTTTGGGGCAGGCAGGCTCAACCAGGCAGGATCCAAGTGTGGAGGGGCTCAGTGTGGAGGGATCCAGGTGTGGGCTGAGAGGATTCTGTGTGGGACAATCTGGGTGCAGGCAGCTCAGTGCAGGGCTCTAGGTATGGGGATCTGGATGCACAGAGGCTTGTTGTGTGTGGGGGGGTTCAAAGTGCAGGGGAAATTGGACTGTGCAGGTGCTTCCAGGTGAAGGTGGTTGGGGCTCAGCAGAGGGGTCTTGGTGGTGGGGAAGTGGGGCTTGGTGGGGTGGGGGTCTATGTGCAGCTGGTTGGGGATGTGGATGTGGGGGCTCAGGGTGGTGGTCTGGGTGTAGGGGTGGGGGGTCAGGAGATGGGTTCTGGGTGCAGGGGGGCTCCAGATGCAGTGGTTGAGGTTCAATGGGGTGGGGTTTGGGTATGGAGGGCTAGAGGGGTTCTGGATGTACTGGGTGAGGCTTGGCAGGGGTGTCTGGGTATGGGAGGTCCAGATGTACAGGGTTGGGATGGGTGAGCAGGTCCCTGTACAGTGACCCCTCCCCCCACAGCTGGGGAGGATGTGGTGCTTCCTGCAGCTGGGGGAGGTTTCTGGGTGTGGGTCTGAGTCTGACACAGCCCCAGTCTCTTCTTGCGGGGGAAGAGGAAGTCCCATCCGCTCCTGCCTCCAGTCCAGCTGGGACTAGCAGCTGATCCTGGCTCAGGGTAGGAGCCACAGGCTGGGATGTCTCCAGCCCCGCAGTGACACCTCATCTGGCTGCTCCAGGTACCTGGAGCAATGTACCTGCACAGCTAGGGAGTGGTGCATGACTGCTTTTGCAGCTTCCCTTTGCTTTCCTGTCAGTAATTTTTTTTTTTCTACAGGAAAGCAAAGAAGTCTGCAGGGGACATGAATTCTGTACTTGTGCAGTGGTGCAAAATTCCCCCCAGGAGTAGCTCTTATCTAAAACTACTATTTATTAGATTTAGGCACACACAGACAGAAAAAAATAGGTTTAGAACACCCCAAATTACCTAGAATCTGAGATGTTATCAAATAATTAGCAGCAGGTCAACGATAGCCAGTCACTTTCCCGCCACGGAGTATGGTGTCAAAAAGTCTCTCAGGATAGCTTCAGAGAACTACTCCAAAGAATGCTCTATTATCTAGTCTTTTTATAACTAGCTTTTACAAAATACAGAGCTCATACTGGGTCATCACCACTCCTAACTTCACTAAACTACTTACTCCTAACAATCTTAGGCTGTTTTGTTGGTATGTCTACACTGCACTTGCATCAGTAAAATTTTCATTGGTCAGGGGTATAAAAAACCCCACCTCCCTGACTGACAAAAGCTTTACTGATGAAGAGTGCTGGTGTGGATGGTGCTTTGTCAGTGGGAGACACTCTCTTGCCGACAAAGCTACCATCCCCTTGTTGGGGGTGGTCTTATTTTGTTGGCACAAAGAGCAGCTACACTGTGGTCCTTACAGCAGCTCTGCTGTAAGGGCACAGCTCTGCCACTGTAAGGAGTGCAGTATAGACATAGCCTTAGTCATAAGCTTCTATATCAAAGGTGCCCAAACTCAAGATCTCCAACCACTTACTTTTTTTTGTCTCAATTTGTTGACTCTCTTCTCCGCTCCTCTTTCTGATTAGAAGAAACTGCAAGCCTGCAGCCAACATTTGACCTTGCCTCCAGAAGCCCTGCTTATTCAAATGAACCCTTACCTATGTGGTGTTCTGGTTTAGTAATTCATGGTGGCTGAATGCACACAGTATGATTGTAATTAGCTTGATCAAATTCTGGGGTAACTTTACCCCCAATTTCAGGGCAACACCTGTGTCATGCTACCCTATCAGTTATGTTCTTACTGCAAGAAAATGAAATTGTTTAGATGTATCTGCTAGTTGTAGGATGACCTTTATCGGACACGTGTCTAAAAATACTAAACATCACGATTTTATCAATTAAGCAAACATTTATCAAGTTATGTTTAAAAACAAACAAACACAACCAAAACCAAACCTGGACCAAAGATCAGAGGATACAAGTGATGGAAAAACACAAGATAAGCCTGCCAACTCAAACATGGTTAAAACTGTGCACATAGATTTCCACCTCCTGTCCCAGGACAAAATGTATTGAACTTTGTCCATAACGTGTGTGTGCTATACAACACAAATCTAATGGAGATCATCTATGTAAGGGAGGAATAAGAAGAGGTCTCAGATTTTCTTAATATCTCTTTGAGTGTAGTCTTCAGTTTCACTAAAGCTTACTTAAAAGGATCTCCAATTTCTCAGAATTGGACCATGCTTTAGAGGATATAGCAATATTCTGAGGATGCAATCGAAGCCATGCAGTTAGGGTCAAACAACTTTCTGTGCTATAAATGTGACAAGGAGAGCAAGAGCAGTGTATCCTTTGGGTGCGACTCATCTATAGAAAGAAACTAGGAGAGTTTTCCCCAAACCAGAGGAAAAGATAATTATAACTGAGTAGAACTTCTTATAATGCATCAAAGGTATCCTCTTTGACTTAAGCAGAATGCAAATGTGGGAAAGAAGCATTGATGACTACTGCCTTAGCTAAGGATCTCTCAAAGTAAAATGGAATCACTAAGCCTTGTAAGTCTTCATGGGAATATTATCCCAATGGATTAGAAACTGGTGGCCTTCTAAGTGGAAGCTATGGTCAATTTTTCTTAACACAGCAGTTTAGTGGTGCTTTTATAGCAATAAGTGATTTCTAAACTAAATTTTGATCACATTTGAAATCTATAACTGAAACTTACTTAAAATCACCTTCTGGTGGTCACTGTGCTTCTAAAAAGATGTGACCGTGGGGTGTAGGGACTCTCAGAGGAATCACAAGTCCGTGTCAATTCTGCTTTATTACCAAGTAAACAGACCCTTTTTAAACAGCTCATGCTCTGTGGTGTTTTTGGGAGGAGGGATGTGTACTGTACGAAGGGGCTAACATCTGGGCTTAATGTAAAAAAGTCTCTCAATTCTGCCACCCATTCTCATGCTGAGCAATAGCTTCTCTCACTTAATAGCATGGATTTCAATAGTTGCAGATGAAGGTACTACTCAGTCTGGGTACATCTACATAGCCATTGGAGAGTATGATTTCCATCTTAAATAGATAGATGCATGCATGCTAATTATGCTTGAGCTAGTGCCTAAAAATAGCAGTTTGTCCACAGTTTCTCGGGCTAGCCGCCTAAGCAAAGTCCTGCCTGATCCCCTAGATCTGCACTTGCTCAGTCTCAGCTGCAACAGCATAGGCAACGGGTACAGTGCTATTTTTAGGCACTAGCTCCATCAGAACTAGGGCATGTATACTTCTACCTGAGCTGGGAATCATGCTTCCCAACTGCTATGTAGATATACCCTTCGAGTAGGGTTGCAGAATCTGGCCCAAGTGGTGCTGCTGCTTGTAATAAACACAGATTGCAATCTGAGGGGTATATACAATGTATGTAAGAATGGGGAAAGCAGGCTAATAGCTGTAAAACAGTTAATACAAGGTTCCAGGGTATACATGACATCTGGAGTCAGGCTGTAAGTTTTCATTGGCAGATGAGGGGAGTTTGTCTCAGACTGTAGACCAGGGATCGGCAACCTTTGGTACGCAGCCCATCAGGGAAATCCGCTGATGGGCCGAGATGGTTTGTTTACCTGCAGCGTCCACAGGTTTGGCCAAATGCAGCTCCTACTGGCTGCGGTTTGCCGTTCCTGGCCAATGGAAGCTGTGGGAAGCAGCGTGGGCCAAGGGATGTGCTGGCCAGCGCATCCCCCATTGGCCTGGAATAGCGAACCACGGCCTGTGGGAGCTGCGATCAGCCGAACCTGTGGACACTGCAGGTAAACAAACTGTCCTAGCCCACCAGTGGATTTCCCTGCCTGCCTGCCTCCTCCCCCCCCCAAACCTCTGCCCTATCCAACCACCCCCTTACCATGCCGCTCAGAGCAGCATGTCTGGCAGCTGTGCCACCCGGCCGAAGCCAGACGCACTGCCCTGCATGAGCACATAGCCCCGCTGCCCAGAGCACTGCCTGTGCGCTGTGGCTGTGGGGGAGGTGGAACAGCAGGAGAGGGGATGGGGGCTAGCCTCTCAGGCCAGGAGCTCAGGGGCCGGGTAGGACAGTCCCACAGGCCACATGTGGCCCGCGGGCTGTAGTTTGTCCACCTCCATTCTAGAGAATGAATACGGATTGGGAAATGTGCTCTCCTCAGAGTGGATAAATATGGCCAGTTTAAGGTGACTGTTGTACTTGGTCTAAATATGAAGAACAATTCCATCCGACTAACCTACCCTGGGAAGTGTGAACTCTCTCTTAAACTATGGTGGTTTAGATCTCTAAATTTCTCCATCTCCTCCTCCATCCACTGGTGAAATGAAATTGAGGCCTTGTGTTTATACAGGAGCTATAAAACTCCAGGAAAAAATCCAAACTGCATCAGAGGGGAATCTGAATTTCTTAGCTGGCTGACACGTACTGCTATGTGGCACAACCTCTCATGCATGTTGTTTATCAGAGCACAATAGTTAACCATTAACACCATTCTATTGTAATTCTTTATTTTAAAACACTCATTTAAAAATGAACCATTAAAAGTTCTTCTCAACAAAAACACATACTGGAACAAACCAGTTCTGACTGGTCTCCAACAGTATTCTGTTCCAAGCTCTTCACAGAAGAGCAACACCCAAATTGATCCTAATGTACTTGCCAAGATGCAAAACCATTGTGACACTGAGCCAGTGAGGGATAAGCAGCCAACTGGCTAAGTGATCCAAAATCAACCTTTAAGACATTAGAAAAGTATTGAAATGGTAACCGGGGCCATTCCTTGTAGATGGTTATCAAAGCCATGTTAAATAGATGGGAGTTCTGTATTTGTATTTGTGTTTACCTAGACCTGTTACAAGTATAACAATGTGATCTAATAAACTTTCAGCTGCTAAACTTCTGTTTCTGTCTGTAATGTTTCATTACTATATTCTATTGATTCAGAGATTAAAAGGGAATATTAACAATTAGATGAAACTGGTGGTGCAATAATATCATTGTCTTTATTTCTCTTTGAAGTTTGTAGTAAGCTACTATGAATCTTTCAAAGGTTAATGGCCTTATGCTAATCAATGCAACTGGTTATCAATGTATGCCTAGGAAAGAGATTTATTTCAGAGCAACAATGTAATTACCTATTCATCATCCAAGGAATGCCTGCTGTGGTCACTTTCTGCCAAGAGGTTTGTCAGCTGAGCTTCAGCTATAAAAACTTTAGAGCCTCATCCTTTATCTTGGATCTGCTTAAACTTTTTGTCAGGGGACACTCAAGCCACAAGACTGAGGTCTCCAGGTATGTCCTGGATTATCCCTGCAATTTTTCATGGAAGAATTTGAACAAACCGTGTACATGGACTGCCTATTGGACTATAACCTATTGAACTGATTTTGGAAGGACTCTTACAAATCCGTAGCTCACCATCTCTGCTATGAAACTGACCTAAGAACTTTACTCATGTCTGTGTATATATATATATAATGATTTTTAACCACTGTAGCTTTTTCTTTTAATAAATCTTGGTTTAGTTAATAAGAATTGGCTGTAAGCATGTATTTAGGCGAGATCTGAAATATTAGTTGACCTGGAGGATAAAGTGACGGATTTCTTGGGATTGGTAGAACTTGGTGAATAAGGCTTTAAATAACCCTCATTATATAGGCTTGACTGGGTGGGAGCCAAAGGCTGGATTGCTTAAAGGGAACTGTATTTTACCTCCATAGTGACCAGTTAGGTATTACAGAAGCTGTTTTGTTACTGGCTTGGTGAATCTAATTATTAGAACAAACCACCAGTTTGGGGGATCATCTACCCTGTTCACAATTTGCCCTGATTGAGCATTCTCAGTGTGGCCCCTCCAGAGACCATGATCACTTTGATGTAGTCTGGTTAGGATATACATTACCACAGGTCAATTGGGTTTTGGGTCAGAACCACATACTTGTCAAAAGTTAATTATGATATTGAGAGATTAAAGATTAATTACAAGTGAGCCACGTTCATATGATGATCTTTCAGAAAAATCCTTGAAGAGCTGTCCTCACAAAAGGGGCTGTCTTTTAAGGAAAATGTCTCAGATCAAGACCTGAAAAATCTGTTTAAAAGACCGTGACCAGAAAGCAGGGTCTCCATCTTCATCTGTCCCAGATGCAGTGACTGCAATAGAAGCAGTTAGAACACTAGCAGTGAAAAACAAACAGCAGTTAGAGCATGAAGCAAAACTGGCAATCTTCGATTGCAGGAAAAGCAAAAGATCGCTGAAATGGAAAGAGAAGCTGACAGGAGAGCCGAAAAAGCTTACTACCGACATCTAGCAGAGGCTGAAAATGAAAAAGCTGCTCAAAGGAGGCTGGAACAGGCACATCGAAAGCAGGTAGAAGCTGCCACACTTCAGCTCTAAGTCCTGGAAGAGCAAAAGAATCTGCCACAGCCTGGAAATCGATCTCATCTCAATAGCAAAAAATTTGGAGAGGATTTGTCCTGTTTACAAGGATTCTCTCTATCTTTGAATGTCTGTGTGAAGTTCATCCTATTCCAGATGGGCAGAGGATGCCTGTCCTGGTGATTGACTGGAAAAGCCAGGGAAGTATTCAATGAAATGCATATAGATGAAGCTTTGAATTATGTAAAATACAAAGATGCTGTGCAAAAAGGGTTCAAGATTACCCCAGAATCTTACAGATTGAAATTTAGAGAGCTCCAGATGTCTGAAACATGACACGTAGAATACTGGCACAAAATGCATGGTTATTTGAAAAAGTGGGCCACTGGTCGGGGTCTATGGTGATTTTGAACTTTTTTTTAAAAATTTTAATAGCACAAAAACAATTGCTGAAAATCGTGAGTGAATGCAACCATTTGTGACAGAGCCTCCATCTTGTTCAAAAGCTACAAAAATTGTGCATGAATATTTGGAAGCAAGATCCCAGGAGGAGCATAAGCCACAAGGGAAAAATGTGCAATATGCACCCTACTTTAAAAGGGATAAAGAGTTTAAGGGTAAACTTAACCCCACAACATTACTAAAACCACAAGGGAGCCCAGAGTTTAAAACCTCTTACCTTAAAGCGAAGCCAGTTATCTTTCACCAGTGTGGGATGACTGGTCACATAAAGCCAAATTGTCCAGACATTAAAGAGAATATATGGCCTGTACATCCAAATTCTGTATTGGATATTAATGCTGTTATTATAGATCCAGCTGCTAACTGTATAAGCAGTGACACTGCCATCTTGTATGTGAATGCTGTTACTGTAATGTCAGGAGGTAGTCACAAAGATGTGGAATATGGGGTTAATAATAAGGAATTCATGGAGAGCGTAAAAATTAATGGGTAAGAGCTATTTAGTGTGGCACGATACAGCATCTTGCATTACTGGCTGGCAGAGGTGTAACACTTTTGGCCCTAGCTGAGTTTCCTAAACTCTGTCTTTGGCTAAGATTCACCTGGAGTGATTTTGTGGTAGGCATTAGAGATAATCTTCCGGCCAGTGTTCTGATTGACAATGACATTATAACTAGGTTGCATCCATAACTAGGGACTAGATGATTATGACACTTCCATCTTGCCTGTTGTTGGGTAAAGATATGACAACTTTGTTTCAACAGGCTGATATCATGACCAGGGCACAAGGAAAGCATGAAGGTGATTGAACTGTTTTGGGGATCCTTTGCCCTATTCTTTGCTGTTCGCCCTGATTGAGCATTCTCAGTATGGCCCCTTCAGCAACCATGGTCACAACCATAATATAGGGGTGTGTGTGTGTGTGTGTGTGTGTGTGTGTGTATGTATATATATGTGTATATGTATGTGTATATATATGTGTATATGTATGTATATTAATTAAAAAAAATTTTTTTTAACCTCGGCTGAACAGTGGAAATGAATCAGTCCTAAATAGCTGGGGGATGGGAAATCTGACTAGTAGGAGAGAGGAGACTAATGTTCAACAGCAAAGGGAAGAGGGGACAAAAGTGTGTGTCTATGCTGAGAGGACACATGCAATATCTTTGGTGGTTCAACAAATACTTAATTATGCAAGTTTCTTTTTTGGGATGGGTGGAGGAAGGGTACTGTGTGTGGGTGTGTGTGTGTGTCCTCAAGAGGCTAACAAAATCAGAGTTTGGGGTGTGTTGGGATAAGCTATAGGGGAAAATATGTATAAAATAGTATGATTGTATAACTTAGACTGCACTGTAATGAGCAAAAGGATGAAATTTAAGGTTGCATGTGCCCTTAACTGTGGAACTTCTTGATCTTCTGAGCACTTATCCATGTAACCTTAATAGCTGGTTATACACTGACAAGTGACTTTATAATAATGCTATTGTGAGTCTCCATGTTTCTGTATAAACTGTGCAAATTTGAATCGCTGCCAACAGTGATTCATAAACTGCTTTCTTGGTCATTTCAACAGAAAATGAACTGCCTGACAAGGTCGTCTGGGTGACAGGGGCCTCAAGTGGAATTGGAGAAGAGTTAGCTTACCAGCTAGCAAAGATAGGGGCTCTAGTTGTGCTTTCTGCAAGAAGAGAGAATGAATTGGAAAGGGTGAAACAGAAGTGTCTTGGTAAGTAAAAACGTAACTTCCATATTATTGATCTGGCTTTCTTCATGATAGAAGTGTTGTAAAAAAAAAAAAAAAAACTTAATCCATACGACAGAAATACATTCATAATTAAAGGCAGTTATGAACTTAGTTATTATAACCTAGATGCTTTGCTTTGAGTTTTGTGTATTTTTAGAAACTTCCAGTTGAAGGATGCAATGTTACAGGAGCAGTAAATGAAAAATGTTTAGGTGCTTAAGTTGCAGATGCATGCATAGGCACCTAGTGGGATTGTCAAAAGCACTTCTCTGCAATTTTAGGCAACTTAACAGTCTGGGCTTTTTTTCTCTTGAAAATAAGAGGGCGTTTTCAAAAGGAACACAAGGCACTGTGCCAACAAGGTGGGGTCATAGTGTAAAAGTTATGCAATAATTGAGCCGTCCAAGATATGCAGTTAAACTTGCCTTTGTGGCAGTTTGTACTTTTCAGCACCATCTTGTAGCACAGAGATGGGCAAACTATAGCCCGCGGGCCACATCCAGCCCATGGGACTGTCCTGCCCAGGCCCTGAGCTCCTGGCCTGGGAGCTGTCCCTCTCTCCCCCGGAGCCATGCCGCTGCACGGCACAATGCTCTGGGTGGCGGGGCTGCAGAGCTCGGCCTGACCCAGTGCTCTGTGCTGCACGGCACAGCTACCTGTCTTGGTGCAGCCATGCTGCCAGCCATTGGCGCACTAGGCAGCGCAGTAAGGGAGTAGGGAGCGGGTTGGGCAGGGGAGTTTGGGTGGTGGTTGGGAGCTTGGATGGGGTCGGAGCAGTCAGAGGGTGGGGAATGGGGGCAGGGGTCCCAGGTGGGGACAGTCAGGAAGGAGAGGAGGAGTTTGGGGGTGGTCAAAGGACTGAGAGCAGGTCCCTGGGGGGCCATCAGGGAACAGGAGGGGCTATCAGGGGGTGAGAAGCAGGAGGGGTCAGATAGGGGGCAGGGCAATGCCAGGCTGTTTGGGGAGGCACAGCCTCCCCTAACTGCCCCTCCATACAATTTCAGAAACCTGATGCGGCCCTCAGGCCAAAAAGTTTGCCTTCCCCCTGTTTATAGCACCTAAACTTCTTGGTGGCTGTAAGTAGCTCAGACTCCCTGTTACAGATGGGTGTGAGACTATGCTGCTATAGTCCCTGTTGTGTAGACATGGCCTCACTAAACAACAGAAACATTCAGGGGTCAAGTCTGCCTTCAACATGTTTGAACAGGGTAACTGCAAGGTTGCACAGGTGTCCCTGAGGAAATCGTTTACCCTGCAGAATATTTTACTGGTGTTGATGAATGACATGCCAACAGTGGTGACTTCAACCTCAACAAAATGATGTTACTGCATCCTGGTGCACAAGCAGGGACTCTGCATTTGTGGCAAAGGTTAGGTCTAATGAAAAAACACTTATTGGGGCAGGGACAAGGTCCAACCCAGTATTTGCCCAGCATTGTGGAAACAAGGTTCAGTCTAGCCTGCATATATTGGATTGCTATAAATGTAATCATTAACAAATCCTGCTGCAGCCCTCTACTTGCTCTCTAGTATGCCGATGATGGAAGGAGAAAGAGATTAATGTAGTTATGGCCCAGAAACAAAGATGAAAGAGAACTAGTTACCAGGTGGACTCTAATTAAAAACACACAAAAATAGACACTAAGATGTGGGGGAAGGGAATAATTTTGTTGCCTTTGTTGTGTGAAGACTCTCAAACCACTATTTAGGAAGCAAGCTCAGTGCAACTGTGAGAAAGGTCAGTTGTTCAAAACAATAGAAAAGCTGATGCATTCAGCATGAAGACTTGGAATTGATGGCACTTGGCTTTGCTAACATATTCATCAGTCTGAAAGCATCCTAAAGAGCACTCAGTGTAATAAACAGACATATGATGCAATAGTGAAAATATCTTATGCGATGCATTTAAGCCTCCTCAAATCCTTCTTCATAACAAGAAATTAACAAACGCAGGTGTTCTGCTTTACCATAAAGTACAGTTAACAAAAGAAATGGCAGCTTGACAGTGAGGGACTGGGGATTGGTCCAGAAGGAGAGGTGGTGTTTATAGGGTCCATCCCCTGCCCTCTCCCAAAGAGTGTGGGTTCTCTCTGGCTCAAGCTGATGAAACTGCTCAGAATGGCAGGGCAGGCTTAGAAGTTTTGGGATCTGTGATTGGCATGGAACAAACTCTGGCTAGCTTTACACTAAATTTTTCTGATGCTGAAATAGAAGCAGAAAGTTGTCAGTACACCTTTTAAGCTATATATTCTGAGTGCACTTGCTGTGGAAACTGAGACAAACAAAACCACTTTTGAGGATGGAACCATGTATAAGAGGGAAGGCAGTTTGTTACTGATCGTCTATGCCATTTGCTTAGGACTTGATTTGCCAACTAAAACTCTTACAGAAATAGTTGGGGTTTTTGTGTTTACGTGCTTCCTTTCTCTCCTTTTGAAAGGAAAAGAACCTGTCTTCAGAAAATATACTTTCTGAATGGCCTTCCCAGTAAGGCCCATGTGGTTCATTAGTGATAAGATTGTGATAGGATGTCTTAAACCACTGCATGGCCTTCTGATGCTTTTCTTATTCTTGTGGGAAGTACTTAAGATCACTCACATGTTTCCCAGGCAGAGGGCATTAAAAATAGCCACTGAAGTCACACTAACCTTCCCTGGCACTCTGGTTCTTGTCAATTAATTTTACAAGCTTACTGGGATTTGATCTCAAGTGGCCTTAATGTTTGTTTTTGTGTGTGTGTGTGTGTGTGTGTGTGTGTCTCTCTCTCTCTCTCTCTCTGTGTAAAACTTCGAAGTAACGCTTAATACCTGAGGGCTTGCCCACATGTCAAATTAATGTGTGGCAAGCCCAGGTGTGAATCTACTGTACACTAGCTTGCCTTGTGAATGAGGCCTTATTCCCTATGAAACTCATGAGCACGCTCTAGTGGTTACGCTTGTGAATTTTCCACTGTGCCTTTATTTTTCATGACTATAAAACATTTAAAAAAAAATATTAATCTTCAGCTTAAAAAGACAGAATACTAAGGGTATGTCTACACTACAAAATTAGGTCGATTTTTATAGAAGTTGATTTTTGGAAGCAGTTTTATACAGTCGATTGCATTTGTCCCCAGTAAACGCAGTAAGTCGGCGGAGTGCATCCACAGAACTGTGGCTAGCATCGATTTTTGGAGAGGTGCACTGAGGGTAGCTATCCCACAGTCTCCACCGCCCACTGGAATTCTGGGTTGAGCTCCCAATGCCTGATGGGACAAAAACATATCGTGGGTGGCTTTGGGTACATGTCATCAGTCGCCCCTCCCTCCCTCTGTCTGCCATTGCTTTCACAGAGGATCGTTTTGCAGCTTTTTTCCTGGGTTAACCACGCAGCCGCCATAACACTGCAAGTAGGAGCCCACTCAGCTCACTGTCACCACTGCTGTTGTGGGCAAGTCTACTGGGGGGGCTGCTGTGATCCAAGTAGCCAATGCAGGGGCTGCTGTGATCCAAGTAGCCAATGCAATCTCTGGCATTCTGTTATCAAGGGTAGTGACTCTGGGAAATGTGCGGGCCTTTTTAGATTTTTAGGTGCATCATATTCCTGTCCTTTGTTGCTGGTGAAGAAATCTTGCAGCCATATGTTCCACATATAACAGCTCCAGGGCTCCTGCTCTTTTGCCTTGGTTACATAGCAGCAGCTCCTGCATGCCTTCACATCAGTGGTGAATGGCTCCACCACTTCTGCTGCAACTCTGCTATCCTGATCTCCTGCGAGCAGGAGGCTTCTGCCTCAGGCTGCTCTCCCAGCCAGCATCACTGTGCAGTCGCACTTACCCCTTGCTCCCAAGGCTCATGAAGCCTGGACAGTAGTAAGTAGCAGTTCAGCTATAGGCTGAGCAAGTGCAGAATGTGCCTTTGGACGTTTAAAAGCTCGCTGGCGCTGTTGGTCAGACCTCAGTGCAACCAACATTCCCATGGTTATTGCTGCTTGCTATGTGCTCCATAATATCTGTGAGTAAGGGGGAGACGTTTATGGTAGGGTGAGAGGTTCAGACAAATCACCTGGCATCCGATTTTGAGCAGCCAGACACTGATTAGAAGATCACAGCAAGGCGCGCTGTGCATCAGACTTTGAAAACCAGTTTCATGACTGGCCAGGCTACAGTGTGATAGTTGTGTGTTTGTTTCTCCTTGATGCAAACCCAGCCCCTTTGTTGATTTTTAATTCCTTGTAAGCCAACCACCCTCCCTACTTTGAAATAAAGTAACTGTTGTTTTGAAACCATGTATTCTTTCTTAATTTAAAAAAAAAAAAAATTGAGATAACGGACAAGGTATCCGCAGGTGGTTTTGGGTATGTCATCAGTGACCATTCCCTCCCTCCCTCCGTGAAAGCAACAACAATCATTTCTCGCCCTTTTTCCTGGATTGCCCATGCATATGCCATAGCACTGGAAGTGGGAGTCCGCTCCAATCACTGCTGCAGTTGTGAGCATTGTAAACGCCTCGCATTTGCCCTTGGAGATTTTTGGCATATATATTGGCATTAGAGCTTTTGGAATGGAGTTCTGGTAGCACGGATTTGTCTCCCCATACAGCGATCAGATCCAGTTCCTTCTGTTCGGTCCATGCGGGAGCTCTTTTGCAATTCTGGGACTGCATGGTTACCTGTGCTGATGAGCTCGCCACGCTGGCCAAACAGAAAATGAAATTCAAAGCTCCCGGGGCTTTTCCTGTGTACCTGACTAGTGCATCTGAGTTGAAAGCACTGTCCAGAGCAGTCACAATGGAGCACTCTGGGATAGCTCCCAGAGGCCAATGCCGTTGAATTGCATCCACACTACCCCAAATTCGACCCAGCAATGTCTATTTTTAGCGTTAATCCCCCTCGGAAGGAGTACAAAAAAGATTTTAAGAGCCCGTTAAGTTGACACAACTGGCCCCGTCATGTGGACGGGTTCAGGGTTAAATCGACTTAACGCTGCTAAATTCAACCTAAACTCATAGCGTAGACCAGGGCTTAGTGCCTTTTATTTGTTTAACACCCAAATAATGTACGTACACATACAAATTTTAATTTAATCCTTTTTCTGCCTTTAGGAGCTGTTTCTGTAGTCAAATAGTACTAACCATATCCAAGGTTCTCCAGCTTCTGGCTCAGGTATTGTGTAAGTAGGTTGGCCATTACCGCCCCCTTGCTGTCATGGAAAGGACAATACCCTACCTGCTCTCAGGAATGCACACAGCTGAACAGTTTAACCTACAGGCAAAATGCAAAGGATCCTGATACTCTGTGCTTCTGAAGGTCTTGGTTAAAATCCTAATTTAAAAAGCCATATTGCAGTGGTTATAAGGAATGTGTAAATGCCTTGTAGACTAGAGTGTGTCAGTATGTTCAAGATGCACAAACCCATTTCATTTAATAAGAGTACTTTGTGTTGGTACTGTTGTTATGATAGCATTCCATTAGCTGATTCTGTATTTGAGAAAACAATCTGTTCCCTTCCCACTTAATGGAATTTCCTTTTTGGAAGCTGTGTTGGTGGTGAGGCTGTTGGATTTACTTATTTTAAAATATCAGGAATTAAATGTGCCGTTTTGGCTGGAATGCTCCTTTTTAAATACTTTCTTTTACTTTAGAGATCTCCAGCTTGAGCAGTAAAGATATCCTTGTTTTGCCCCTTGATTTGACTGATAGAACCTCCCATGAAGCTGCAACTAAAACCGTTCTTCAGCATTTTGGCAGAGTGAGTTGAATTTTTGGACTGTCCTTCTCTCTTCCTCCCCCACCCCCCCCAGTTTACAACCACCCCCATCCCTCCACCTTTATTCTTTACTGAATTACTGGAAATGAAAACAAAACCAAAGTTGGCTACCCATTTTGCAAGTTTGTGTGTATGCGCATATGTTTGTGTGGATATCAAGTCCTTGATCCTACAATTGTTTGCTTGTGGGCATGCCATTGACATCAGTGGGGTTCTGCACAGGTGCAACAATGAGCAAATAACTTGAGTAAGGAGCTAAGAATCTAATTTGATTGTTCCTGATCTGTGGTTGTATAACATCATTGCTAGATCCATACTGAAAATGGAATAACCATAACTGTGTGTGTATTGGTCTGAAAGTTGAACACAAGAAAGCAAATTCAGAGAGCTTCATGTCGCAGTGTTAGTAATATCTGTTTGTGTTAGCTACCATGCACAACAGAAATGTACATAACTCAAAAGCTGACTGTTCATATCAAGAATATGGGGGGGGAATGAATAAATAAAATATTTTCCTGTGCGTAGGTGTTCTGCTCCAGATGCATGGCTCTGTGGTTGTCCCTTTAACTTCAAACATAATCTGAAATCCAGGCAGTGTAATAAAGTGGGAAGTTTTAGATAGTGCCCATAGTCCCCTTGTCATTTTATGCTTTTACAATTCTGTTTTTGTAGTTGTCTCTCTTCCCCCATTGCTGTCTCCTCCAGTGGAACTCTGGGCAGACCCAAGAGTCAGGACACATGGACCGTCTTGCAGGACCAGGGCCTTCGATCTTACTAGCTATAAGATTATAGGCTTCTTTTATATTAAAATATCCTGCTATGTGGTTTCCATCTACAAGTGTTCCTCTAATGGACCCGGTCTACTGCTCAGCATAATTAAATTGAGCTATTTTTGTCAGTTTTCTTGCTAACCCAGCACCAAAATTAGCCAAACCTCAACTTAGACTTAATTGTTGTGGGTTTCTGCCACTAGAATGACTAAAACATCTCCGGCAGCAGCTAATAGTGACCCAATGCTACAAAAGCTAGACGATATTAGGGAGAGAAGCTGGGCAAGACTCGTGCTTCCTCAGGGAAAAAAAAAATGTTGGTGGTTAAGACTTGTATGTATTTGTTTCTTTTCTGAAGATTGACGTTTTGGTGAACAATGGTGGACGTTCCCAGCGCTCCCTGTTTGTGGATACGAAGGTGGATGTCTATGCTGCCATAATGGAACTTAATTACCTGGGTACAGTCTCCTTAACTAAACATGTCCTGAATCACATGGTCCAAAGGGAGAAAGGGAAGATTGTAACTATGAGCAGTGTAATGGGCATCATGGGAGCCCCTCTCGCCACAGGATATTGTGCCAGCAAGCATGCCCTCCAGGTAAGCTAAATTTCATCTGGCTCGCTAAACTAGCAGTCTTGGAACATAGTGACTTTGTATCTCCGATTTCCTGGGCACAATTGGTGACCAGGAAAAGTGTCTCCTATCCATCCGTCCTTTCCTCTTTGGATAGCAAACAACTCGCTGGTGGGGACTGCAGGGGCCTCAGGTAGGGCTAACAGATTTACAACTGAAATAAGATCACAATTTTTTCCCTGTCTGTCTTCCCAGGGTTTTTAGGTAAAATATAGTATGGTAGTATTGGGATCCAAAAACCATGAGTTAAGCCCCCAAAATCATAGGCACTGACTCTGTGGGTGCTCTGGGGCTCAAGCTCTCATGGAGGATGGGGGGAGGGGGAGAATAAGGGGTGTTCAGCACCCATGAGCCAGAGCTTGAGTGTGGAATGTGAGGAGTTCCATGCTGCTAACAACTTCTGCTCTTGGGACAGGGAGCTTTTTTGTAAACAGAGGCAGGGTGATTAAGATAATGTAATGACAAGCCTTTTGTTAAGGATCCTAAGATGATCCTGAAAGCAGTGCCAGGCACTCTAGTTAAGGAAATAAAGGGTAGGAATAAATGGCCTATTTTCAGAATGAAGAGAAGTAAATAGTGGTGGTCCCCCAACCAATGCTGTTCAACCCATTCATAAATGATCTCTAAAAGGGTATGACTGAGCAAGGCCAGATGGCTATAGAAAAGTAGTTTTATTGGGATCCGGGAAGTGGGCGGGCAAAGCCCGTCCACTGCTAAAGGATCCCCCCCAGCCTAAAAGGGGATCCACAGAATCTAGATACCCAAAAAATTCCAGGGGACAACTAATAAAATAACAGGGACAGGAGTGCAGTCAAAGGGTCAAAAGAAGGGAACCGGATGGGGACACGGAGCAGAGAACCCCGGACAGCGCCCACTGCTCCTCAAAGGCGTCAAGGGAGTCAGAGGACGCCGCCCAGAGGAACTCTGCCCGGATACGTGAACGGACCGAGGATCGGAAATAGGCCCTACAGTCACAGGAGACTCCATCGGCCAACCTCTTCACTCTGGTTTTGTAGATGGCCATTTTAGCTAGGGCCAGGAGGAGGTTGACCAGGAGATCCCGTGACTTTGTGGGGCCACGGATAGGGAGTGCATAAATGAGAAGGTGAGGGGAGAAGTGCAACCAAAAACGTAATAAGATATTGGTGAGGAGCCGGAATAGGGGCTGCAGCCTGGCACACTCCAGATAGACATGTGCCAGGGTATCCCTCACGCCGCAAAAGGGGCAGGTGTCTGGGATTGTGGTGAACCGCGCCAAGTACACGCCCGTGCTCACGGCTCTGTGAAGGAGCCGCCAACTGACATCCCCAGCGGGCTTTGGGACTAAGATGGAATATAGGCTGGCCCACCGGGGCTCTTCACCCTCCAAAGGTGGCAGGAGGTCCCGCCATTTTGTATCGGGGCGGGACACGAGGGTGCGGGCGTGAAGGGTGTGGAGCACGAGCGTGTAGAGATGTTTTCTTGGCGCGGTTTGAAAACAGACCGGCTGCATCTCGTGCAGCCGGCTTCTAGTGAAGGGGTGAAGGGATCGGTTGGGTCCACGGGGCAGGGGTCCAATTAAAAGGTCCGGCGGGCTTGGGGTAGTGGGTGGGCGGGGCGTGCCCTCGTGCAGGACCCGATCGAGATAAACCCGAGCAGCGGGCGGCAAAGCGGCCTTCACCTCCTGAAGTATGCGTCGGGGAGTACAAGGTCTGGAAAGCCCCATGCGCTGAGCGAAGGTTAGGGGATCCAGCCAGTCTCCCCGGTCATAGTCCAGGAGGTCTCCGACTCTTGTGACCTCTGCCAGGACCAACCTCTGGCGCACCGAGCGGGACTCCGCCACCTGCAAACAGAGCTGGGGGTTGTGTAGCAGGGGCTCCGCGAGGAGATCTGCCCCCTCAGTGGCCGCCACGGACCTGGTCGTTGTAAAGAGTTTCCAGATCCGGAGGAGGTCCTGGTAGAAGACCGGCAGCCCGGACAGGTCTCACGGAAGACCTCTCGGATGGAGATCAAGGAGCTGTCAGTCGTATCGGAGCCCCCGGAAGCGGTGCAGGAAGGTGTGCGCCAGTATGCTCCACGCCGGACTACCTGCACCATAAAGGAGCCTCTGGAGGGGGAAGACATGGACCTGAGTAAGCAGACATTTTAGGCCCTGCCCTCCCTCCTCCACAGGTAGATGGAGAACCCCTGCAGGGACCCAGTGCAGTCCTGACCAAAAGAACTCCAGAATCGATGTCCGGAGGTTGGTCAGGAAAGCCGGGGCCGGGACCAGGGTGTTGAGCTGGTACCAAAGCATGGACATGACTAGTTGATTAAGCACTAACGCTCTCCCTCGAAGAGAGAGGCACCGGAGTAGTCCTGTCCATTTCCGGAGCCGCTCTCTCACCCTGCCCTCTAAATTCTGCCAGTTCTCCGGCGGAGAGGGATGCGTGGCAGAAAGGTAAACGCCCAGATAGAGCAGCGGACCCGTGCTCCACGGGATGGCTTGAAGCGCGGGTGGGAGGGAGCTCGCCTGCCGCCAGTCCCCTACCACCAAGCCAGAGCTCTTGACCCAATTGACCCGCGCAGAGGAGGCTGCTGAATAGATGGCCTGGCAAGCCTCCACCCGCACCAAGTCACCCGGATCCTGGACCCAGGAGGAGCACGTCATCAGCGTACGCCGACAGGACCAGCCGCAGCTCTGGCTCCCTCAGCACCAACCCTGTCAACCTTCTTCGGAGGAGACAGAGGAAGGGCTCAATCGCCAGAGCGTACAGCTGGCCTGTGAGGGGGCACCCCTGCCGTACTCCTTACCCGAAGCTGACCGGTTCGGTCAGGGTCCAGTTGAGCCTTACCAGACACTCTGCGGAAGCATACAGCACCCAGAGAAAGTTCACAAACCTGGGTCCGAAGCCAAACGCCTGCAGAGTGCTCAGGAGATACCCGTGATCCATCCTGTCGAACGCCTTCTCCTGATCTAAGGACAGGAGGGCGAACGACAGACCATCCCTACACCCAAGTTCCAATAGGTCCTGGACCAGATATAGGTTGTTGAAGATGCTGCGGCCTGGGACGGTGTAGGTCTGGTCTGGGTGGACCATGTCCGCCAGCACGGACCCTAGCCTCAGGGAGATGGCTTTTGCCACGATTTTGTAGTCCGTGCTGAGGAGCGAGACGGGACGCCAATTTCGTAGATCGCGAAGGTCCCCCTTCTTCGGCAATAAGGCGAGCACGGCTCGCCTGCACGAAAGAGGGAGGACCCCGCTCTGCAAAGACTCGGCCCAGACGGTGACTAGGTCTGGGCCCAGGACATCCCAGAACACGCGGTAGAACTTCAGGGTCAGCCTGTCCATGCCCGGAGATTTATTGGTAGGCATGCGACGGAGGGCTTCCGAGAACTCGGCCAGAGTGAGAGGCAGCTCTAGCCGGTCTCGGTCGCCCACGCTGACCGTCGGGAGCTCCTCCCACAGCACTCCGCAAGCGTTAGAATCTGTCGGATCCGGGGAGAATAGGCTTGCGTAGAAGGCTCTCGCCCTCTCGCACATCTCTACCGGATCCGTGAGGGGGGTGCTCTCTTCTGCCAGTAGGCAGATAGTATGTTTCTTAGCCCCCCTCTTTTTTTCCAGGGCGTAGAAGAAGCGGGAGCCGCAATCCATCTCCCGAAGGAGACTATGCGGGATCGAACAAAGGCACCCCAGGCCCGCTGGTCCTCGAGGGTCCGGAGCTCCTCCTGCTTCTCGTGGCATGCTCCGCAGAGGGGTGGATCCTCGGGGCTGGCGGCCAGACGCCTCTCCAGCTCTAAGACCTCCCGTTCCAACTGCTCTATCGCTGCATCCCTCCGTCGGCTGGCGCCCCGGGTGTAGTCACGGCAGAAGAGCCGGGCGCTCACCTTCCCTACGTCCCACCACCGCCGTGCCGAGGGAAAGGCACGCCGCTGCCCTCGCCAGGCCAGCCAGAACTCCCAGAAGGACGCCACGAAGCCCGCATCCTCTAGCAAGCTGTTAAAATGCCAATAGGCCGGCCTCGGCCTCTCTGCGCAGAGGGAGGCTGTCACGGTGGCAATGTGATGGTCAGAAAATGGGGCCGGCCAGATGCTGGAGGAGTGGGCTCGTGAAAGATGAAAGCGTGATAAATAAATGCAGTCCAACCGGGAGTGGCGCGACCGATGGGCCTCCACCTGGACAAAGGTGAACGTGGAAGTGTCATCGGGGTGGTGGTCGCGCCAGATGTCCACCAGGGAGTGATGTTCGACTATCTCCTGGAGGACGGCGACGGCGGCCGGGCTCTGCTCGGTCTCCGAGGGGTCCCGTTCCTCAAGGGTGATGATAAAGTCCCCTCCCAGGACCTGGCACTCCTGAGGATCCAAGGCGACGAGGAAGGCGGATGCCTGCTGATAGAATTGCAGCCGCTCCGGGCTCGCTGCTGGGGCATAGATTTTGACGAGGTTGACTACGAGCCCCTCCATGCGGACCCGGAGGTGCAGCAGGCGACCCGGCACAGCCTCGGCGACCCCCAGCACCTCGGGCCGTAGGTCGGGGGAGAACAGGGTCGCCACTCCACCCGTATGAACTGTGAGGTGGCTAAAGTAGACCCTGTCCCCCCAATCCAGCCGCCAGCTGTCTTGGGCGGTCGGATCCGTATGGGTCTCCTGCAGGAAATCCACAGAGTACCTCCCCTCTTGAAGGAAGGAGAGCACCTGGGATCTGCGGAGACCCATCCTACAGCCACGGGTGTGCAATGTTGCGATGGTAAAGGGTGGCATGAGGAGGGCTGGGGGCGATCCTCGCCGGCAGGGATGCTCGTGGCTCCCAGCGGGCCACGCAGCAGTCCGTGACCCACCCCGTAGGTGAGTAAGGAGTCACGGAAGTGGCGGACCCGCTGGTAGGCCGCGGCGCCCTGTCTCCCGGTCCTTTTCCTCTCCCCCATGAGGGCCCTTGCGGCCCGGAGGATTTGATTAAAGTCCCCCCATCTGGAGGGCAAGCTGGACTTTGTTGCGGGAGCCACGGACATCTTCTACGAACTCCCGCAACTCCTCTCGCAGCGCATGGGGGGCTGGGGTTATGGTCTGGTTGCTCCCCGATTGGGCCCTTGGTACAGCCCCCTGGCCCAGCGAGACGGGCAGACAGGGTGCGGACCCCCGACGGGGCTCCTGATGGGTTGAACTGAATGCTGGGGCGATAGGGGGCGGCGGAGGGAGGATAGCAGCCCCTGGTGGGTCGGGACGGGCAAACACAAAGGCTATTCCCTGGGAGTCATCTGTTGGAAAGGGGAGGGAGACAGTCCCAGGGGTGGCAATGATATCTCGGGAGGTGGGCGGGATAAGGGCAGGGTCAGGGGTAGAGGTGAGAGTCTGGGGCAGGAGAGGGCTCTCAGTGACGCCGGGCGCAAGCTCTCTGGTGGATTTGGCAGCCACGGCATCAGGAGGTGGACTTTCTTCTGTAGGGTCCTCTCCCGGAAAGGAGGTTGAATGCTCCTCACCAGCGAGGGATGCCCCTGATGGCTCAGGTTCCAGCCATGTGGCACTGGCCGTCACCTCAGCTGGCTCGGTGGCTCTCAGCGGGGTGCCCTCTGCAGCCGGGTTGATGGAGGAGTCCAGGGGCTCCTCGGAGGTGGGAGCAGAAGCAACGGTTACGGGGAGGGAGTATGGGGAAAGGGGGGCTGGAATGAAGTCGCCCAGATCGAGGCCCACTGGCATAGGATCGTCCTCCCCCTGGGTGACCGGGGTCAGACCCAGGGCCTCGGTCTCCTCAAATATAGAGGGGAAATTGGTTTCCGCTACCCCGGGATTTTCCCCGCCGGCACCTGACGCGATGGTTACTTCGGGGCACACTGGGGTTTCAGATGGTGCCTCGGGGGTCTTGGAGGGGAGGGACTCCCCTGGAGGGGAGATACCACCTTCCAGTGCTGCCACGTCTTCCCCAGCCGGCTCTGGTGGGTGGAACACACCCGTGGGTAGAGCGGAAGGCTCGGCATCGGTGCCCCCCTTCCTGGTCTTCCGGGGGGCCTCCGCGTCACATGGGAGGAGCGGAGCTTGAGCCTTCCGCTTGCCTCGCTTCCCCTGGACTAGGGCCCAGCCCTCCAACGCATCAGCCGGGGGCTGGCTAGCAGGGGTTGTGTCAGGGGGCAGAGGCGATGGCTCAGGGACTCGAGGGGGTAACGGTGGGGCAGCACCAGGGAGGGAAGATTCCCCTTGGGGCGGGCCCTCTCCCATGCCCGGCGGTGTCCCTGCCGCACCCTCCTCCACAGGCTCTGCCAGATTGCAAACAGCGGGGGCGGGGTTCTCCCGCTCGTCTGGGCATAGTGGGGGAGGTGCCCCTTGGGCCTGAGCGGGAGCAATGGTGGATTGTGAAGGAGGAGGGGCGGTTTCAGGTGCCGGGCAGCCAGGGGCGTCGGCGATGACGGGGCCAATGCCCTGCCGGGGCTCGGGGGTCCTGGATGCCCCTCCTTCCCGGGCCAGGGGGCAGTCCCTCCGGACGTGCCCCATCGCCCGGCAGAGGTAGCACCGGGCCTCCCCCGTGGAATAATGCACCCTGTAAGGGGTCCCCTGGTAGGGGACTAGGAAGGACCCCTCGAGTGCCTCTCCGTCGTGCGCCGCCGGCGGCAGTTGAAGCTGCACTTGCCGGCGGAAGGAGAGGACGTGACGGAGGGCGGGGTCTTTGCAGCCCAACGGGAGAGGGCTGATGACAGAGATGGGCTTCCCCAAGGTAGAAAGGGCGGGTAACAGGGCAGCATTGGGGAGAAAGGGAGGGACGGAGGTCAGGACCAGGCGGACGCCCAGGTCCTCTAGCGGCTCTAAGGGGACGAACACGCCCCCCACCGCCAGGCCCTTCTCCACCGCCTCCTGGGCAGCGGCCTCCGATGCTAAGAAGAAGACGACCTTGCCATACATTTTGGAGGCCGCCACAATGGCCGTGGGCCCCATCACCCTCGCCAACACGCGCACATAGGTTTCCACGTGGGGTGAGGCGGGCACCAGGAGGCAACGGACGCCGTGCTTCCTGGTCATGGTGAGAAAGGGGCCCTGGCCGCTATAGATGGTAGCGGAGGCGGTGGGCTGGAGAAATGATGTAGCGGCAGGCGGGGGGGCTGCCACCACCTGGGCGTATGCTCTGGGGGCCTGGGGAGGGACACCTGCAGAGCTGGTGGAGGGAACAGCGGGGAGGGGCGCCCCAGCTGGAGATGGGGCCGGGGCATCGGGGGCAGCCCCTGCCATGGAGGGCCTGGTCTTTTTAGCGGGGCCTTTCCCCTTCTTCTTCCCCTGGCCCTTCCCGCCGGCTGGGGGGACTCCCCCCAAATCTGAGGGGGTGATAGACGTGGCAGCAGTGGAGGTCACCCCGGTGCCCGTCGCTGCTGGTGCCCCAGCGGGGGCGGGGGTGGGGGCGGGGGCAGATAGTTTGGCAGCAGAGGTAGAAGCTTGGGGGGGTGACAGAGGGGCAGGCGGGGGAGGGGGAGCTCGGGCTACAGGAGAGGTCTCACCCGTCTCATCCCCCGCCATCATGAGCAAGGAGGAAAGGGGGACACCAAAAGGAGGAGGGGAGAGGGGAAGGAGGTCGACCACTCCTCCCCGCTAGGCTGCAGGCAGGGGAGGAGGGCACCAAAAGGGGTGGGCTGGACGGGGGGCAATCAGGGGTTAGGGGTCAGTCACCGACACAAGGTGGAAATTCCGGCTCCTCTTGGTGCACTACGGGGGGGGCTTATTCAACAACATTGAGGGTGCAGTGAAGAGGGTTGCAACTAAAAAGGGGAATTGCACAAGCGCATGGGAGGGGGCATGGGCACACGGAGCGAGGGGCTAAGCAGTCTGGGGGTAGAACAGGGAAACCAAGGGGCTAGCTTCAGAGGCTGGGGCGGGGCAAACAAACAAAGGCTGCAGAAGGAAATGGGCGGGGCAGGCAAACAAACTGAAGCTAGTAAGGGGGGCTGGAGCAAAAGAGGAGGCAAAGCAAGTGGCAAATGGGGCAGGTAGTAAAGGGCAAATCTGGGGGGTAGGCAGTCCGGGGTGGCCCATGTGCACTTGCACAAGTCTTTTTTAGCTTGCTGCTGCTTCTGGCCCAAAGGGTGGAAATAGGGCGTGGCAAGCCAAGCAAGCAGCTGAGTCCAGAGGCAGGAGCTGAGACAGATGGTATACAGCCAGTGGGGGTGGTGGAGGGGGCAGCGGTGGTGGTAATAGTGGTGGGGGTTGGGGGGGACACACAGATGGATCGGGGGGCAGCTCCACGCCATACCCCCCGTGTCCCTACAAACACAGTCAAGACCCCCACCACAAGAGCACAGTTTGAAAATTACTCAGTCTTAGGGCCCCCTCCACGGTGGTCTGCAAAGTCTCTAGGTGCTGCCCCACTGGCAGATGATCCTCTTCTTCTCCTCCTCGGGCTGCAGCAGCTCCAGGCAGCGGCCTCTGCAGCAGCAGCAGCTCCAGGAACTCCAGGTGGTCGTCCAGGCAGGCAGAATGGACCCCTCTCAGGTGGTGGTGGTGGTGGTGGTATCCACAACAGCAGTGGCTGGGGTTCCTCACTCCTCCTCTCTGGGGAGTTGGCTAGCAGCCCCCTCCCCCCCCAGGGCTGCAGTTGGAGCAGTAGCAGCACCCAAGAGTGGGGGGTCCAGCAGCCAAGTAGCAGAGAATGGGGGGTGTCTGGCCCAGCCAGGGGAGCAGCTGGAGCAGCAGGGAGAGCTTAGGGCCTAGTAGCAGCAGGAGTAGCAGCTTCCCACCTCCCTCCAAGCTAGAAGGCTATGGGAGAGCAGTCTTATTGGGATCCGGGAAGTGGGCGGGCGAAGCCCGTCCACTGCTAAAGGGTCCCCCCCAGCCTAAAAGGGGGACCCACAGGACCTAGATACCCAAAAAATTCCGGGGGACAACTAATAAAATAACAGGGACAGGAGTGCGGTCAAAGGGTCAAAAGAAGGGAACCGGACGGGGACACCGAGCAGAGAACCCCGGACAGAGCCCACTGCTCCTCAAAGGCGTCAAGGGAGTCAGAGGACGCCGCCCAGAGGAACTCTGCCCGGATACGTGAACGGACCGAGGATCGGAAATAGGCCCCACAGTCACAGGAGACTCCATCGGCCAACCTCCTCACTCTGGTTTTGTAGATGGCCATTTTAGCTAGGGCCAGGAGGAGGTTGACCAGGAGATCCCGGGACTTTGTGGGGCCACGGATAGGGAGTGCATAAATGAGAAGGTGAGGGGAGAAGTGCAACCAAAAACGTAATAAGATATTGGTGAGGAGCCGGAATAGGGGCTGCAGCCTGGCACACTCCAGGTAGACATGTGCCAGGGTATCCCTCACGCCGCAAAAGGGGCAGGTGTCTGGGATTGTGGTGAACCGCGCCAAGTACACGCCCGTGCTCACGGCTCCGTGAAGGAGCCGCCAACTGACATCCCCGGCGGGCTTTGGGACTAAGATGGAATATAGGCTGCCCCACCGGGGCTCTGCACCCTCCAAAGGTGGCAGGAGGTCCCGCCATTTTGTATCGGGGCGGGACACAAGGGTGCGGGCGTGAAGGGTGTGGAGCACGAGCGTGTAGAGATGTTTTCTTGGCGCGGTTTGAAAACAGACCGGCTGCATCTCGTGCAGCCGGCTTCTAGTGAAGGGGTGAAGGGATCGGTTGGGTCCACGGGGGAGGGGTCCAATTAAAAGGTCCGGCGGGCCTGGGGTAGTGGGTGGGCGGGGCGTGCCCTCGTGCAGGACCCGGTCGAGATAAACCCGAGCAGCGGGCGGCAAAGCGGCCTTCACCTCCTGAAGTATGCATCGGGGAGTACAAGGTCTGGAAAGCCCCATGCGCTGAGCGAAGGTTAGGGGATCCAGCCAGTCTCCCCGGTCATAGTCCAGGAGGTCTCCGACTCTTGTGACCTCTGCCAGGACCAACCTCTGGCGCACCGAGCGGGACTCCGCCACCTGCAAACGGAGCTGGGGGTTGTGTAGCAGGGGCTCCGCGAGGAGATCTGCCCCCTCGGTGGCCGCCACGGACCTGCTCGTTGTAAAGAGTTTCCAGGTCCGGAGGAGGTCCTGGTAGAAGACCGGCAGCCCGGAGAGGTCTCGCGGAAGACCTCTCGGATGGAGATAAAGGAGCTGCCGGTCGTATCGGAGCCCTCGGAAGCGGCGCAGGAAGGCGTGCGCCAGTATGCTCCACGCCGGACTACCTGCACCATAAAGGAGCCTCTGCAGGGTCTGGAGGCGGAAGACATGGACCTGAGTAAGCAGACATTTGAGGCCCTGCCCTCCCTCCTCCACAGGTAGATGGAGAACCCCTGCAGGGACCCAGTGCAGTCCTGACCAAAAGAACTCCAGAATCGATGTCCGCAGGTTGGTCAGGAAAGCCGGGGCCGGGACCAGGGTGTTGAGCCGGTACCAAAGCATGGACAGGACTAGTTGATTAAGCACTAACGCTCTCCCTCGAAGGGAGAGGCACCGGAGCAGTCCTGTCCATTTCCGGAGCCGCTCTATCACCCCGCCCTCTAAATTCTGCCAGTTCTCCGGCGGAGAGGGATGCGTGGCAGAAAGGTAAACGCCCAGATAGAGCAGCGGACCCGTGCTCCACCGGATGGCTTGAAGCGCGGGTGGGCGGGGGCTCGCCTGCCGCCAGTCCCCTACCACCAAGCCAGAGCTCTTGACCCAGTTGACCCGCGCAGAGGAGGCTGCTGAATAGATGGCCTGGCAAGCCTCCACTCGCACCAAGTCGCCCGGGTCCTGGACCATGAGGAGCACGTCATCAGCATACGCCGACAGGACCAGCCGCAGCTCCGGCTCCCTCAGTACCAACCCTGTCAACCTCCTTCGGAGGAGACAGAGGAAGGGCTCGATCGCCAGAGCGTAGAGCTGGCCTGAGAGGGGGCACCCCTGCCGTACTCCTCGCCCGAAGTTGACCGGTTCGGTCAGGGTCCAGTTGAGTCTTACCAGACACTCTGCGGAAGCGTACAGCACCCGGAGAAAGTTCACAAATCTGGGTCCGAAGCCAAATGCCTGCAGAGTGCTCATTAGATACCCGTGATCCATCCTGTCGAACGCCTTCTCTTGATCTAAGGACAGGAGGGCGAACGACAGACCATCCCTACACCCAAGTTCCAATAGGTCCCGGACCAGATATAGGTTGTCGAAGATACTGCGGCCCGGGACGGTGTAGGTCTGGTCTGGGTGGACCACGTCCGCCAGCACGGACCCTAGCCTCAGGGAGATGGCTTTTGCCACGATTTTGTAGTCCGTGCTGAGGAGCGAGACGGGACGCCAATTTCGTAAATCGCGGAGGTCCCCCTTCTTCGGCAATAAGGCGAGCACGGCTCGCCTGCACGAAAGAGGGAGGACCCCGCTCTGCAAAGACTCGGCCCAGACGGTGACTAGGTCTGGGCCCAGGACGTCCCAGAACACACGGTAGAACTCCACGGTCAGCCCGTCCATGCCCGGAGATTTATTGGTGGGCATGCGACGGAGGGCTTCCGAGAACTCTGCCAGAGTGAGAGGCAGCTCTAGCCGGTCTCGGTCGCCCACGCTGACCGTCGGGAGCTCCTCCCACAGCACTCTGCAAGCGTTAGGATCGGTCGGCTCCGGGGAGAAAAGGCTTGCGTAGAAGGCTCTCGCCCTCTCGCACATCTCCACCGGATCCGTGAGGGGGGTGCCATCCTCAGTCAGTAGGCAGATGATATGTTTCTTAGCCCCCCTCTTTTTTTCCAGGGCGTAGAAGAAGCGGGAGCCGCAATCCATCTCCCGAAGGAGACGGATGCGGGATCGAACAAAGGCACCCCGGGCCCGATGGTCCTCGAGGCTCCGGAGCTCCTCCCGCTTCTCCCGGCACGCTCCGCAGAGGGGTGGATCCTCGGGGCTGGCGGCCAGACGCCTCTCCAGCTCTAAGACCTCCCGTTCCAACTGCTCTATCGCTGCATCCCTCCGTCGGCTGGTGCCCCGGGTGTAGTCACGGCAGAAGAGCCGGGCGCGCACCTTCCCTACGTCCCACCACCGCCGTGCCGAGGGAAAGGCACGCCGCTGCCCTCGCCAGGCCAGCCAGAACTCCCGGAAGGACGCCACGAAGCCCGCATCCTCCAGCAAGCTGTTGTTAAAATGCCAATAGGCCGGCCCCGGCCTCTCCGCGCAGAGGGAGGCTGTCACGGTGGCTATGTGATGGTCAGAAAATGGGGCCGGCCGGATGCTGGAGGAGTGGGCTCGTGTAAGATGAAAGCGTGATAAATAAATGCGGTCCAACCGGGAGTGGCGCGACCGATGGGCCTCCACCCGGACAAAGGTGAACGTGGAAGCGTCATCCGGGTGGTGGTCGCGCCAGACGTCCACCAGGGAGTGGTGTTCGACTATCTCCTGGAGGACGGCCACGGCGGCCTGGCTCTTCTCGGTTCCCGAGCGGTCTCGTTCCTCAAGGGTGATGTTAAAGTCCCCTCCCAGGACCAGGCACTCCTGAGGATCCAAGGTGCCGAGGAAGGCGGATGCCTGCTGATAGAATTGCAGCCGCTCCGGGCTCGCTGCTGGGGCATAGATGTTGACAAGGTTGACTACGAGCCCCTCCATTTGGACCCGGAGGTGCAGCAAGCGACCCGGCACAGCCTCGGCGACCCCCAGCACTTCGGGCCGTAGGTCGGGGGAGAACAGGGTCGCCACTCCACCCGTATGAACTGTGAGGTGGCTAAAGTAGACCCTGTCCCCCCAATCCAGCCGCCAGCTGTCTTCGGCGGTCGGATCCGTATGGGTCTCCTGCAGGAAAACCACAGAGTACCTCCCCTCTCGAAGGAAGGAGAGCACCTGGGACCTGCGGAGACCCATCTTACAGCCACGGGTGTTCAATGTTGCGATGGTAAAGGGTGCCATGAGGAGGGCTGGGGGGGATCCTCGCCGGCAGGGATGCTCGTGGCTCCCGGCGGGCCGCGTAGCAGTCCGTGACCCACCCCGTAGGTGAGTAAGGAGTCACGGAAGTGGCGGACCCGCTGGTAGGCCGCGGCGCCCTGTCTCCCGGTCCTTTTCCCCTCCCCCATGAGGGCCCTTGCGGCCCGGAGGATTTGATTAAAGTCCCCCCATCGCTGGAGGGCAAGCTGGACTTTGTTGCGGGAGCCACGGACGTCTTCTAGGAACTCCCGCAACTCCTCTCGCAGCGCATGGGGGGCTGGGGTTACGGTCTGGTTGCTTCCCGATGGGGCCCTTGGTACAGTCCCCTGGCCCAGCGGGACGGGCAGACAGGGTGCGGACCCCCGACGGGGCTCTTGATGGGTTGACCTGAATGCTGGGGCGATAGGGGGCGGCGGAGGGAGGATAGCAGCCCCTGGTGGGTCGGGACGGGCAAACACAAAGGCCATTCCCTGGGAGTCATCTGTTGGAAAGGGGAAGGAGACTGTCCCAGGGGTGGCAATAATATCTCGGGAGGTGGGCGGCAGAAGGGCAGGGGCAGGGGTAGAGATGAGATTCTGGGTCGGGAGAGGGCTCTCACCGATGCCGGGCGCAAGCTGTCTGGTGGATTTGGCAGCCACGGCATCAGGAGGTGGACTTTCTTCTGTAGGGTCCTCTCCCGGAAAGGAGGTCGAATGCTCCTCACCAGCGAGGGATGCCCCTGGTGGCTCAGGTTCCAGCCGCGTGGCACTGGCCGTCGCCTCAACTGGCTCGGTGGCTCTCAGCAGGGTGCCTTCTGCAGCCGGGTTGATGGAGGAGTCCAGGGGCTCCTCGGAGGTGGGAGCAGAAGCGACGGTTATGGGGAGGGAGTATGGGGAAAGGGGGGCTGGAAAGAAGTCGCCCAGATCGAGGCCCGCTGGCATAGGATCGTCCTCCCCCTGGGTGACCGGGGTCAGACCCAGGGCCTCGATCTCCTCATATATAGAGGGGAAATTGTTTTCCGCTACCCCAGGATTCTCCCCGCCGGCACCTGACGCGATGGTTACTTTGGGGCACACTGGGGTTTCAGATGGTGCCTCGGGGGTCTTGGAGGGGAGGGACTCCCGTGGAGGGGAGATACCGTCTTCCAGTGCTGCCACGTCTTCCCCAGCCGGCTCTGGTGGGTGGAACACACCCGTGGGTAGAGCGGAAGGCTCGGCATCGGTGCCCCCCTTCCTGGTCTTCCGGGGGGCCTCCGCATCAGATGGGAGGAGCGGAGCTCGAGCCTTCCGCTTGCCCCGCTTCCCCTGGACTAGGGCCCAGCCCTCCATGGCATCATCCGGGGGCTGGCTAGCAGGGGTTGTGTCAGGGGGCAGAGGCCATGGCTCAGGGACTCGAGGGGGTAACGGTGGGGCAGCACAAGGGAGGGAAGATTCCCCTTGGGGTGGGCCCTCTCCCATGCTTGGCGCTGTCCCTGCCGCACCCTCCTCCACAGGCCCCGCCAGATTGCAAACAGCGGGGGCGGGGTTCTCCCGCTCGTCTGGGCATAGTGGGGGAGGTGCCCTTTGGGCCTGAGCGGGAGCAATGGTGGATTGTGAAGGAGGAGGGGCGGTTTCAGGTGCCGGGCAGCCAGGGGCGTCGGCGATGACGGGGCCGGTGCCCTGCCGGGGCTCGGGGGTCCTGGATGGCCCTTCTTCCCGGGCCAGGGGGCAGTCCCTCCGGACGTGCCCCATCGCCCGGCAGAGGTAGCACCGGGCCTCCCCGGTGGAATAATGCACCCTGTAACGGGCCCCCTGGTAGGGGACTAGGAAGGACCCCTCCAGTGCCTCTCCGTCGCGCGCCGCCGGCAGCAGTTGAAGCTGCACTTGCCGGCGGAAGGAGAGGACGTGACGGAGGGCGGGGTCTTTGCAGCCCAACGGGAGAGGGCTGATGACAGAGATGGGCTTTCCCAAGGTAGAAAGGGTGGGTAACAGGGCGGCATTGGGCAGAAAGGGAGGGACGGAGGTCAGGACCAGGCGGATGCCCAGGTCCTCTAGCGGCTCTAAGGGGACGAACACGCCCCCGACCGCCAGGCCCTTCTCCACCGCCTCCTGGGCGGCGGCCTCCGATGCTAAGAAAAAGACGACCTTGCCATACATTTTGGAGGCCGCCACAATGGCCGTGGGCCCCACCACCCTCGCCAACGCCCGCACATAGGTCTCCACGTGGGGTGAGGCGGGCACTAGGAGGCAACGGACGCCGTGCTTCCTGGTCATGGTGGGAAAGGGGCCCCGGCCGCTATAGATGGTAGCGGAGGCAGTGGGCTGGAGAAATGACGTAGCGGCAGGCGAAGGGGCTGCCGCCACCTGGGCGTATGCTCTGGGGGCCGGGGGAGGGACACCTGCAGAGCTGGTGGAGGGAACAGCGGGGAGGGGTGCCCCAGCTGGAGATGGGGCCGGGGCATCGGGGGCAGCCCCTGCCATGGAGGGCCTGGTCTTTTTAGCGGGGCCCTTCCCCTTCTTCTTCCCCTGGCCCTTCCCGCCGGCTGGGGGGACTCCCCCCAAATCTGAGGGGGTGAGAGACGTGGCAGCAGTGGAGGTCACCCCGGTGCCCGTCGCTGCTGGTGCCCCAGCGGGGGCGATGGCAGATGGTTTGGCAGCGGACGTAGAAGCTTGGGGGGGTGACAGAGGGGCAGGCGGGGGAGGGAGAGCTCGGGCTACTGGAGAGGTCTCACCCGTCTCAACCCCCGCCATCATGAGCAAGGAGGAAAGGGGGATACCAAAAGGAGGAGGGGAGAGGGGAAGCAGGTCGACCACTCCTCCCCGCTAGGCTGCAGGCAGGGGAGGAGGGCGCCAAAAGGGGTGAGCTGGACGGGGGGCAATCAGGGGTTAGGGGTCAGTCACCGACACAAGGTGGAAATTCCGGCTCCTCTTGGTGCACTACGCGGGGGGGGGGATTCAACAACATTGAGGGTGCAGTGAAGAGGGTTGCAACTAAAAAGGGGAATTGCACAAGCGCATGGGCGGGGGCATGGGCACACGGAGCGAGGGGCTAAGCGGTCTGGGGGTAGAACAGGGAAACCAAGGGGCTAGCTTCAGAGGCTGGGGCGGGGCAAACAAACAAAGGCTGCAGAAGGAAATGGGCGGGGCAGGCAAACAAACTGAAGCTAGTAACAGGGGCTGGAGCAAAAGAGGAGGCAAAGCAAGTGGCAAATGGGGCAGGTAGTAAAGGGCAAAGCTGGGGGTTAGGCAGTCCGGGGGGGCACATGTGCCCATGTGCACTTGCACAAGTCTTTTTTAGCTGGCTGCTGCTTCTGGCCCAAAGGGTGGAAATAGGGCGTGGCAAGCCAAGCAAGCAGCTGAGTCCAGAGGCAGGAGCTGAGGCAGATGGTATACAGCCAGTGGGGGTGGTGGAGGGGGCAGCGGTGGTAGTAATAGTGGTGGGGGTTGGGGGGGACACACAGATGGATGGGGGGGCAGCTCCACGCCACACCCCCGGTGTCCCTGGAAACACAGTCAAGACCCCCACCACAAGAGCACAGTTTGAAAATTACTCAGTCTTAGGGCCCCTCCACGGTGGTCTGCAAAGTCTCTAGGTGCTGCCCCACTGGCAGATGATCCTCTTCTTCTCCTCCTCGGGCTTCAGCAGCTCCAGGCAGCGGCCTCTGCAGCAGCAGCAGCAGCTCCAGGAACTCCAGGTGGTGGTCCAGGCAGGCAGAAAGGACCCCTCTCAGGTGGTGGTGGTGTCCACAACAGCAGTGGCTGGGGTCCCTCACTCCTCCTCTCTGGGGAGTGGGCTAGTAGCCCCCTCCTCACCCCAGGGCTGCAGTTGGAGCAGTAGCAGCACCCAAGAGTGGGGGGTCTAGCAGCCAAGTAGCAGAGAATGGGGGGTGTCTGGCCCAGCCAGGGGAGCAGCTGGAGCAGCAGGGAGAGCTTAGGGCCTAGTAGCAGCAGGAGTAGCAGCTTCCCACCTCCCTCCAAGCTAGAAGGCTATGGGAGAGCAGTGGGAGGGAGAGAGAGAGAGAGATTCGCTCCAGGCTACACAAATCCCTGGCACCAGGATCAGTGAAATGGAAGCTGCTCCAGGTCAATTAAGACACTGGGGGCCAATTAAGAACTTTCCAGAAGGCAGGGAGAATGCTAGGTTGATTGTGACACCTGAAGCCAATCAGGGGCTGGCTGAAACTAGTTAAAGCCTCCCAGTTAGTCAGGTGGGTATGCATGTCTTATTGGGATCCGGGAAGTGGGCGGGCGAAGCCCGTCCACTGCTAAAGGGTCCCCCCCAGCCTAAAAGGGGGATCCACAGGACCTAGATACCCAAATAATTCCGGGGGACAACTAATAAAAGAACAGGGACAGGAGTGCGGTCAAAGGGTCAAAAGAAGGGAACCGGACGGGGACACCGAGCAGAGAACCCCGGACAGAGCCCACTGCTCCTCAAAGGCGTCAAGGGAGTCAGAGGACGCCGCCCAGAGGAACTCTGCCCGGATACGTGAACGGACCGAGGATCGGAAATAGGCCCCACAGTCACAGGAGACTCCATCGGCCAACCTCCTCACTCTGGTTTTGTAGATGGCCATTTTAGCTAGGGCCAGGAGGAGGTTGACCAGGAGATCCCGGGGCTTTGTGGGGCCACGGATAGGGAGTGCATAAATGAGAAGGTGAGGGGAGAAGTGCAACCAAAAACGTAATAAGATATTGGTGAGGAGCCGGAATAGGGGCTGCAGCCTGGCACACTCCAGGTAGACATGTGCCAGGGTATCCCTCACGCCGCAAAAGGGGCAGGTGTCTGGGATTGTGGTGAACCGCGCCAAGTACACGCCCGTGCTCACGGCTCCGTGAAGGAGTCGCCAACTGACATCCCCGGCGGGCTTTGGGACTAAGATGGAATATAGGCTGGCCCACCGGGGCTCTTCACCCTCCAAAGGTGGCAGGAGGTCCCGCCATTTTGTATCGGGGCGGGACACGAGGGTGCGGGCGTGAAGGGTGTGGAACACGAGCGTGTAGAGATGTTTTCTTGGCGCGGTTTGAAAACAGACCGGCTGCATCTCGTGCAGCCGGCTTCTAGTGAAGGGGTGAAGGGATCGGTTGGGTCCACGGGGGAGGGGTCCAATTAAAAGGTCCGGCGGGCCTGGGGTAGTGGGTGGGCGGGGCGTGCCCTCGTGCAGGACCCGGTCGAGATAAACCCGAGCAGCGGGCGGCAAAGCGGCCTTCACCTCCTGAAGTATGCATCGGGGAGTACAAGGTCTGGAAAGCCCCATGCGCTGAGCGAAGGTTAGGGGATCCAGCCAGTCTCCCCGGTCATAGTCCAGGAGGTCTCCGATTCTTGTGACCTCTGCCAGGACCAACCTCTGGCGCACCGAGCGGGACTCCGCCACCTGCAAACGGAGCTGGGGGTTGTGTAGCAGGGGCTCCGCGAGGAGATCTGCCCCCTCGGTGGCCGCCACGGACCTGCTCGTTGTAAAGAGTTTCCAGGTCCGGAGGAGGTCCTGGTAGAAGACCGGCAGCCCGGAGAGGTCTCGCGGAAGACCTCTCGGATGGAGATAAAGGAGCTGCCGGTCGTATCGGAGCCCTCGGAAGCGGCGCAGGAAGGCGTGCGCCAGTATGCTCCACGCCGGACTACCTGCACCATAAAGGAGCCTCTGCAGGGTCTGGAGGCGGAAGACATGGACCTGAGTAAGCAGACATTTGAGGCCCTGCCCTCCCTCCTCCACAGGTAGATGGAGAACCCCTGCAGGGACCCAGTGCAGTCCTGACCAAAAGAACTCCAGAATCGATGTCCGCAGGTTGGTCAGGAAAGCCGGGGCTGGGACCAGGGTGTTGAGCCGGTACCAAAGCATGGACAGGACTAGTTGATTAAGCACTAACGCTCTCCCTCGAAGGGAGAGACACCGGAGCAGTCCTGTCCATTTCCGGAGCCGCTCTATCACCCCGCCCTCTAAATTCTGCCAGTTCTCCGGCGGAGAGGGATGCGTGGCAGAAAGGTAAACGCCCAGATAGAGCAGCGGACCCGTGCTCCACCGGATGGCTTGAAGCGCGGGTGGGCGGGGGCTCGCCTGCCGCCAGTCCCCTACCACCAAGCCAGAGCTCTTGACCCAGTTGACCCGCGCAGAGGAGGCTGCTGAATAGATGGCCTGGCAAGCCTCCACTCGCACCAAGTCGCCCGGGTCCTGGACCATGAGGAGCACGTCATCAGCGTACGCCGACAGGACCAGCCGCAGCTCCGGCTCCCTCAGCACCAACCCTGTCAACCTCCTTCGGAGGAGACAGAGGAAGGGCTCGATCGCCAGAGCGTAGAGCTGGCCTGAGAGGGGGCACCCCTGCCGTACTCCTCGCCCGAAGTTGACCGGTTCGGTCAGGGTCCAGTTGAGTCTTACCAGACACTCTGCGGAAGCGTACAGCACCCGGAGAAAGTTCACAAATCTGGGTCCGAAGCCAAATGCCTGCAGAGTGCTCAGGAGATACCCGTGATCCATCCTGTCGAACGCCTTCTCTTGATCTAAGGACAGGAGGGCGAACGACAGACCATCCCTACACCCAAGTTCCAATAGGTCCCGGACCAGATAGAGGTTGTCGAAGATACTGCGGCCCGGGACGGTGTAGGTCTGGTCTGGGTGGACCACGTCCGTCAGCACGGACCCTAGCCTCAGGGAGATGGCTTTTGCCACGATTTTGTAGTCCGTGCTGAGGAGCGAGACGGGACGCCAATTTCGTAAATCGCGGAGGTCCCCCTTCTTCGGCAATAAGGCGAGCACGGCTCGCCTGCACGAAAGAGGGAGGACCCCGCTCTGCAAAGACTCGGCCCAGACGGTGACTAGGTCTGGGCCCAGGACATCCCAGAACACGCGGTAGAACTCCACGGTCAGCCCGTCCATGCCCGGAGATTTATTGGTGGGCATGCGACGGAGGGCTTCCGAGAACTCGGCCAGAGTGAGAGGCAGCTCTAGCCGGTCTCGGTCGCCCACGCTGACCGTCGGGAGCTCCTCCCACAGCACTCTGCAAGCGTTAGGATCGGTCGGCTCCGGGGAGAAAAGGCTTGCGTAGAAGGCTCTCGCCCTCTCGCACATCTCCACCGGATCCGTGAGGGGGGTGCCATCCTCAGTCAGTAGGCAGATGATATGTTTCTTAGCCCCCCTCTTTTTTTCCAGGGCGTAGAAGAAGCGGGAGCCGCAATCCATCTCCCGAAGGAGACGGATGCGGGATCGAACAAAGGCACCCCGGGCCCGATGGTCCTCGAGGCTCCGGAGCTCCTCCCGCTTCTCCCGGCACGCTCCGCAGAGGGGTGGATCCTCGGGGCTGGCGGCCAGACGCCTCTCCAGCTCTAAGACCTCCCGTTCCAACTGCTCTATCGCTGCATCCCTCCGTCGGCTGGTGCCCCGGGTGTAGTCACGGCAGAAGAGCCGGGCGCGCACCTTCCCTACGTCCCACCACCGCCGTGCCGAGGGAAAGGCACGCCGCTGCCCTCGCCAGGCCAGCCAGAACTCCCGGAAGGACGCCACGAAGCCCGCATCCTCCAGCAAGCTGTTGTTAAAATGCCAATAGGCCGGCCCCGGCCTCTCCGCGCAGAGGGAGGCTGTCACGGTGGCTATGTGATGGTCCGAAAATGGGGCCGGCCGGATGCTGGAGGAGTGGGCTCGTGTAAGATGAAAGCGTGATAAATAGATGCGGTCCAACCGGGAGTGGCGCGACCGATGGGCCTCCACCCGGACAAAGGTGAACGTGGAAGTGTCATCCGGGTGGTGGTCGCGCCAGACGTCCACCAGGGAGTGGTGTTCGACTATCTCCTGGAGGACGGCGACGGCGGCCGGGCTCTTCTCGGTCCCCGAGCGGTCCCGTTCCTCAAGGGTGATGTTAAAGTCCCCTCCCAGGACCAGGCACTCCTGAGGATCCAAGGTGCCGAGGAAGGCGGATGCCTGCTGATAGAATTGCAGCCGCTCCGGGCTCGCTGCTGGGGCATAGATGTTGACGAGGTTGACTACGAGCCCCTCCATTTGGACCCGGAGGTGCAGCAGGCGACCCGGCACAGCCTCGGCGACCCCCAGCACCTCGGGCCGTAGGTCGGGGGAGAACAGGGTCGCCACTCCACCCGTATGAACTGTGAGGTGGCTAAAGTAGACCCTGTCCCCCCAATCCAGCCGCCAGCTGTCTTCGGCGGTCGGATCCGTATGGGTCTCCTGCAGGAAAACCACAGAGTACCTTCCCTCTCGAAGGAAGGAGAGCACCTGGGACCTGCGGAGACCCATCTTACAGCCACGGGTGTTCAATGTTGCGATGGTAAAGGGTGCCATGAGGAGGGCTGGGGGGGATCCTCGCCGGCAGGGATGCTCGTGGCTCCCGGCGGGCCGCGTAGCAGTCCGTGACCCACCCCGTAGGTGAGTAAGGAGTCACGGAAGTGGCGGACCCGCTGGTAGGCCGCGGCGCCCTGTCTCCCGGTCCTTTTCCCCTCCCCCATGAGGGCCCTTGCGGCCCGGAGGATTTGATTAAAGTCCCCCCATCGCTGGAGGGCAAGCTGGACTTTGTTGCGGGAGCCACGGACGTCTTCTAGGAACTCCCGCAACTCCTCTCGCAGCGCATGGGGGGCTGGGGTTATGGTCTGGTTGCTTCCCGATGGGGCCCTTGGTACAGCCCCCTGGCCCAGCGGGACGGGCAGACAGGGTGCGGACCCCCGACGGGGCTCTTGATGGGTTGACCTGAATGCTGGGGCGATAGGGGGCGGCGGAGGGAGGATAGCAGCCCCTGGTGGGTCGGGACGGGCAAACACAAAGGCCATTCCCTGGGAGTCATCTGTTGGAAAGGGGAAGGAGACTGTCCCAGGGGTGGCAATAATATCTCGGGAGGTGGGCGGCAGAAGGGCAGGGGCAGGGGTAGAGATGAGATTCTGGGTCGGGAGAGGGCTCTCACCGATGCCGGGCGCAAGCTGTCTGGTGGATTTGGCAGCCACGGCATCAGGAGGTGGACTTTCTTCTGTAGGGTCCTCTCCCGGAAAGGAGGTCGAATGCTCCTCACCAGCGAGGGATGCCCCTGGTGGCTCAGGTTCCAGCCGCGTGGCACTGGCCGTCGCCTCAACTGGCTCGGTGGCTCTCAGCAGGGTGCCTTCTGCAGCCGGGTTGATGGAGGAGTCCAGGGGCTCCTCGGAGGTGGGAGCAGAAGCAACGGTTAGGGGGAAGGAGTATGGGGAAAGGGGGGCTGGAAAGAAGTCGCCCAGATCGAGGCCCGCTGGCATAGGATCGTCCTCCCCTTGGGTGACTGGGGTCAGACCCAGGGCCTCGATCTCCTCATATATAGAGGGGAAATTGTTTTCCGCTACCCCGGGATTCTCCCCGCCGGCACCTGACGCGACGGTTACTTCGGGGCACACTGGGGTTTCAGATGGTGCCTCGGGGGTCTTGGAGGGGACGGACTCCCGTGGAGGGGAGATACCCCCTTCCAGTGCTGCCACGTCTTCCCCAGCCGGCTCTAGTGGGTGGAACACACCCGTGGGTAGAGCGGAAGGCTCGGCATCGGTGCCCCCCTTCCTGGTCTTCCGGGGGGCCTCCGCGTCAGATGGGAGGAGCGGAGCTCGAGCCTTCCGCTTGCCCCGCTTCCCCTGGACTAGGGCCCAGCCCTCCATGGCATCATCCGGGGGCTGGCTAGCAGGGGTTGTGTCAGGGGGCAGAGGCGATGGCTCAGGGACTCGAGGGGGTAACGGTGGTGCAGCACAAGGGAGGGAAGATTCCCCTTGGGGCGGGCCCTCTCCCATGCTTGGCGCTGTCCCTGCCGCACCCTCCTCCACAGGCCCCGCCAGATTGCAAGCAGCGGGGGCGGGGTTCTCCCGCTCGTCTGGGCATAGTGGGGGAGGTGCCCCTTGGGCCTGAGCGGGAGCAATGGTGGATTGTAAAGGAGGAGGGGCGGTTTCAGGTGCCGGGCAGCCAGGGGCGTCGGCGATGACGGGGCCGGTGCCCTGCCGGGGCTCGGGGGTTCTGAGTGCCCCTTCTTCCCGGGCCAGGGGGCAGTCCCTCCGGACGTGCCCCATCGCCCTGCAGAGGTAGCACCGGGCCTCCCCCGTGGAATAATGAACCCTGTAATGGGTCCCCTGGTAGGGGACTAGGAAGGACCCCTCCAGTGCCTCTCCGTCGCGCGCCGCCGGCAGCAGTTGAAGCTGCACTTGCCGGCGGAAGGAGAGGACGTGACGGAGGGCGGGGTCTTTGCAGCCCAACGGGAGAGGGCTGATGACAGAGATGGGCTTTCCCAAGGTAGAAAGGGCGGGTAACAGGGCGGCATTGGGGAGAAACGGAGGGACGGAGGTCAGGACCAGGCGGACGCCCAGGTCCTCTAGCGGCTCTAAGGGGACGAACACGCCCCCCACCGCCAGGCCCTTCTCCACCGCCTCCTGGGCGGCGGCCTCCGATGCTAAGAAGAAGACAACCTTGCCATACATTTTGGAGGCCGCCACAATGGCCGTGGGCCCCACCAACCTCGCCAACGCCCGCACATAGGTCTCCACGTGGGGTGAGGCGGGCACCAGGAGGCAACGGACGCCATGTTTCCTAGTCATGGTGGGAAAGGGGCCCCGGCCGCTATAGATGGTAGCGGAGGTGGTGGGCTGGAGAAATGATGTAGCGGCAGGCGGGGGGGCTGCCGCCACCTGGGCGTATGCTCTGGGGGCCGGGGGAGGGACACCTGCAGAGCTGGTGGAGGGAACAGCGGGGAGGGGCGCCCCAGCTGGAGATGGGGCCGGGGCATCGGGGGCAGCCCCTGCCATGGAGGGCCTGGTCTTTTTAGCGGGGCCCTTCCCCTTCTTCTTCCCCTGGCCCTTCCCGCCGGCTGGGAGGACTCCCCCCAAATCTGAGGGGGTGAGAGATGTGGTAGCAGTGGAGGTCACCCCGGTGCCCGTCGCTGCTGGTGCCCCAGCGGGGGCGATGGCAGATGGTTTGGCAGCGGAGGTAGAAGCGTGAGGGGGTGACGGAGGGGTAGGCGGGGGAGGGGGAGCTTGGGCTGCTGAAGGGGTCTCACCCGTCTCATCCCCCGCCATCATGAACAAGGAGGAAAGGGGGACACCAAAAGGAGGAGGGGAGAGGGGAAGCAGGTCGACCACTCCTCCCCGCTAGGCTGCAGGCAGGGGAGGAGGGCGCCAAAAGGGGTGGGCTGGACGGGGGGCAATCAGGGGTTGGGGTCAGTCACCGACACAAGGTGGAAATTCCGGCTCCTCTTGGTGCACTACGCGGGGGGGGGGATTCAACAACATTGAGGGTGCAGTGAAGAGGGTTGCAACTAAAAAGGGGAATTGCACAAGCGCATGGGCGGGGGCATGGGCACACGGAGCGAGGGGCTAAGCGGTCTGGGGGTAGAACAGGGAAACCAAGGGGCTAGCTTCAGAGGCTGGGGCGGGGCAAACAAACAAAGGCTGCAGAAGGAAATGGGCGGGGCAGGCAAACAAACTGAAGCTAGTAACAGGGGCTGGAGCAAAAGAGGAGGCAAAGCAAGTGGCAAATGGGGCAGGTAGTAAAGGGCAAAGCTGGGGGTTAGGCAGTCCGGGGGGGCACATGTGCCCATGTGCACTTGCACAAGTCTTTTTTAGCTGGCTGCTGCTTCTGGCCCAAAGGGTGGAAATAGGGCGTGGCAAGCCAAGCAAGCAGCTGAGTCCAGAGGCAGGAGCTGAGGCAGATGGTATACAGCCAGTGGGGGTGGTGGAGGGGGCAGCGGTGGTAGTAATAGTGGTGGGGGTTGGGGGGGACACACAGATGGATGGGGGGGCAGCTCCACGCCACACCCCCGGTGTCCCTGGAAACACAGTCAAGACCCCCACCACAAGAGCACAGTTTGAAAATTACTCAGTCTTAGGGCCCCTCCACGGTGGTCTGCAAAGTCTCTAGGTGCTGCCCCACTGGCAGATGATCCTCTTCTTCTCCTCCTCGGGCTTCAGCAGCTCCAGGCAGCGGCCTCTGCAGCAGCAGCAGCAGCTCCAGGAACTCCAGGTGGTGGTCCAGGCAGGCAGAAAGGACCCCTCTCAGGTGGTGGTGGTGTCCACAACAGCAGTGGCTGGGGTCCCTCACTCCTCCTCTCTGGGGAGTGGGCTAGTAGCCCCCTCCTCACCCCAGGGCTGCAGTTGGAGCAGTAGCAGCACCCAAGAGTGGGGGGTCTAGCAGCCAAGTAGCAGAGAATGGGGGGTGTCTGGCCCAGCCAGGGGAGCAGCTGGAGCAGCAGGGAGAGCTTAGGGCCTAGTAGCAGCAGGAGTAGCAGCTTCCCACCTCCCTCCAAGCTAGAAGGCTATGGGAGAGCAGTGGGAGGGAGAGAGAGAGAGAGATTCGCTCCAGGCTACACAAATCCCTGGCACCAGGATCAGTGAAATGGAAGCTGCTCCAGGTCAATTAAGACACTGGGGGCCAATTAAGAACTTTCCAGAAGGCAGGGAGAATGCTAGGTTGATTGTGACACCTGAAGCCAATCAGGGGCTGGCTGAAACTAGTTAAAGCCTCCCAGTTAGTCAGGTGGGTATGCATGTCAGGAGCTGTGGGAGGAAGTTGTGCTGTTGGAGAGACTGAGTAGTACACACCATATCGGGCACAAGGAAGGAGGCCCTGAGATAAGGGTGAAGTGGAGCTTGAGGAAGTGAGGGCTGCTGTGGGGGAAGTAGCTCAGCTACCGTAGCTGATACTATTAAGGTCCCTGGGGCTGGAGTCCGGAGTAGAGGGTGGGCCCAGGCTCCCCATCCCCCCACCTTTGCCCCCTGAGTCTTTTAATCACTGAGACTGGGAGACAACAGGGACTGTGCAAGGAAGGATAACTTCTCCTCACCTCCCTCACTGGCTTATGATGAAAATGACTCAGTAGACTGTGACCCTTGTCTCGAGAGAGACAGAAGGTTACATGGAGGGTCACAGTGAGCCTCTGAGGCTAGCAAAATCTGCCAGGAAATGTGGGACCCACGGAGGCAAGGACAGAGCTTTGTCACAAGGGGTAAACAGTGAGGTGGCAAAATTTTGCAGATAGTTAAGTCCAAAGCAGACTGAAGAGTTACAAAGTGATTGCACAAAACTGGGTGACTTGGCAACAAAATGGCAGATGAAATTAAATGTTAAATGCAAAGTAATGCACAGGGCAAAATGTAATTCCCACTATACATATAAAATGAAGGGACCTAAATTAGCTGTTACCCTTCAAGAAAGAGATCTTGGAATCATAAATCTGCAGTACTCTGGAAGCACTGTGCCTCTATCATCCTGAACTGTGGAACATTCATTCTCCAGCTTCAAATGACTCAAAAATTATCTCCAGTCATCAATGGGATAGACACAACTGAATAATGTGGCTGTCTTTAACGGGCATCAAGACCATACCAGGGAACTAGATATCAATAAGATTGCTGACAGTTTCATCCAGAAAGCTACAGTGAGACATAATGTCTTTTTAATGTCTAACGTTGGTGAAGACAGCTTGTAGGTGATTGCAATGATTTTAATATACTGTAATTCATGATGTAATTATGTATGTAGTACATAACTTAATAATTAAAATAGTAAAGATACCAACAATACACATTCAATAACTAGAATATAAAAGTGTTTAAAATAGGCTGAAAATAGCCTCTTCTTTCCCCCCCCCCCCCAAACTGGCAGAGCACTTCCTCCCTCCTTCCCCCAACACACACACCCCTTCAGAAACACTCACTAGCAAAAACAAAAGTCTGCACCTATGCCCAAAACCATAAGTGGTCTAAACATCACAAGAACTTGGGGGGAAGGGTGTGTGTGTGTGGGTGGGGGGGATTAAATTTGCCTCTGGCTTTGGAGGCTTTAGGGTGCCCCCTTTCAAGCTTTTTCTGGCCCTTACGGTTTCAGAGAACTACTTATTTCCCCTTCAGTGAAAGTTGAGTGAGTTTCTAATTGCTTGACTCCAGCGGCTCCAAGGAAGCCAGAAGGAAGGAAGACTCCAAAAGCCCCAAGACTCGATAAAATCATAGGATTTGGCAATGCTGTATGTCAAGGGCACTGTGAAATCAAAAAAAAAAAACCTCACACCCCAGAAACCGTTGATATAGGACATGCTATATTACAGCCCTGTTTCCCTGCAAGGCTTTTTTTTATATTGGTGTGAATGTAAAAGGGTTATGAACAACCTCAATTCCGGAAGTGTTTGTAATTCTGAGGGTCTACTGTACACTCTGTTCACTTTGATATGGGGGTTTCCTTATTTATATTTTGAAATAGAAATAATCCCATATGAGACTTGCAGCCTTACTGGCTGAAATACATATATCCAAAGGAGAAAGCCATGAGTGCCAATGGGAACTCCTTGTGAAGAAGGGAATTGACATTCATGTTTATGGGGTAGAATAACTGAGGGAATTTTGGGCCCAATCCTTTGAATTTTGAGCACTTTCATGACTTTCAAAGAGAATCCGTGGCTCATGGCACCTTGTGAAGTACCTGGTATCTTTCGGCATCCTGCCCTTTATTCTCACCATTTCTTGCAACAAATTGGGAATGTGTATGTTTATCTTCACCAGTGCAGAAGGCTCTGAGCAATAGACCAAGAAACAATGTCTGTAAGGGTTGCATATGAATTTATGGGGTTAGATATGATTTGCCTTCCACACTATTCTAACTGCTGCTAAAGTGTGATTTGTTTTCAGCTTAAACTGCAGTGACTGTTATAGTCAGTGACTTTGTAAAATGGCACCACCTTACTCAACACCTGACTTGAAGGTGCACATAGCAGATATTTGTTTAGTGTATGAAACGCTATAAAGCAAAGGGCTGGCATAATAAGCCCGTCAATAAGCTATGAAAGAATGAGGCCAATTCTGTTGAGGAGGCACAACAGTTTTCCGGTGTTACTGAAAACTCTTACCGCTGAAATCCTAGGTGGAGGTTCGAGCTCTCCAATTAAAAAGTCAGCTTTTGACTTCTACGCCGAGGAGAGCTGATCTGGAAGTCCATTGAGAGAAAAAGCATATAAATATGAACACTCTCCCCCAGGGTCATTTCTGTAGTCATGTTTTTGACTAAAAACTCAATTCTGAATGCTTTTTTGTTGAAACACAATTCACCCATTGTATATCTGTATGTGCACACACAAGGCTCCTAAAATATTAGGATTGGAAGAGACCTCAGGAGGTCATTAGTCCCTAGATGTAGAGCACTTTGCAAGTGGTGTTAAGGTTGGGCTAATTTATTTATTTATTTATTTATTTTTTTAAAAAGCCCAGGACACTGAAAGTTAACCTTAGCTTAATCTAACATTTTAATTAAAGCACTCCAACAGCCTTAATCTATAGCAAAACAAGCCTCAAGTTGCCTTTCCTCTTGCTATTCACATAGCTTCCCACAGGGTTGCAAAGCAGAGGACTTTATCTTACAAGATGTATGTATGTATGTATTTATTTATTTATTTTATTTTTTTACCAAAGGCTTTTAAGAAATTCAGGATAGGTTAGTGAATATTTTCTTGTAAGAGTTGATGTATTGATTCATTGACCACCCTACTACCATTCTCCTTTTGTCACATCAGACATTTTAAGATGTCTGTATTCTTTAAAAGCACAAACCTTCAACTTTAAGATGCTGTATTTGTAAAGACTTGTATGTATAATGCTAGTTAATGTGATGGCAGAGGATCACCCTTACCTTAGGTTTTTGAAGTGGCTTTAATGCCATGATCTGGATCTAGGAAGTTTGTCTACATGTAATTGTCTTGTATTTTTTGATTCCCAATTGGTGGCACATGGAGTCTAAATAAAGAATGCAGAATGATGGACTTCAGTATGCTCTTCATACAAATTCCTAATTTGATAACTTATAGCACATGGTGCCTCAATGGTGCAATGACAGCCTTCAGTATTCACCCTAATTAGGCATTTGTATAATTGGTGGCACATGGAGTTGCACTTAAGAATAATTTGATGTCTTTGCATGCTGCCTAATCAAAAACTTCTAAAATAGGTGCCTTTGCTAGACATAAAGGCTGCTAGTTCTTGCACAATAGCGGTGCAATTAGGAGCAGAAGAACTTTAATGTTTGTGGGTCATTCAGTTGAAAATGCGTATGGATGGATAACACTTTCTGTTCTAACACCATCCTTCCACTCCCCAAATGCACTCCAGTGAGGGTGTCACTAGGGGACAGTGTTGGGGTTGCTGGGTACCTAACTGTGTATTTCCATACTTTCAAATGTTGGGCTTTCTTTGAAGCCTATCCGAATATCTAAGTTTCTTTTTGACAGTGCTTGTCTCTTAATAGCAATAATATTATAAAATCACTAATCTGTACTCTCAGCCACTGCAAACCCCCAGTAAAAACCACAGCAGCGAGTCTCAGAGCCCAGGTCAAGGGATTCAGGATCTGAGATTCTGTGCCAGGGTTTTTTTTATGCGGTGTAGGCATTAGGCACTATGTAGACAAAGACTGTAGTTAAAAATTCTGTTATGAGCCAGAATAGACTCCAGCTCGCTTCCCGAAGCTGTTGGCTCTGCAGAACCAACAGAAAAAAGGGGACAAAGTGTTTGTTTAAAGTAAATGTGACTTTGAATACTTTAAGTGGCAGTTCTGAGTAACAATCTGCCTTTATTTTTTTTTTTTTTTTTACATTGTTGCTCTTCATAGTAGAATAGCATTTCAAACAGCATTAAAGGGGAGAACCTAACTGAAGATATGGAAGAAAAAATACTTGACTGTCTCAAGTAACACAATGTAATACTCTGTGAACTGTATCAAGAAGCTTCTTAACCAGAAGTGAAAGTAAGCTGGTACGCCCCAGTACGACATACCGGCAAGAGCTGGTGCGCCATATGGGGGCAGCCCAGCTTCCCCAGGGGGCAATTTAAAGGGCCTGGGGCTCCCAGCAGTGGCTGGAGCCCTGGGCCCTTTAAATAGCCTCCAGAGCCCCGCTGCTGGAGCCCTGGGGTAGCAGCTGCAGGGCTCTGGCAGCAATTTAAGGGCCTGGGACTCCCCTGCTTCTACTGCCTGGGCCCTTTAAATAGCTACTGGAGCTCCACTACCCCCACTCCAGGGCTTGAGTGGCTATTTAAAGGACCGGGGCGGTAGAAGCAGGGTAGCCGCGGGCCCTTTAAATAGCCCCCGGAGCCCTGGGGTAGTGGGGGGCTCCAGGACCTATTTAAAGGGCCAGGGCTCCAGCTGCCTCTGCCGCCCCGGTCCTTTAAATAGCCGCCAGAGCCCTGGGGAAGTGGCGGGGCTCCAGCAGCTATTTAAAGGGCCAGGGTGGTAGAAGAGGGGAGCACTTACCTTACAGGGTGGGCTGGGGCTGGCTCTGACCCCCTCAACACTGCCCCTTCTGCCCTGGCCCTGCCCCTGCCGGGGGGGCCAGAGCTGGCCCCAGAGTACTGGTAAGTCACTCGACTTACTTTCACCCCTGTTCTTAACTAAAGGGAAAGTGCAGGTGTGATCAATGAGAGAGATGCTGTAAAGTTACTTAAGCTGGTTACTTATCTCTTTTACGTTATGAATTCTAAGCTAGAAGTCTCTCAAAGCAGTAATCTAATAATAAACTTGCAGTATGTTGGGGGATGTTATTTGGCCTGTTTCCTCCCTAAACTGTGGTGTGAAGTCACGGGGCAGGATATGCCATGTGGAAATCTTTGTGGCAAATAGATTCTTGAATGGCAGGATACTTCCACCAGGAGGGTTTATTCCTGATTCTGTTCAATCAATAAATCAGCTCATTTTCAACCATGAACTCCATGCAGAACACGTCTTTGAATCACATGTTCCCCAAAGCACCCACTGTACAAATGTTAATAGCTACAGAGCTTAGGAAAGACAGCACTCTTACCTTAAAGATAAGTGGGATGTGTCTACTCTGTGCTTGGGAGGTGTGATTGCAGCAAGCATAGACCTACCCAAGCTAGTTCTGATCAAAGCTAGATCTAGATCACTGCTACAGCTACCTGAGCTAGCTTTGAAGTCTTGACAGCACAGGCTAGCCTCATCCACTCAGGACCCCGGATAGGTGTTTTGAATGACTGCCACCCATGCTGCCACATTTCACTGCTCTTGCTCAAAGCTAGCTTGAGTAACCAGCTATATCTTACTACACATGCTGCCATCACACCACCTGATTACAATGTAGACCTACCTCTCGTGTTTGTAATTAAATCTCAGCTTCAGTCTTGCATTTGTCTGTAGTGTGTTCAAGTTGGAGCCCAGTCCAGCTCCAAGTGAAGCCAAGGGCAAAATTTTCTATTGAATTCAGTGGTGCAGAATTGGACACTTAGAGCACTTGGTCCAAGATCTTGTTGAACAGTGTTTCCCTCTGTGACATTACACCCCATATTCTTCATAGAAATATCTTAATTATGCCATATTTGTATTATATGTCTTATGCAAGATGGGGCATGTGAGGTGTCCTAGAAAAGGGCCATTTACTGAATGTATTTATCCAATTTGTATGCATGTGTCTTTTCTGTATCTAAAGGTAGTTTGTAATTGTTACCCACGCAGAAATATTGTCTATGTATGTGCTTGGGGAAACTCCCACCAGAATCAGCCTTAATGGGCTATTAGGAAAAGACAATGAGTGTTCAAAGATGTAGACCCTCCCCCCCATCTTCCCAAGAATTCCTTCCTGTGGACCTTGCAATTAAACATTGTCTCATAGTTGCCCTGACACTGCAAGGTCATGTGATAATGTCACCTGGTACAAAATACCACCTTGGGCACTGCTGGTACTTTTCCACTAGAAACAAAGGCTTCCCACCTTATGTAAATTCTATTTAAGGCGGGGAAGCAAGGCAATCTGGACTCTCCCAGGAAAGAAGACTGCGCGGTTAACCCAGGAAAAAAGCTGCGAAACGATCCTTTGTGAAAGCAATGGCAGACAGAGGGAGGGAGGGGGCGACTGACGACATGTACCCAAAACCACCCGCGACTATGTTTCCAGGGAAATAACTGGAACTCTAAGTTCCGGAAACTCTGCAACTCTCCTAAAATAACATTTAGGGTGAGAAATTACACTTTGTAACCTGTTTCTTGAGTGTATTAAGCTTAGTTTATGTGTTTTTATTTTCTTAGTAATCTGCTTTGTTCTGTTTGCTATCCCTTTATAATCACTTAAAATTTACCTTTTGTAGTTAATAAATTTATTTTTTGTTCATAACATAACCCAGTTTGTGCAATTCATAGCTGGGGGGAGGGGTAAAAAGATGTGTATATCTCTTTTCACATTGAGGGAGAGGGTGATTTTTATGAGCTTGTGCTGTGCAGATTTTTCTATACAGTGCAAGACAATATTATTTTGGGTTTACTCCCCAAATGCATGTGCACATGAGTACTGGGTGAATCCTGGAGCTGATTCCTCCCACACAGAGTTGATCTCTGTGTCTGTGTCCATTTGCAGATGGATGTGTCCCTACCTGTGCGTGCTGGAGAAAGCTTGAGGCCCGGGTACAGCTAGGACAGGGTGGGGAAACCCAGGTCGGTGGAATGGGTGGAATACCAGTAGGACCCTAGCACATCAGGTGGCATCCTGGATGGTGGGGTCCAACCTGTCACACCCTCCTCCCTCTGACACAAAATCCTTGTCCTTTACTTAAAACATGACAGAAACTATTCTTTACTCCCTGCATGAGGAGCTGGGAGAAGCAATAGGCATTTGATTGCAGTAGTCTACTCCTTTCTGTGCTTCTGCAGTTCTTATTCCTGCACAGCTCCCTTTGACAAAACACCAGGGGCCTTGAGTCTCTGAGGCGCTGAGCACTATGTGCTGCCATTAACGTCACTTGGTGCTAGAGATGCTCAGTACCTCTAAAATTCAGGCCCCATAATACTTTGTTGGTGGGCATTGTGCAGACCTGAGAGCTGCAAGAGTGGGGGAAGCTTCTGGTACAGAGACCCTTGTGCTTCTGAGAGCTGATGGAAAGAGACGTCAGTGACTGCAGACAATCTCTTATTATCCAAGCCCTTTAGCTGTAGACTGAACTAGGAGTAAATATTCAAAGTGGTCACTAAACATGAAAGATTGAAGACTGGTGGTGGTGATCACATTTAGTACAATACCTGGAACTTCTACAGCAGAGTTAGAGCTTAATGCTCATTAAATAAGTGAAACCTCACAATACCACAGTGAACTATATAAACATTATCCTCATTCTATGAATGGGGAACTGAGGCATGGGGCAATAACAACATAACTTTCTTTCTTCTAGGGTTTCTTTAATTCTCTTCGGCCTGAACTTGGTGAATACCCAGAGATAATCGTTACCACCATCTGTCCAGGACCTGTCCAATCCAAAATTATACACAATGTCTTTACTGAAGACCTCTCAAAGGTAAGGAGCAGATATTTCCCTGCTGAAACTCTGCTACAGTAGAAACTAATTCTGTTAGTGCCCAGTAAAACTATTATATTTTTCATTGTAGAACTGAGCTCCTTCCTGCTGGCAAACACTAAGCTTCCAGCAGTAAAGAGATGAATAACCAACAGTGTAATAAAGGAACATTATATAGGCCCAGATTTTTAAAGGTATTTAGGCATTGTGGTGCTCAGCATTGCAAATGCCTAACTGATTTAGGAGTCTAAAAATCTTTTTCATAAGTGATTTAGGCGCTTAGGAGCCTAAAATCCCACTGGCAATGGGATTTTAGGCTCCTAAATCAGTTAGTCATTGCAACACTTAACAGCACCACACCTAACAGCACCATGTCTAAATACCTTTAAAAATCTGGACCTTCGTCCCTAACTTCATATAGAATCACATCCTTACTCACCTTTGCAAATGGTGAACCTTCCCTTTCCTACGTGCGCAGGTGTGTTAATTCCTTTGTAGGTAGTTGGTTTGGTGTACACTCCCATTCCGGGCAACCTGGTATCTGCCACTATGCAGCCATCCAGTGGTTGCAAACTCCCTGTACAGTCACCTTTTACTCACAGAATCACCCTGTTCTCCTGCATAGAAGCCCTTTTGCAGCTGCGAGGGAAGGGTCTGGATTAGTCCCACAGAACTTTGAAATGCAGAATACATTAGCTGCCATCTAGGCAACTTCTGTCTGCTCAACACAGAAAGTTCCCTATTCTGTTGCCTCTATGATGCAATCATTGGCAAAGCTCCTACTGTCATCAACTTCAAGGCATTCGTTTTTATTTCCTATGGAAAGCCAAGGAAAATCTCTCAAGTTTCAAAACTGTTTGAATCCTCAAAAAAAAAAAAAGTAGTAATTGAAATTGGTAAACATTTTTTTATTGTTGTCTACAAACTACCCAGCAAACATAATACCTAGGGTAATTCCATGCCATGTGGGGAACAGTCCACCTCTCCTGTACATTCGAGCCAAGTTCTGGCAGGTATTTGTGTAACTGTATTTTCACAAAAAATAAAACTGTGTCTAAAGCTATTTATTCTATTAAAACCCCAATGAGATCTCCAGTGTTTTGCTCAACATCTTCATTTGAGTCTTAAAAATAAAAAATTTCTCAGATGCCTGGGGAAAAGAAGTCTGGTCCTGCCTCCCTCCACAACCAATCAATGAGGGAGTGTTTTCCTTAGCAGCCTGCTCCAGGGTCCTTTTCACTCCTGGAATCGGAAAGCAGACTATTACCAACAGCTTCTGCTGCAGCGAAGCCTGGTTCCGTGGACCACCTAACGGTGCAGTGTACTTAATTTCTCAGTTGCAGGATAGTAAACTTAAATATCCACTCTAAAATGCAGCGTGTGCTCTTATTTTATACCAAATTATAAACCATGTTTAAATGTGTCAGATTTTGGACCTAATTGGGGTTTAAAGAATGGTTCAAAGGCTGGTAAAATTTAAATATTTATCATAGTATTAGCATGCAAGATTGCAAAGCATTCTGGTTGGGCTTTTTGACAGGGAAGTGTCCTTGATGTGAACATGGGGCTCAGTGGTGTGGGGTTTCTTTTTGGGAAGGTAGGCCTAGGGCTAAGAGGGTCTCATAAAGGACACTCAAAACAAGTGTGCATATAACACACATCTTTTACCTTCATCACAGCCAGATTCAACACATTTTAAATGAACTAGAACAGCTATAATATCCTGGTCAAGAGCATCTCCTGCGTTCTATTTGCTGAAACTATGCAAGGAAGGGGGCCTGCCAGCAGTGGAAGCCTCCATTGGCACATCAACACAATTCACACTAGCTTCTTTAGAATTCTAGTCCTCAAGCCTGCAGTGGGGTGGGACTGCTGTCCTCTGACTTCAATACCAGTAAATCCAATTTTATTCAGCCCTGTAATATCAAGTTGTCTACCACTTGAACTGACTTCTTCTCAGTGACTGGAGACTTAATTTATGAGCACAATGTCTCAGCTTAAAAGCCACCATAAAGGGAGAGGGCATAAAAAAAAGATTAGTGTGATTTACTTATTCATGACTCTTAAATGAAGCTGTTCCCACTCAGAAATCAATACAAGATTAATATTCTAGAATGAGGGGGCTGGAGCAGACTCCCCCTCTCTGAAGAATCCATGTGGTTCTGCTGTGCAGAAGAGAGGCTGAAATGTCTGAATGTGTAGCAAGTGCATACACTCTGCATGGAGCCCAGTTCAATTGTTCCCTTTTTTGACAGTAGCAGGTATAGGCCCAAGGTTGCTATGCACATCTTTCAGCCCACTGCCATGCATTAGGATGACACAGGGTTAGGTAGCTGTTGAGATGAAGTAGACTGGTAGAGCAGCTGTAGCCTTTGGAGGAAAATTACTTCTCCTTAGCACATACATCTAGCTGGTTGGGTGGGGCTTTGGGCCCAGGGGTATTATATAGGCTTCATTTACCCAAGTCCTATACTGTTCATCTAAAATAAATAGAGACCGGTATTCTGGCCAGCCTACTTTGCCAGAAGCCACAAGAGAATTGATTTTATTATCCTTAGGGATATATATGCAGTGAGCTGTGATCCATTTCAAACCAAAGTATAACTCCCCCTTAAGGATGCAGCATAAATGACAGAAGAAGGTAGAATAGCACTGAGGTAAAAATTTTGTTTTAAATTATGTATATAGTGCCTAAATGCTCTGATGATGGGTACACAGGAAATCCAAAGATGGGGGAATGAAGTAATTTTCTCCATGCAGAAGTTCTGTAGCATTTCATCATTCCTCTTTTCTTCCCAGTCACTAGAAAACACCGGTGATCAGTCCCACAAAATGCCAACTGATCGCTGCGTTCGGCTTACATTGGTCAGCATGGTAAATGATCTGAAAGAAGCCTGGATCAGCGATCACCCATATCTAGCAGTCTGCTACCTTTGGCAATATGCACCCACTTGGGCATGGTGGCTTATGAATAAGATGGGCAAAATAAGAATACAAAACTTCAAGCGTGGAGTGGTAAGCCCTTCCTAAGCAGGTGTTTTTGTATATCCTTTCCTCTCGCTGTAGAGAGACTTTAGCCATCAATGTAGGCTGCATTCTGGGTCTGCTGTTCATCTTCCTCCCTGCTTGGTACCACATTTGGACACTACATGAGAATATACAGCCCCATGGGTAATTGCTGTTCAAGCAGCAGAATAGTGAAGTGTTAGTATGCTTATGACAAAATATTTCACCTCAAATGTATCTAGTCTGCACTGCAGAAATGTAGGTTCAGAGCTGGATACTGAGCAACTACTATAGACCTGGCCTGCACTATTCTCTGTCAGTACTTTAAATTTTGAAGTGACTTGAGCAATATATTTGAAATTCAGACAGGCTGACAATCTCTCACTTTGTTGCAAGTAGAGCTTGTGTCACAAACTTTAAGCTGTGTCTGAGACAAAAGCCTCATTTTAGGTAGAAAAGCCTGTATTAAGCACTCTAAAGCCAAGCAGCAAAAGTTTCATGTGCACACTTAAAGCTGTCTTCCTGCACAACTGTATTGTCAGCATCTGATCACATACTAATACAAGTAGAATGAATTTTTTTTAACTCTGTCTTGTGTGAAGGATTTCCAAATCTAAATGAAATAGAAAATGGAGGAAAACATTGGTTAAAAGGTGTTGTGTTCTCATTATTACAGGATGCTGATGTCTCCTACTCTCAAAAGAAGAAAGCTTGAGGAGAAACCTGCACAAAACACCACTAAACCAAACTAGTAACTGCAGCTGGGGGAGTGTTCTGTCCTCTATTCATCTTTGCAAGTTAAGGCTTTTATTTTTTTTTTAAATTATTCCTTACTTTTTTTGCTATCATGTAATCTGACAACTGCAACTTAATGTGACTGTAAAAACATTTCTTGAATAAAAGCATATCTCTAAACATATCTGCTTTACTTTTGCAGGGCCTTCTATAAAGTCATTCTTTAGGTTTATAAAAACTATGGTAGGAGGACAGGAACCCTATTGTGATCTTTCTGCTGCCATGAATTTACCCAATAAGCTACTTGATCTTGTTTCCACTATTCTCACACCTTACAGACCCCACCCACCAGCCCAGATTCTTCCCTTCCCGGAGCCTAAAAGTCCCTAGCCACTGGTTGCACCCTGGGCTGATGTTCAGGACCAATATCAACCAATGCATAAAGGGGAAGAGTGTTTATTGCATGTAGGGGCTGCTCTAGAAGGGCAGCTCTGGGGCTGGATAACTTGTGCACACATCTGATCAGTTTGGATAGGAGGGGATGCAGCAGACTTGTGACTTTCCCCATAGCCCTGCATTGTTTAGGGGAAGGCACTTCCCCTCTCTACATCAGGGAGAAGTAATTGTCAGCTGAGCCCTCTCTCCTTTTAGTAGAGTAGTCTACTCAGGTTGTCAGGGTGAATAGTTCTAAATGTCTCAGCTGTCTTGGACATCAAGTCAGCAAGGACAGTATCTCCTGCTAGGACATCTCCTTCCTATTAGTACATAGGAAAGTGGAGGAGTCTGACTGCCCTGCTGAAGGGCTTGGGCAGTCAAACAGATTCAAGTGAAATAAATTTACACACCTAGATTGTCCAGCAAAGTAGCAGCTCTCAACCAGGAGGCTAGAGGCCACAGGGCCCTGGGGCTGAAGTCCAGTACCCTATTGCCCTCCACAGGGCTAAAGCTGGGGGCAGAGTTGGGAGGGAGCTGCAGGGGGAGAGACATACGGACTGCAAGGGGGAGCCCTCCTGGCACACAGCCCCTAGTTACCCTTCTCCCTGCATTCTGAACTACCCCCCTGCCTGCATACAGCCCCTATAATGGTGTGTTTACACTGGGGGAGGGGAAAGCCTGGAGTAGCTAGTGTGCCTTTCTATAGAAACACTCCAAGGCTTCCTTTGTGAAAGGGCAGCTGGTAATACACATTAAAAATGATTTGAAATTATACATTATAACAAGTTCTAAAATATCAAAATACATCAATATATAAAATCAGAATAAAAATTTCATATAAATATTCATATGTACACTTTGGTTACCAACTCTACGGTTCACTACACTACAATGAGCTGTAACCTGCCTACGAATGCAAGTCACCTGTCAAGCTATTAAAAAAGAAAAAAATGCACCAACAACAGTTAGTGGCCAGAGCTAAGTGACTGTTCTCTGAAGTGGAGATCAAGACATGTGTGGCAGCCACACAGGAAATGGGGTTTAGGTAGCTCCAGCACTGCAAAAACAGATTCTAAAGTTCTGGCCTCCAGCTAGTACCTTTTCTGTGCAAATTAGGTTTCCTTGGTTTGGCAACTGCCATCCAATGCCACTCAGTGAGATCTTCATATTTCTAGGTGTACAAATGCAGCATTAGTGCTTGGTTTCCTACTTACAGATAGGAAATACAAAAAAAACACCTTACAAATCAACAGCCTACAACAAAGGCACATGGAGAGATGCAGATGAATAAACAGGGTAGCCAAGTGGTGGGTCTGCTGCTTGCACAGTAAGGTTTCTCAGAAGGACTGGGTGAGCTTGTATACTGTAGCGTTCTTCATCATCATTGGTAGCATACAGCAGCTCCCATGAAAGATTTGCCCATTGACCTCGGACAGCTTCGTCATTGAGCTTCCCAACCTGCACTAACAATTCCTGAAGGGTAAGCACTCTCCCAGTGTAAACTCCCTTTGAAAGAAAAAACATTTAATTTTCAGTACACTAATAGAATTCAGACAAATAAAAATGTTTCAGTTACAGAGCATAAAGGGAATAGTTAGCATCATTCTGGGTACTGTCTTTTTAAAACTGCCTCTTCCATAATTTCAACAACAGGTTGAGACTGCAATTTAACAAGTGAGACTTTCAACACTGCAGTGCCTTGAACCAAATAATGTCATATGCACTGGTCCCCTCACAATATTTAGTGTAAGATGAAAGGCGTATAGGCCTCTAGACTATGCTGTTGCATATAATTAACTAGAACTGTTGAATCTTTAATGGCTGAATGTTTGAATATCCCCATGTCATAGTTAACAAATGCTGCTGTGTTTGCAGAACAGCTGTCTAGCAATTTCCAGCAGTACCAATGCCAAATTTTGTCAAGCATTCATTTGTTCTTTGGATGTAAAGTTCTCTGTAAAGTCTTGAAGTAAGACACACATTAAAATAATGAGCAGTGGAAAAAACACATTAATGTTGCTTGCTAGCATTCCCCTCCCCTCCCTTACCATGTTAGGATCATGTCCCAGAGAAAAAAGGTATGGCTTTTCCTGCAAAACTGCTTGTTGCCACTCAATATCTGATACTAAACCAATGTACCAGTCACTTTCATATTCTTCCAGATAGTTAATCAGCTCTTCAAAGTTCTCTACTGGACCCAGGCTTGCTTTGTCAACCATGAGCTTAAACGTATATCTGAAAGATGCATAACAGAATGCCTAGAGTAAGTATACACTACCGAGAGAGGGACAAAGCAGTTATCAAAAGCAATGAAGCTATGATAACCCACTTACAGGTTATTATAGTTGTTTCAATTAGCTCAAACATTGGCATTATTGATTGATCATGGAAAATGCAAAATATTTAATTTCAAAACTAATTTGCTATACTATTTGGCAATGAATATGGTGACTTACTATCACTTAGCTAGCATATATCTCTTCACTACATATAGTTTAAAGCCAACTCTGAAAGCATAAATGCTTTCTTCCGACAGAGTTATGCTATGTTTTATAATGCACATGGCTTTTTACCTGAATGCTTTCAGTGCTAGTTGGAACAGCTCTGGTTTTCCAGTTAACCAATCCAAACCAACACACCAGGGGATGCCACCAGTGTATGCTCTAAATACATGACTAGGAGCAGGAACTGTATTGTCTAGTCCAAACAAACCAAAACAACAAGACAATACACCATGGACGTACAACTCTTTCAAAGCTTTGTCTTTAGTTATGTCTTCAAGTAAACTGGAAGGTTTTTCTTTCAAATGAAAAAAATCCAGTTGACTCAAAACAAAATGGTACCAGTCTTCTGGAAACCTCTGCCTCATCTCATTGAGTTTGGAAGTAGGTATGGGTGCAGTTCTCCACTCTTCAGGTATGCTCAGCAACTCAGAGTAGGAGCAGCTAAATGAAACTAAAGGCAAGTTTACAACTTCCTGCTTCTTTCCTTTGTCTACAGCAGGGAGGCCAAGCACAACGGCTTTGTAGAGTTTATCTTCAGGGGCTGTCTCTTGCAGAGCACCAACTGCGCTCTCCATTTCTACTGACCCTGGAACAGACAAAAGCGTTCTTGGTGCAGCTTCCAATGGCTTGGTTTCTTTTCTTTCTCTTGTTCTGCTGGGCTCAAGATCAAAGAGATCACTATCATCGGTCCAATCCACAATTGTATCTACACTAAAGCTATCTTCATCCTTTATGGGCCTGGGCTTTTCTACTGCACTGTCAAATGCATTTGGTTGGTTTAATGGAAATGACCCCTCTTTGTCCTTGGTTGTTTTGTCCAGCTTCTCGCACATTTTTGATTTTTTATAGCAATACCGGACAAGTATCCATACAAGCACTTTAAGAAAATCATCTTTCAGTTGCTTTAAGTTCTCATGTGAATCAATGATCCCAGACAAGACATTCCTGGCATCAGAATACAGTCTCACAGGTAGAGTGGTACAAGGAGTTAAAATGTTTCCAAAATGATGATTGAGACAGAAAGTCTCTGCATGCTCCTGGTGTTCAAAGGCCATTTCAAAAACTTCATCCACTCTGTGTGCTTCAGCAGTGTGGCAGGAAGTTTCCTGCAATTCTAGCCCCTATAGCACAAATGGAAACAAGTCATCTTTGCTCTGGCTGTACGAGCAATGCTAACGAAAACTATTTTCTTCTTATTAAAAATTATTCCCAGCAATTGAAGAGACACATCCATTTCTAATATTTCTGGCACCACTGAAGCTAAGATTTTTTTTTATAGCACCCATCATAGTATCTAAGATTGACTACAGATGTTAAATACAGACATGATAAATCTGAACTTTCTTAGGAACCTTGCATTTTATTTGCCATGTTACCGTTGCCTCTTACAGATCAACTGTATATGGTTGTTTTTAAAAAAAAAGTCTGTATCACAGGACGAGTGATACAGTACTTCCATACTTGCTAATCTAATAGGCTCCCCCCCCCCCCCCCCCCCCCCCGCAACTTCTTCTATGTCATAACGTGCTTATGTGCTTCAGGTTGTTTCAAATGTATTATTACAGAGTTAATGGTGAAACACAAAAGACCCTATCATTTGCAAAACTAAATTAGTTACACACCCAGAATATGTTAACCTTATGTAACCTAAGTTGTGTTACTTGTGCTATCACAGGAAGTTACACAGAAACAAATGTGTGTTTCCAAAACATGACTAGGCAAGTTTTCAGTAAATATTCACCTTAATATTAACACAGCAGTATGTGAAGCCTCTTTCTAGTACTAATATCCACATCAGTCTGTCCTGAAAACGGCACAAGAAGTGTGATCCAGGTGAAGAGAGACCTAAAAAAGATGCAGAAAAAGTTAACTTTTACTGTTGGATTCTGTTGATTAAGGTTTCTTCTGTACATTGAGGAAACCATTGCAAAGACACTCTTGTATGAAAGTTTGTGGCCTGTGATGTGCTAGGCTGTTGCAAGGACATTTACACAGCAACACTGATCCTGCCAGAACCAGTTTGGGTTGGCCAAGCACAGCACAGATGTTGCTTCAGTGGCTTCCTGATATACATATCCCAGAGTGCCTGCAACCGTTACTAGCTGGAGCTTTGGGGCAACTTGCCAGTATGAGGCATTGCCTCGTGGAATGGGGTTAGAACTATGGCAGTTGCCACGCTTGTGGTTTCCTCTTGCAATATGAAGAAACTACTGTAGACTACACTGGTTGAGCTGGAGTCCTATTCCTAGATATTACTATCAGCTGGAACAACCAGAACTTGTAAAACATTTTGAAATACTTGGTGAATTTGTGTACAGAGAGAGCTTTCCAAGCACTGCTTTTTGCCATACTTTCTTCAGTATAGATTGAGCCTTTGTGCATTAGCGTCCACAACTTTAGTTAGATTATGGACTGCTACTTATATTAAACTACTTTATGTCAGGTCAAGAGTAGAAACCAAAGCAAGTAAGGTGCAAATCTGGATCCAAATACTGTGTCCAGAACAATGACTATTGTACATCCTGAAACACTTAGGTAGTGTAAATAGAAATGATGAGGCAAGCTGGGAAAAGTTAGTGGAAACCAAGTTAATTTTCTTGCCTACACGATTACGTATATACATAAGCTGTATAATACTACTACAATGTATGTCTATAGAATCTTTCAGCAGAGCATCTCAAAGTGCTTTCCAAACGTTAATTTAGCTTCATGACAACCTTGAGATGTTAACCTTTTTACAACAGGAAAATGAAGTAAGTGGCTTGGTCCAACATCACACAGTTGTGTCTGGGGCAGAGCAAGGAACAGAACCGTGGGGCATGAAGACAGAGGGAGTCACAGATAAAATAAGTGAGAAACAGCAAAGGAGTGCAAGGTACTTAAAATACTCCAAAAGGAAGGTGGGAATGGGATGAGAGAGAAATAAAGGAAAGGGGGCAGACTTCTTAAAATGTAGGATCATGTTTCTTCTGTTACTCCCCATATCAGCAAGGGCTGATGATCCTGAAGACAGAGGAAGGCATGCCTTGCAACTTTTTTCATTAATTCACAGTGTTTTTTTGCAGCAGCAATGAGCTCTTGAAGGAGTCACATCCAGCATTCCTCAGCCAAAGGAAAGGTCCTATGATTTCTTGCTTTTGTGAAAAATCCATGTGTATACAAAAGGGAATTCTGAGACTCCCCCAGCAGCACAAGGTTGGCCTGGGGGAAGGAGGAGGAATGCTTCGATGGCATTTTTATTTAAAGATCTCAAAATGTTTTATAAATATCAATTAAACCTCAATCCACCTGTGAGGTATTATCATGCCTTCTTTACAGACACTTAAGCAGATGTTAAGGCCTAAATTTTGCAAGCGTATCCATTTTTGGATGTCCCACATGAAACTCTAATGGACTAATTTTCAGAGGTACTAAGCACCCACAGCTCCAATGGAATTTGCTGTTCCTCAGCACCACTAGGTAGAAAAATCAGGCCCTAGATATCAAAAAAACCTGAGGCAACCAAAATTAATAGACATTTGAAAATTAAAGCATAAATGACTTGCACATGTCAAGTTAATGGTAATGATAGCACTTAAAAGAGTCCTGAAATCAAGCTCACTGCTTTAGTCAGTAGAGTGCCCTCCCTCCCACAAAAACATCACATTGGTTTCCTCTACTCTCTTTCTGTTTAGATGCAAGAGGGTGATGGTAAACTTGCCATCTAACTGATTTTCTTAATTTAGACCTTAGATTACAGTCAGCTGTCACTTCTCCAGCACATCTGTGATATTTCAAAACAGGACAATGCAGGTTTGCTGCCAGCACATTGCATCCTCACTCACGTTCAAATCATCTTTGACTTGTACAGTGAATTTTAGTTTCAGAATGTTGTAAAATACAATCAGTAAAATCAGCCATTAGGTTATAGTTAAAATTAAAAATAACCTTATATTCCACTGTGCTAATGAAGTGCACTTTCTTGCTACCATTTTTGCAAAGTTTTTTTTTAAATTTGGGCTGTCAAAGCTACTAAAAATCCTCTCTGTAGATCAGGTTTTTTATTTTTAAATTAAAATAGTGGCACATAGGATCTTAGAACATTTAAAGATGAAACGATAATGCTCTAAAAGGATCTCTTATTTGGAGATGTCCATTCAAAGATTATCCCTTTAAAAAGCAAGTAATTTTTTCTGTTTTTTAAAAAAAATATTGAATCTGAGGCATGAGTACCACAACACCGGACTTTCATAGTAGCAATAAGAAAGATGTTCTCTTATTTACTGGCAGAGTGAACTGTGAATGGGGCTTCTCCGTTTGCGGGGAAGCTTTCTACAATTACTTCAAGTCTCTTCAGCCCTTGTACCAAATCCATTGCATAGGTCTGCTGACAAAAGTTTCTGCATTTATCTCTTCCTCCACAAAAGAGTGACTGAAGTTAGATTCAATTACCTTTGAATACTAAGATGCCTCCCTTACTAGCCATCAGTGTAAGACAACAAAAGTAAATACTCATAACTTATCAGTGGGGCAACCTGCTCTTGATTATTCTGGTTGTGTGCGCCAAGTGTTTCTCAAAAGAATTTCTTGCAATTTCAGCAATTATGTTTTCTTTGGCGAAGAAAAAAAAATCTTGGTTTTTGTTTTCTTTTAGTATCATTAAATAAATAAATAAATACGTCACAATCTTCCGTAAAATTGTAAGGCCAGAAGGGAGCATTATGATCCTCTAGCCTCATCTCCTACATAACACAGGCCACAGAATTTGACCAAGTGGTTCATGTATTAAACCCATAGATTTTAGTTAAGCCTAGGTAGATCTTTTAGAAAGACATCCTCTCTTGTTCAATATAAGGAATGCCAAGTGCAACATAGTTTTGCCACCGCTGTGTCATTGTATTAAATCACAGCAGTCTCTATTAAGAGAATGCAGCAAGGTCTGAAACCACCCATTTTATACTTAGCTGAATAAGCCCTGGAACACTGCACTGTTTAAATTTTAATCTAGATAGTGAGCGCATTTATTTAACATAGAGGTTGCAAATCACAATGTTCTCCAGTAGAGGCTATACAGATTAAAGCATTTAAGTATATTATCTGCAAATTATTTTATACAGCTAAAGTTTACCTACCTAGACTACCTGATGCTAGTGCAGACTGCAGTGCAGCGGCCAGACTTGGAACCACCTGCTGATAGTACATGGTATCTGAACAAACACATGCTGTTGCACCCACAGGTGCAGGCCAGCTTCGGATAGGTCTAGGAAACCCAATCAAAAATATTGGTAGAGTGAAGAGCGGCAGCATGGGGGAAGAAAGTAGTGCAGAGACAGCTATGAAGGCCAATACAATTGGGAAGAAAACAATGTTGAGTGTTATTAAGGTTGCAGTAGATTTCCGACGTTGCTTTTTCTCTGTCCATGATGTCAAAAGAACAGCTACAGCAAACTGCAGTTTTGAGATCAACTGAAGTAATCGATCCCGAATGACACCAGCCTGTTGAGATACATACAATAATCAAATATTTTTCTAAGGTATCTGGTCACATTCAGCATTGCTAGAGCTCTTTAAGGTTTACATAGTTTTATTTAGTGCACTTAACATTAATTATTAAACCAAGAGAAAATCCATGCCTACAGAGTTTCAATCTCCATATCCATAAGCCCTGAGTCCTAATTTTGGAAGAAGTGGGGAAGAAAAGAATAGGATGCAATAGCTAGCTGCTTAATCAAAATTAAAATTAGTTTTACCAGTAAGAGTCTGATTCCTGTATCAAGGCTTCTGTTCCACCACACATCTGTATTAAATAGCAACATCTGCACTATCGATACAATCACCATCTCCAACAGGGCATTCTCTGTATTTTGCCAAACCTAAAACAGAGACTGATTATTTGTTGTACCAAGCATCTGCCCTTTCTCCCCCTTCTTGACCTGGAGTATTTCTTCCAAGTCACTTCTTATTTCTTTTGGAAAAAGTTTCTTCTACAAGGTAACAAATTAGAAAAAATTTAAAATTACCATTCTAAAGGTTCTGGTGAATCCAATGCAAATAGATACAGAATGAAGACTTTGTAGGGAACTGTCTAATGAAAGAAATGCTATCATAGCAAATGGAGACACTGCAATTAAAAAAAAAAAAAAAAGAAAACATGAGAGAAACATCAATGTTTTTTCTTTTCAAAGTCTACCAAAGTCCATAAATTGGCTCCAGATCCTGCAATGAGCTCATTGCAGAATGGAAATCTTAGTTTGTGAATGGGAATTGCCACTACTAAGCCAGTAACTTTTTTGTGAACCTCCCTCTCCCACTCAAAAAAAAAAAAAAAAAAGTTAAAATTAAGTGGCATTTTCACACAAAGGGCCCATTCCTGCAAGCGCTTACACCCATGCTTAACTTGTGATTAGTCTCTCTGAAGTTAATGGGAATACTCAAATGAGTGAAACATGTGAATAAGCACTGCAAGATTACGTCCCAAAACTAGTAGATCTACACAAACTCAATCTGGGCCAAATTTTGGTTCCATTGAAGAGAGCGGAAAATGTGCTATTGACTTCAATGGAAGTAGGATTAGGCCTTTTATTAGGAAGTTGCAAGGAACAAATATCTTTGATCTTTAAATATTCAGGGTAAATAGGCCAAATCCCCTGAGATGGGATATTAGATGGATGGGATCTGATTTACTATAGAAAATTCTTTCCTGGGTATCTGGCTGGTGAATCTTGCCCATGTGCTCAGGGTTTGGCTGATTGCCATGTTTGGGGTCGGGAGGGAGTTTTCCTCCAGGGCAGATTGGAGAGGCCCTGGAGGTTTTTTTGCCTTCCTCTGTAGCATGGGGCATGGTTGACTGGAGGGAGGCTTCTCTGCTCCTTGAAGTTTTGAACCATGATTTGAGGACTTCAATAGATCAGACATGGGTGAGGTTTTTCATAGGAGTGGTGGGTGACATTCTGTGGCCTGCGCTGTGCAGGAGGTCGGACTAGATGATCAGAGTGGTCCCTTCTGACCTTAGTATCTATGAATCTATGAATCTAAATATTTTGATGGACTTCCAGGGTCAATTCAGTTTTCTTTTAGAACTATTTTATTAAGGTTACAGCAAAGATTTTCAAAAGTGGCCAGTGATTTTTGGGTTCCAAACCTACACTCCTTAAAGGGGGGTAGTTTTCAGAAAGCACTGAGCACCCACACTCTGAAAGTCAGACCTTCAAATTGAGCACCTTAAAATTCATGCACCCTAGATCACTAGTCACTTCTGAAAATCTGAACCCATTAATTGTGCAAACAAGGCTAAAAGTAAAACTTCAATGAAAACTAAGCCATTTAAATCTTCTTAGCACATACATTTTAACTCACATAGAGAAATGTCATTGCCATGTTTTAATCTTCCTTTAATCTTTAATCCTTTAATCTTCATCTTACATATAATACATAGAAGATATTCCTACCTAGTGTTAGTAAAATCCTTCTGATAACACCAACTTTCATAAGCCTTCTTTGCATCTCCATGAATACAGTCATAGTCCTGACATCCTTTGGATAAAAAGGGTTTCGGAAGATTCCAAACAAGTACACTCCCTGAATCTCTCTAAGAATCCACATAACTGTAAGTAATATGATCAGAATGTAACTCACTACAGCCTGGGGACTGGCTTTGGAAAATGCTGAAAAACCAGCAAAGTGATGCAGCAAGCTGGCTTCTATAAGAGCCAATGTCAAGACAGCCAAATAGAAAAAGAATTCCCTCCACCCAAAGTGTATCCTAGGACCACTGGACTTAGAGCACTTAGACTTGTTGGAAGCTAAATGGCTGATTATGGTGTGCTTGAAGGCTAGACCAATCTCACTTAGGTTAAGACTGAGTATGAACCCAAATCCAGTCATGAAGAGGACCACACCAACAGTGCTGGGAATGAAATATGACGCTATAGCTGTTCCAGCAGAAATGAGAAACATTACTAACAACCTGCGAAGGAGAGAAAAAACAAAAAGATTTGATTGAAAAGAAAAAAGGTTATAAACTACAATGTTATATTTGATCATTATGTCAATAAAATTTACCTTGTATTACTTGACATCGGTGAACCTCCTAGGCCAAACTCCAACACTTGTTCCATTCCCCATAGAAAAAGTGCATCAAGTGGGGGCAGAATCCCCAGTGCCCATAAAAATGGCAAAAATAGAAATATGATGTGCAAAATCTGATTTGTCTGTTCTAAAACTGGCATGTTAACAGTAAACCTGGATGAAAAAGGAAATGTATTTGACTCCTATGAAAGGAAGATACTGTATGTATAGATTCACTTCAAGTTTAACACACACAATAAATCCAGAAGTATAAAAGTTATGTATCCCATATTCAAATGTCAGAATAGTCCGACTTTTTTTTAAAAACAAAAAAACCAAAAAAACCAAACACACACAAAAATAAATATACTTAAATTAATGCCTGGACATTATCAGGCTTACAACAACTAGAAGCCCAAATTTCGAATCCATATCTAAATTTTTCTGAAGTTCACAGTGTTTGGATCTATAATTCCAAATCAGGCCTATCTCAAATTTAAAAGTACTATATTTGGTACAAATTATAGTAAGACATTTAAAAGCTGTAAAAATATATTTCTTGATAACTGATCCTTAAAAGGACAGTGAGGCAAACAGCTACTTCCAATAGTACTGAATTTAAGACTGAGGGTGACCATTTTAACTATGCTAACCTTATATCTTCTCAGTCTCCTGCCTAACTTTTCTTGAAAGCTATCAAGTTCTTAATTTTCTATAAAAGCAAAAGAAAAGCATTAAGTTCTATTGTATAATTTTCTAGGCTTCTTCTGGATTTTTCAAATTGACTGACATATCTAATACAAATCTTTCAGGAGAGTTATTTCATAGCATCTACCAACAAACTGCATACATAAGCCAACATTAAAGTTATATAAACATTATAGACGTTTACCTGTGTGCAAGATCCACTGCAATAAAGACAAAAATATAGAAAGGTCTCATCAGAGCAGTAATTTCATAAGTATCCAGTGCCTGAAAAGTAGCAGTCTCTGTAGCTGTGTTTATGATTAAAGAATATTCTCCTATACAAATAGTTACCCATCCAAACACAAAGATCACAACAGTTCCTCCAATGTTACTATACAGCAAGGTTATTCTGTTTGGCAGCAAATACCAAGTTCCCAACCCACACATTACCCCAGCAAGAAATGAATGAAATACAGTGTTGACTATATATTTCTTGCCTGGAATAATAAATTTAACTGTCTCTGAACCCACACAGCTGGAAAATTCATACTCATCTTCATCCCTTAGGGTATTCTGAATTTGCATTCTTTCTACTGTCACTGTTTTCTGTCTTGCATACAGATTTGTCATCTGGAGAATAAGTGCTGTAACAAGCATTAGTCCTCCTGAAAGTGCTGCAGTGTAATAGTCTCTCATAACGTCTAACTGGTAAAAAAGTGTTCCTATTCCTCCCAAAACCCATGGTGTCAGGAAAAGAATGATCTGATTCACATATATGTAAGGAGGCGCACAATAGCCTAATTTAAACCGCGGACCTCCGAAAACAGTCTGTGGAAAGCGCTTCAAGAAGAACTCCTGTTTGTAATCATTCAGGAGAGGTACATCTGGACCCATTCTTATTACTCAGGAATCTTGGATGAGTCCCATCTTTCCTGTAGCACAACAGCAGCAGATAAAGAAAAATAAGGTAGTGTTACTAAAGGCCACATTCAAAACTTCACAAGTAGGCAATAAAGACAATTGTTTTTTCCTGTTTTCATTTGTAAAATCATAGTGGAATTTGCATGCTAATAATTTTAGTAGACATCTTCTATCCTATTTGCAGAATACACTGAACTATAAGTAAACTATTAAAATGGGAAAAAACTTTACAACATATTTTTTAAGATAGAATATACTGACCATTGCAGAACTTATGTGAAGAATTATGGGACTAATTTAGCATGACCTCTACTCTTTGGAGTTAATAAAATGAATTGTTTACTCTCACGACAGAGCACTTGTCTAGAACTGAAATTTACATCTAGCCCCATTCCAACTTGTGATTTAAGCCTCTATCCTCCAAGGACTTCCAAATGGGAGGCCACCCATGTCCAGGAGGAACCCCACTGATCTCAATGAGGACCCGTGTGGGTGCAGGGGTTCCACATAGAGTTCCTTGTAAAATTAGGGTTATCTAGATCAAACATATTACATCTTAACTGTTAAAAAAAAAATTAGTGGCATCAAAGCCCTTTTCAGTTACCCTGATGCTTAGGAGACCTACTCATTGACCAGGACCCAGTTGTGCTCGGCACTTCATAAACGCAGAACAAAAAGATGGCCCTTGCCCGAAGAGCTTACGATCAAAGTATAAGATAGAGACAGATGGGGAAGTACAAGTAAACAATGCGACAACACTGGTCAGCATGATGGGCAGTAGCCTCAGCACACCACTAGCCTAATTGTTGTCAATGTTTTTGTAGGCATGGCAAACAAGAGTTTTAAGGAGTACAATGAGGTAGCTTTGTGGATGTTTATGGGGAGCTCCATGCAACAGCAAGGGACAGCATGGGAGAAAGCACAAGGTGCTTGTTTGAAAATTTAATAAGTAGACAATGAATGCCATTGGCTGACATACCCTCTTTCCCAGCTGCAATGCGAAAGAAAAAAATTGAAGACCTAATTGTAACAGGCAAAACTTGTATGCAGCATATGCTTGTTAATTATATGAATGAGCAAGGCCAGCAAACCATTTACAGGGGTTGTTGCTTCCATTTGGATTTTTTCTGGCCCAATTGTGAATGTAGGTAGACATCCAAAAGGAATTATTACTCAAAGGGTAAGGAAACTTTTAAAAGGAGAGTATCTTTGTACTTTACAAACGTAATGATAGAGCAAAAGACACATTTATCTTACTAAAAGAAAAGGAGTACTTGTGGCACCTTAGAGACTAACAAATTTATTTGAGCATAAGCTTCCGTGAGCTACAGCTCACTTCATCGGATGAATTCAGTGGAAAATACAGTGCGGAGATTTATATACATAGAGAACATGAAACAATGGATGTTACCATACACACTCTAAGGAGAGTGATCAGGTAAGGTGAGCTATTACCAGCAGGAGAGCGGGGGTAGTGCGGCTGATGTGATTAGGCCCTATGATAGTGTCCCCTGAATAAGATATGTGGACACAGTTGGCAACGGGCTTTGTTCACATCAGCTACACTATCAGAGGCTCGTTCACCTGCACAACTACCAATGTGATATATGCCATCATGTGGCAGCAATGCCCCTCTGCCATGTACACTGGTCAAACTGAACAGTCTCTACGTAAAAGAATAAATGGACACAAATCAGACGTCAAGAATTATAATGTTCAAAAACCAGTCAGAGAACACTTCAATCTCTTTGGTCACTTGATTACAGACCTAAAAATGGCAATACTTCAACAAAAAAACTTCAAAAACAGACTCCAGCGAGAGACTGCTGACTTGGAATTTATTTGCAAACTGGATACAATTAACTTAGGCTTGAATAGAGACTGAGTGGATGGGTCATTACACAAAGTAAAACTATTTTCCCATGTTTATCCTCCCCCCACTGTTCCTCAGACGTTCTTGTCAACTGCTGGAAATGGACCACCTTGATTATCACGACAAAAGGTCCCCCCTCCCCCACTCTTCTGCTGGTAATAGCTCACCTTACCTGATCACTCTCCTTAGAGTGTGTATGGTAACACCCATTGTTTCATGTTCTCTGTGTATATAAATCTCCCCACTGTATTTTCCTCTGAATGCATCCGATGAAGTGAGTGTAGCTCACGAAAGCTTATGCTCAAATAAATTTGTTCATCTCTAAGGTGCTACAAGTCCTCCTTTTCTTAATGCGAATACAGACTAACACGGCTGGTACTCTGAAACCATTTATCTTACTGATCACAGAAGCAAGGATCTAGAGGCAACAGACAGCAGTACTCAGTCTGAGGGCCTGGATAGAGAACAGGACTCAGAAAAAAAACTACTGTGTAGCGACTCACTATTTTTGTTTTAAATAAGATACCTGTGAATGTAGCTAGAAGATTTAATGCAGAAAGTGTTTTATACTAGCTGCCTTCTATCTGATAAGTAAACGCACCCCATTTTTAACAGCGCTACAGGTGTAGTAAAAACAAATGTGCTAATGCCACTGACATGTATCCTCTCACTACTGTATTTAATACTTGTAAGTGTTTTAGTGCACAATGTATAGTTTACATTCACCATGGAAACAGTCACATGGTCTTCAAGCATACACTGGGCATCACAGCATTCCACCAGAAATAATGGAAATGAGAGGCACCCAGATGCTCTAAATTAGTGTTACTGGCCAATAATTTGCATTTTCTCTAGAAGATATTAGGCTAAATCAACACATAATACTCAGTAATAAAATGTAGAGCCATGAGGTACTGTTGATCTGCTGCCCTTATAACACAGAGCACTCTCTACATAGTACTGTACATTTCTTTCTTCTGTTGTAACTTTGCATGTTGTTGTGTTACTTGCATTCTCTTGCAACTGAGGTGAAAACAGCAATCATGTCTGAAAGCAACTAAAATGTAATGTGGAAATACCGCCAATCATACAGATATTGGATAGGGCATTCATTACAATCAGTTCTTCACTTTGTAAATGCAATACGGACACACCATAGTAAAAATGTTCTAAAAGTACATTAAAAAAAAAAGTACATTCTAAGCTTGCTCAGAAGTCACTGAAACTTTATAAATAGAAAAGGAGTACTTGTGGCACCTTAGAGACTAATAAATTTATTTGAGCATAAGCTTTCGTGTGTAGCTCACGAAAGCTTATGCTCAAATAAATGTATTAGTCTCTAAGGTGCCACAAGTACTCCTTTTCTTTTTGTGAATACAGATTAACACGGCTGCTACTCTGAAACCTGTCTTTATAAATAGAATGTTTTAAAGTGCTGTGTGTGCCTGGTTAAAGAGAGTTTGATAGGTAAAAAATTGTGGGGGGCACATAAAGGAGAGAAATTCAGTTTTAAAAGGAAACATAAACCAAAGGTAAAGTTTTATTTTTTTTATTTTTTAAATAAAATTTCCCTGGCAGCTGTGATTTTACTGTTTCCCCACAGTGTTATTATTTGTTTCAAGTTTAGTCTGCATTGTTTCTAAGTGTGTGTATATATATATATATATATATATATATATATATATATATATATATATATATATATGCTAAATCATAAACAAAGTATTAACCAATAAAACATATTTAACAATGTTTTATTTGTTAAATAAACATATTTAAACTACAGTTTTGCATAAATAATAGACATACTTGCATAAAATTTAAAATATATGTGTATAAATGAGACAGTTCTCCTATCTGAGTGCAATGCAAAACAACAGAAACATTCATAGAATCATAGAATCATTGTAAGGCACTATAAAAAAAAAAAGCAACAAACATATTTATAAGAGAAATCAGAGACTAAGCCCAACAAATATGGGAAACCATGTAATCTTAAATACCTCTATCTGACCTGATTTGATAAATATGTTGGTGCCAGATTTTCAGACAGGAGCTTACATATGTATAGTTACCTCTGCACGAGTCCCAGCAAAAGTAACTGTTTGCAGGATCTGCCCTTAGTTTGCATTTCTAAAGTAAGTGGATAGTTCTAGATTGACCACATTGCCTGGTTACCCTGCTGGCCTGGGTGACAACAGTCACATTAAACATAAGCTACCTTTCTTCACTTTCAAATCCCTTCATGGCCTAACTCCAACCTACCTATTTTCTCTCTTTCATTACTGAAGCATCAACTCCCACCTCTGATCAGCCCATGATGTCGTTTGTTAAATTGTCATGTTTTCTCCCAAGCTGTCCCTCATCTGAGAGAAGTATCCCACAAAATATCTTCAAATATCTGCAAGCTACCTCATTAGCCTCCTCTGCTGTAATGTCTAAAAAAAAAAAAAAAAAATTGACAATAGGAAGGCCACTGGGGTGCTAACACCACTGCCTATCATACTGATCAATATTGTTTCCTTGTACTCCCCCAATCTGTATCTATCTGTTGTCCCTTGTCTTATACTTTGATTGCAAGATCTTTGAGGGGTTGCAGCTTTTTGTTCTGTTTGTACTAGCACAGTGGGCTCCTAGGTACTACTAGGATACAAACAACAACAATCGGGCATAACCAGGGTAGTTCTACACCTATATTTCTCAGTTGCTTATATCATCCCCATTATCTGAACACCATTAAATCTTTTAAGGTGTTTATCCTCACAATATCCCTCTGAGGTAGACTTGTGTTATCCTTATTTTACAGATGGAGAACAGAGGCACAGAGACTTGACCAAGGTCACATAGGAAGTTATTGGTGGACTCAGGACATGAACCCTAATCTCCCAAGTCTCAAGCTAGTGCCCTATGTATGATGCCATCCTTCCTTTACAGGGCTTAGACCGTTAAGTGCAGCTTTAAATTTCTTTGAGAGGCTGAAATGGTGAGGTGAATGAATGCCTACTTCTAATATTTCACAGCAAAACATAGGGTTATATTTGTATAATTTTCATTTTTTAAATTACGTCATATAAGGCTTGGGGTTATTTAAAAAAGTTATCTTCACAATAAACTGAAATTGTAACCAACTATCTGCTTAGTACAAGCCAGGCCACAATACTCAACACCTCTCATCACAAGAAACTATCAGTCAATAAGATCAACCAACCATAAACAAACAAATAACAAAGAAAAAATAAACACACCCTTACCCCCAAGCAGAGTTTTAAGCCCCAGAGACTTCATGAAGTCCACTAATGACTTAATTACTGCTGTGAAATTTTCACAGAAGGAGCTCCGATACCATGAGGAGGAGGTGACAATATAAAACCCTAAAATCAGAAGTAGATTTTGTGCTTCAATTAGCAACTGATCCTGACAATTTTGGGAGACTGTCAGCTAACACTACAGCTCCGTACCTGCACACACACAAAGGTCTTGTCAGATCAAGAGTCACCTACAAGTTGCACAGCCTTTGTACTAAAAACTAGGAAAGATAAGGTCACGTTTGTTTTAGCTGAAGTGCTAGGCCCCGGGGGGTACAGCAAAGCCTTAGTCCTAGGGCCAGCATTCACACCCCACTCTCAGCTCCCACAGCAGCAGCCCAAATGTCCTGGGCACTGTCTCTTTGTTCGGTGTGTGTACAGCGCCTAGCGCAACAGGTTCCTCCTCCAGGACTGGGTGCCCTACCACGGTCTGCAGCAGCCACCCAGCCCGGGGACACAGCCCCTACAAACCCTGGCACTTTTCGGCCCCAGCGGAGCTTGAGGCCGCCCATCCCAGCTCGGACCTCGGGGGGGGGGGAGGGGGGCTGGCGAGCCGGACTCCCCACGGCGCTCAGAGTCTCCCCCCACAGCTCATTTGAGGGTGCCCGGGCGGGGGCAGCGCTGCAGGCTGCCGCGTGCGGGGCTGAGCCCGGGGGGGCAGCACAGGCCGGCCAGCGCCTCGGGGGAAGCCGCGTACCTGGGGGCAGCGCGGGCTGCCGGCGCCGGGCGGGGCGGCGGCGGCGGCGGCGGCGCCCCAGCAGCGGCTCGCGGGCCCGGTGGTTTCGACGGAGGAACCTAACCGAGGCGGGCACCGCCGGGCGCCAGATCCCGCCCACTCCGCCTCGGCCGCCGCAGCGAAGAGGGGGCGCGGGGATCGGACGCGGCGGCGGCGCTGGCTCCCGGGCGCCCGGCCCGGCGCGCTGACGGAGGGAGCTGCGGCCCCCCCCCGCCGCTCGCAGCCGCCATTTTCCCGCCTGAGGCAGCCCTCTGCCCGCCGAAACGGCCCCGAGCCGGCCGCTGCACGCGCCGCACCTTCGTGGCCGGGGGGTTAGTCCCAGGCCGTGGCCGTAGGGTCCGCACGAGCAGCGGCAGGGCCCGCCCGCGGGCGGTGTTTGTGGGGCCCTCCGCAACCCTGGGTGGGTTTTAGCGCTCGTGCCGTTTTCGTAGGGCCGACCGCTTTGCTGCTCCCTCCGCTCATGTTGGTCACCAGCGGGCACAAGGGGCAGGGCCCTGAGGCTGGCTTCGCCCCATGCTGGCGGCTGCTTCTCCCCACAGACCCCTGTGGGCTGAGAGGGCACAAGGGGCAGGGCCCTGAGGCTGGCTTCGCCCCATGCTGGGGGCTGCTTCTCCCCACAGACCCCTGTGGGCTGAGAGGGCACAAGGGGCAGGGCCCTGAGGCTGGCTTCGCCCCATGCTGGGGGCTGCTTCTCCCCACAGACCCCTGTGGGCTGAGAGGGCACAAGGGGCAGGGCCCTGAGGCTGGCTTCGCCCCATGCTGGGGGCTGCTTCTCCCCACAGACCCCTGTGGGCTGAGAGGGCACAAGGGGCAGGGCCCTGAGGCTGGCTTCGCCCCATGCTGGCGGCTGCTTCTCCCCACAGACCCCTGTGGGCTGAGAGGGCACAAGGGGCAGGGCCCTGAGGCTGGCTTCGCCCCATGCTGGGGGCTGCTTCTCCCCACAGACCCCTGTGGGCTGAGAGGGCACAAGGGGCAGGGCCCTGAGGCTGGCTTCGCCCCATGCTGGGGGCTGCTTCTCCCCACAGACCCCTGTGGGCTGAGAGGGCACAAGGGGCAGGGCCCTGAGGCTGGCTTCGCCCCATGCTGGGGGCTGCTTCTCCCCACAGACCCCTGTGGGCTGAGAGGGCACAAGGGGCAGGGCCCGGAGGCTGGCTTCGCCCCATGCTGGGGGCTGCTTCTCCCCACAGACCCCTGTGGGCTGAGAGGGCACAAGGGGCAGGGCCCTGAGGCTGGCTTCGCCCCATGCTGGGGGCTGCTTCTCCCCACAGACCCCTGTGGGCTGAGAGGGGGGTTTAATGGGGGTGGTGGGCACTGCCTGCTGCCCGGCCACTGCCATTCCCACTCCTCGCCTTATTTATGTCATAAAGTCCCCTGAGGCTCGCTGCAGATGAAGAGCACTCGTCCTAACCAAGCCCTGGTCACTCTTAACATTTAGTTAAACGAGTCCTTTGTTCCCACCCCACCCTCACACGTAAGGCCCTGTAGAGACCCACCGGTAGCATCTTGGGGCTCTGCTCATGAGTGAGGATCACATTGTGCTAGGCACTAGAGCAGGGGTTCTCAAACTTCATTGCGCTGCGTCCCCCTTCTGACAACAAAAGTGACCACATGACCCCAGGAAGGGGGACCAAAGCCTGAGCTCGCCCGAGCCCTGCTACTCTGGGGCTCGGAGGACGCCTGAGTCCCACCACCCCTGGTCAGGGGGGAGCAAAGCTGAAGCCCAAGGGCTGTAACCTGAGCCCCGAAGCCTCTGGGCTTTGGCCCCAGTGTTGGGGCTTGGGCTTCGGCCCTAGACTCCAGCAGGTCTAAGCCAGCCCCGGTAACCCTATTGAAACAGGGTCGCAACCCACTTCAGGGTCCTGACCCACAGTTTGAGAGCCACTGCACTAGAGCATGGCAACCTGACTACAGGGATTGAGTCAGCTCTGAAAACAACCCAACCATCTCAGGCTTAGGTTGGCTCTGATCTCTTCCTGCCCAGGAGGTCAGTGTGGTGGCAATTGCATGCCCTGCTCTTGCTCTGTGTGCGTTGTGGAGTTACCTTGCCAGTGAGTCACAGTGTTTCTCATTCCACAGTGAGGTGACAGCAATGGCCAGCGGGGGGAGGGAAGGGATGGATTCAGCATGGATTCACCAAGGGAAGGTCATGCCTGACTAATCTAATCGCCTTTTATGATGAGATTACTGGTTCTGTGGATGAAGGGAAAGCAGTGGATGTATTGTTTCTTGACTTTAGCAAAGCTTTTGACACGGTCTCCCACAGCATTCTTGTCAGCAAGTTAAGGAAGTATGGGCTGAATGAATGCACTATAAGGTGGGTAGAAAGCTGGCTAGATTGTCGGGCTCAACGGGTAGTGATCAATGGCTCCATGTCTAGTTGGCAGCCGGTGTCAAGTGGAGTGCCCCAGGGGTCGGTCCTGGGGCCCGTTTTGTTCAATATCTTCATAAATGATCTGGAGGATGGTGTGGATTGCACTCTCAGCAAATTTGCGGATGATACTAAACTGGGAGGAGTGGTAGATACGCTGGAGGGGAGGGATAGGATACAGAAGGACCTAGACAAATTGGAGGATTGGGCCAAAAGAAATCTAATGAGGTTCAATAAGGATAAGTGCAGGGTCCTGCACTTAGGATGGAAGAATCCAATGCACCGCTACAGACTAGGGACCGAATGGCTCGGCAGCAGTTCTGCGGAAAAGGACCTAGGGGTGACAGTGGACGAGAAGCTGGATATGAGTCAGCAGTGTGCCCTTGTTGCCAAGAAGGCCAATGGCATTTTGGGATGTATAAGTAGGGGCATAGCGAGCAGATCGAGGGACGTGATCGTTCCCCTCTATTCGACACTGGTGAGGCCTCATCTGGAGTACTGTGTCCAGTTTTGGGCCCCACACTACAGGAAGGATGTGGATAAATTGGAAAGAGTACAACGAAGGGCAACGAAAATGATTAGGGGTCTAGAGCACATGACTTATGAGGAGAGGCTGAGGGAGCTGGGATTGTTTAGTCTGCAGAAGAGAAGAATGAGGGGGGATTTGATAGCTGCTTTCAACTACCTGAAAGGGGGTTTCAAAGAGGATGGCTCTAGACTGTTCTCAATGGTAGCAGATGACAGAACGAGGAGTAATGGTCTCAAGTTGCAATGGGGGAGGTTTAGATTGGATATTAGGAAAAACTTTTTCACTAAGAGGGTGGTGAAACACTGGAATGCGTTACCTAGGGAGGTGGTAGAATCTCCTTCCTTAGAGGTTTTTAAGGTCAGGCTTGACAAAGCCCTGGCTGGGATGATTTAACTGGGACTTGGTCCTGCTTTGAGCAGGGGGTTGGACTAGATGACCTTCTGGGGTCCCTTCCAACCCTGATATTCTATGATTCTATGATTCTAAGGGCCATGCAGGCGCTGTCATGCCAGCCCCATGGGCAGGCAATGGCCAGAGACATATCATGAGTATGGGGAGCAGGTTTGGGGGGGAAGTGTCAGGGTCAGGTCAGATCTGAAAATAACTTGTTACTCTTGGGTGGAATTATATAGCTCTTGTCCAACTGTAACACACTGTTGATTAATACACGTCTATACACTGGGCATTTTTGACTATGCAACACCAAAACAACTTTAACTCTGCTGCAGCAGTAATTAAGTGGGAGATGGAATGGAGAGGGGTCTTTGAAACAACTTTATCCATCCATAATGAACAATTTCTTTTGACCTGTCAGTGCTTTTCTTTCAGCTCCAAAGTGGATGTGCCGACTCTACTGTTCTTTACGCTTATCCATCATCCATATGACAGATATTATATAAAATCCTTAGTAGATAAGTAGCATACTACAGACCATCATTCTCTATTCATCATTAAGACTCCATGTGTTCATCTCTTCATAGGTTTTTGTAAGGCACTTATCAGTATAGTATCTAACCACAAATCTAATTGATGTGACATCCACAATTCAAGTATCTGTACATACAGAGCTAATGTATCTATGTATGCAAACCTCCTAGGCCCACATCATGAAATTATAACATTGACATAAAAAGAATCAATTTTAGCCATTTGACAAATCATATACTTGTAACTGGCTTCATATATCAATATCTACTGGTACAGTGTTTTCCTAAAATTTAGGAATTCTGCAAATGTATGCTGCAGACTTCTTAAGCCTGTTATGAAATTAAATGATGAAGAGAAGATGGGTCGTGGCTACTCTAAATTTACCCTGTTATTGGCCTCTCTAAATGTAAGATGTCGACAGCCATAGTCTGCACTTCTGAAGCTATTGATTCCTGCCTATCTTTCATCGCATGAATAAGGGTTAGGTGGATCAGGCCTTAGGTGTGAAAGAAACAAAGATGAGAGGTTGGTGTCACTGCAAGAGGAGTGTTGATTGTTTTGCTATTGATGAAACAAAAATGTTCAATGTATGGGTGTGTTAAAGGGTGTTAGACATATACAGGAATATAGCTATATAGTATACAGCCTTACATAGTATACTACACATTTAAAAAAAAGAAAAGGAGTACTTGTGGCACCTTAGAGACTAACAAATTTATTTGAGCATAAGCTTTCGTGAGCTACAGCTCACTTCATCGGATGCATTCAGTGGAAAATACAGTGGGGAGATTTATATACACAGAGAACATGAAACAATGGGTGTTACCTTACTATAAGGAGTATGATCACTTAAGATGAGCTATTACTCTCCTTACAGTGTGTATCGTAACACCCATTGTGTTTATTTACCCAGAAATTAACAATAATGTAAGATAATCAGCTCTTTCTAGGCCCCCATAACGTAATAGCCGGTCACCTTATAAAGAAGTGATAAATACATAATAATTTATTATTTGTATTATCATAATGCATAGGAGCCCTAGTCAAGGACCACACAGAACATGATTGTGGTAGGCTCTGTACAAACACAGAATAAAAAGATGGTTTCTGCCTCAGAGAGCTTACAATTTATCCTCACAACTTTGCTGTGAAGTAAGGAAGCATACATTTTCTATTTTACAGGTGAGGAGCTGAGGCATGGGGACATTCAGCACTTGATCCAAAGCCCAATTAAGTCAATGGAAAGACTTCTATTAATTTATCTGCGCTTTGGATCAGGCCCCAAGTGACTTGCCCAAGGCTTCACAGAGAATCTTTGGTAAAACTGGAAACTGAATGCAGATATCTTGAGTTTCAGTTTAGTGCCTTAACCACAGGAAGAGCTAAACTTTTCCTAGGGCCAGCTGCTCTCTGTGTTCCACCATCTAGATTGCTAAACTTATTCTCCAGATCCTCTCTTTTTGGAGAGCAACTTATCTCCCTTGTGCCTGATGCCTAGCTGGTATAAATTGTCATCGTTCCTTGACTTATTTACACCAGATGACATATAATATTCTCTATATGGGGTAATAAATCACCCATCTTGGTCAGCAGAACCTACTTAACATCCCTCAGTAAGATCAATACCTGCTATCAGAGTCAGTTATTTCAGGCAGCAAACAAACCTCTCACAGACTTTGGCCCCAAACCTGCAAATTCATACATGTGTTTAAATATATGAGCAGCTCCATTAAAGGCTATGGGATTTCTCACATGCTTAAAGTTAAGAATATGTATAAGTGTTTACATGGTCTTGTTTGTTGATTTCTTCAGTTTTCACATTGTTAAGGGATTTTAGAGTAGCAGCCGTGTTAGTCTGTATTCACAAAAAGAAAAGGAGTACTTGTGGCACCTTAGAGACTAACAAATTTATTTGAGCATAAGCTTTCGTGAGCTACAGCCGATGAAGTGAGCTGTAGTTCACAAACGCTTATGCTCAAATAAATTTGTTAGTCTCTAAGGTGCCACGAGTACTCCTTTTCTTTAAGGGATTTTAGTTCTCATATCCCAAATAATCAGACACTATGAAATTTTCAGTTTTCAGTGTTTGCTTAGTTTTTCATGTGTGCAACAATAAATATTGTTTACACTAGCACTTGCCAGCTGTAAATGTAAGCTAACAAATTTTTGTTTTGGAATAAGAAAAGGAGTACTTGTGGTACCTTAGAGAATAGCAAATTTATTTGAGCATAAGCTTTCGTGAGCTACAGCTCACTTCATCAGCTGTAGCTCACGAAAGCTTATGCTCAAATAAATTTGTTAGTCTCTAAGGTGCCACAAGTACTCCTTTTCTTTTTGTGAATACACACTAACATGGCTGCTACTCTGAAACTTGTTTTGGATTGTATGCCACTGTTTAGGCAGCAGTGCTACATTTGGTTTACTTTCCATTACAGAAGGCAGATTTTGGGGGATATTCTTCTTCTTCGAGTGCTTGCTCATGTCCATTCCGATTTAGGTGTGTGTGCACCTGGAGCACAGCTGTTGGAAATTTTTCCCCAAGTGGTATCTGTCAACTCAGCTCTGGCGCTCCCTGGTGTTGAGCGCTCATAGTACCGGAATAAGGAAGTCCCGCCGAGCCTCTGCTCCTCAGTTCCTTCTTTCCACTTGTGCAGCTGTTGGAACTTCCCCTCTTTGCGTTGGCGCTGAGTACTTCGGCATCAGTGCACAGTGCACCACCGGCTGCTAAGAGCTCTCAGCACTGTTCCTCCTCTCCAGTGCCAAAGAAGAAACATTGAGGCCACCTGAGAAGACCAGCTCTCCGGCACTGAAGGGAGATAAGCGGGCAGAACGGGACAGAGCGAGTCCCAAGTTGGGTCACTCTCCCTCCCTGGCACCACGGCAAACACTAGTAGCGGTGGCAGCACTGCAGACACCACATGTCCAACCAGCTGCCCAGCTCCAAGCAGACCAGTTCGTGGAACCATTGACCTTGGAGGCCTATGTGGCAGCGAAGGAGTTACTAACTTTATTGGTACTAAGCCTGGCCGGGAGGCAGGACACAGCACCACTGGTGCCACCCAGTGGCACTGAGGCATCAACCAGCTTCAGACCGGTCTCAAGACCAGTCTCCAGGGGCAAGCCCCCTTTCATTTCCTCACCAGAGATGTCCCTCACGACATTGATCACTGGCACCGGGAGGATCGGCGTTGCTTTGGTCACCGTGGTCGTCCTCCTCCAGTTTGGACTTGGGATCTGACTTTTCAAGACGCTGGCACTGGCGGGAGGGTCCGTGTCAGTCCCCACACCTAGCAATATCTTTGGGGGCTCTGGGAACAGTGATGCCACCAAATATCTGGCCCATGCGACCGTGGTGTCCAGCACCGCTACGGTGGCCCTTTTGGAACCCGTGAGAGTTTCCCCAGGGCCGGGCACCACTTCGTGGCGCTCCTACTTGGTACACTCAGAGACCACAGAAGCACCAGGGGCACACAGGGAGACTCCGGTACCAACCTCCAGTGCTGACACCAGCGTAGGTCCCAGTACTGAACCCAGCATCGATCCAGGTCTACTCTCCGGTACCGATGCTGATCAACAAGAACAAGCTCCTCAGCAGGAGGTCACATTGGATGCTATGGCAGCACATGGCTATTCCTCATCTTCCCAGAGGATGAGCTGATGTCCAAAGGGTCCTTCCCACCTCAGGACAACATTAGAGTTTACCAGGATTTAATAAAGCGGGTGGCCTCCAATTTGGGGTTGCAGGCGGAGATTGTTAAGGAACCAGCAGATGGGTTCCTGGACATTTTGTAGGCCGCAGCTTCTGCAAGAGTTGCTCTTCGTGGCACAACACCATTATGGGAGCAATCAAGGCCGCTCTGGCAGAGTCTTGCTTCTTTTCCTCCCATGGCCAACAGAACAGAAAGAAAATATTTTGTGTCTGCTAAAGGTTGCGAGTTTCTGTTCTCGCATCCTCCACCGGGAACTCTCGTTGTAGTGGCTGCCAACGAGAAGGACCACCAAGGTCAGATGGGGTCTAAGGAGCCCAGGAAAATGGACCTTCAGGGAAGGAAGGCATACTCAATGGGATGGCTTCAGCTAACGATAGCGAACCAGCAGGCGTTGCTGGGTCGTTATGACTTGCAGGAGTCTATGAGAAAATTTAAGGACAGGCTTCCACATGATAGTCAACAGGCATTCTCGACCCTTGCAGACAAGGGCAAGAGAGTGGCTAGAGCCTCCTTGCAGGCGGCCCTTGACGCTGCAGACTCAGCAGCCAGATCTATGGCCACAGGTGTGACTGTGTAGGAGCTTGTGGCAGCAGGCAATAGGGTTCCCTTGGGAAGTACAACAATTGGTGCAAGACCTGCCTTTTGAGGGACCCTCGCTCTTTTCGGAGCAAACAGATGCCAGGCTCCATGGGTTCAAAGATACCAAGGCAACACTGAAGTCCCTGAAACTGCAGTCACAGTCATAGCTTAGGAGGCAATATAGGATGCAGCAATATGGAAATTTCTACTCCCACCAGAACCGCTACGACCATAGGAGGCGGAAGAACAAGAGCTCAGGATGTAGACTTCCCCCACCTTCCTCCTCCTCTACAGACCCATCTCAATTGGCCCCACGTCACTCGGGCAGCTCGAAACACCCGTTTTGATGGGGTTGTCATACCAATTCCTCACAATCTGGATTCAGTTACCCCTGTTTTTTCAGACTGTCTTTCCCACTTCCTAGAGGTCTGGAAACAGGTCACCTCCGATCGCTGGGTTCTAAACACGGTGGAATTTGGTTATACCCTCCAATTTATTTCAACCCCACCTTCCCACCCACCTTCCCCGTCCCTCTTCAGGGACTCCTCTCACAAGCTTCTGCTAGAGCAAGAAGTTCAGTCTCTTCTTAGCATGGAAGCAGTGGAGGAGATTCCACTACATCTAAGGGGAAAAGGGTTTTACTCCCGTTATGTTTTGATACTCAAGGCCAAGGGAGGTTTCAGACCCATTTTAGACCTGTGTCGACTCAACCGTTATCTCAAGAGGTTGAAGTTTTGCATGGTCTCCTTGGGGTCGATCATTCCATCACTGGATCCAGGGAATTGGTATGCTGCCCTCAACTTAAAAAAAAAAGATGCAAACTTTCACATATTGATCTTCCAAAGACACAGAAGATTCCTGAGGTTCACGGCAAACTAAAGACATTACCTGTTTGTGGCCTTGCTGTTTGGCCTTTCAGTGGCCCAGAGAGTCTTCACCAAATGCATGGCAGTGGTAACAGCCTTCCTCAGGAGAAGATGACTGGCTCATCAAGTGCAGGTCTCAGGTGCAAGTGCAGTCGATCATTGCCCTCATCCAATCAACCTTCCAGGCATTGGGCCTTTCAATAAACATTCAGAAATCAACCCTGATACCCATTCAGAGAATAGAATTTATCAGGGCGGTTCTTGACTCCCAACTGGCGAGAGCTCTCCTCCCAGTGAGTTATTTCCAAGCGATCACAGAGTCAATATGTCGCATGCAGTCTCAACAAATCACCACGGTCAAGCTTTGTTTGAACCTTCTCGGTCATATGGCTTTGTGCACATAGGTTGTTCATCACATGAAGCTGAGACTCAAACCTCTCCAATCCTGGTTCAGTATGGTCTACTCACCTTGAAGACATTGCCTGGACAAGGCAGACACGGTGTCACCTCATATTCTCTGCTCTCTGTCATGGAGGCTGGATCCTCAAGTGATCTGCGAAGGGATTCCCTTCACAAAACCTCAGCCATTGGCACACCCTGGTCTCCGACGCCTCAGGGTTGGGCCGGGGTGCTCATCCAGGGATGCTCAGACCCGCGGTCGTTGGTCTGTGGAGGACCTATTGCTTCATATCAATGTCAGGAAGCTCAGGGCAGTCTGATTGGCATGCTAGGCATTCTTACCCCATATTGCGAACACAGCAGTCTCAACCCTCACAGACCATACATCAGCCATGTACTACATCAACAGACAGGGAGGGGCTCATTCTTCCCCCTGTGTTGGGAAGCTGCATGTCTATGGAATTCTGCATTGAACACTCAATCAAGATCGAGGCCTTGTACATGCCAGGGGTACAGAACCAGCTTACAGACTGGCTCAGCAGGTCCTTCTTGACACATCACGAGTGGTTCCTATGCCCGGAAGTCGCGATGAGCATCTTCCACAGATGGGGCTTTCCCCACATAGACCTGTTCGCCACATAGTCCAACAGGAAGTGCCAGCATTTCTGCTCCTTGAGAGGTCACAGCCCTGGCTCCATGACATATGCCTTCTTGATGAAGTGGTCTCATCACCTTTCTGCCCATCCTGCTAATCCACAAGGTACCTGCAAAGATGAAGCAGGATCAGGTTTGGATCATACTGATAGCTCCATCGTGGCCCAGGTAACACTGGTACACCTTGCTTGTCTGTCTCTTCCGTGAGACCCCAGTCAAGCTTCCTCTGTGCTCAGACTTTATCTCATAAGATCATGATTAGTTTCTCCACCAGAACCTCAGCTCCCTGCATTTGACGGCCTGGAATCTACGTGGCTGAACCCCGAGGAACGGCTTGTTCAGAACAGGTGTGCAAAATCTTCCATGAGGTCAGCTTATTGTGCAAAATGGAAGACCCCTCTGGTCTTCAGCTCATGGGGTCCCACCAATGCAAGTGTCAATCTGGCTTATCTTGAACTACCTTTTATCATTGAAAGAGCAGGGTATGGCCTTTTCCTCTTTAAAGGTCCACCTGGCAGCCATTTCAGCATTCCACCCAAAGGTAGACAATAGGTCGGTGTTTTCACATGAAATGGTGATCCGTTTCCTCAAAGGCCTAGAAAAGACTTTTCTGCAGATAAGAGAACCTCTCCCTCCATGGGACTTAAACCTCATCCTCTCGAAACTAATGGGGCCACTCTTTGAGCTGATGGCAACGAGCGCTCTGCTGCATCTTTGATGTAAGACAGTCTTCCTGTTGGCAATTACTTCAGCCAGGAGGGTTTCTGAGATTCGAGCCCTCATGTCGGAGCCCCCCCACATGGTTTTCTTTAAGGACAAGGCACAGCTTCGGCTACACCCTAAGTTTCTTCCGAAGGTTTTGTCCCACTTCCATAATGACCAGCCTATCTTTCTGCCAATCTTTTACTCCAACCTTCATGCAAATAGGGAAGAACAATGTCTGCGTTCCCTGGACGTCACACGTGCTCTAGCTTTTTACATTGAAAGGACCAAACGATTTCGTACGTCACCACAGCTCTTCATGTTATGAAAGGGCTTCCTCTCTCTGCCCAAAGGATCTTGTCTTGGATCACATCCTGCTTAAGAACATGCTACGACCTCGCAGGCGTTTCCCCTCCATCGAACTTAATGGCCCGCTCTATAAGATCCCAAGCCTCTTAAGAGGCCTTCCTAACTCAGGTCCCGATCCAGGAGATATACAGGGCAGCAACCTGATCCTCGGTACATGTTCTCAGCGCACTATACTATCACACAACAGGTTAGAGACAGTGCTCGCTTTGGCAGAGTGGTTCTACAGTTGCATTGCCTTAATCTCCAAGCTCACCTCCGAGACTACTGCTTGTTATTCACCTAAATCTGAATGGACATGTGCAAGCACTCGAAGAAGAAAAACTGATTACTAACCTTTCTGTAACTGTTGTTCTTGGAAATGTGTGGAATATGTCCATTCCAAGACCCACCTGCCGACCCCTCTCTCGGAGAGGTTGTTAAGAAGAATCTGAGGCGCACAGGCTTGGCAGGACCCCCTTATACCAGTGCTATGAGCGCATGACACCAGGGGGCACCAGAGTTGAGCCGACAGATACCAGTAGGGGAAAAATTTCTGACAGCTGTGCTCGGTGCACAGACACACTTAAATCAGAATGGACATGTGCAACACATCTCAAAGAACAACAGTTACAGAAAAGGTTAGTAACCATTGTTTTTAAAGATAATAAATGTTGGGTGAACCAACAGTTGCTTGCAGGTTGAATCAGGGAGTCAAAGTTTTTCTCTCTTTTTTCCTACCCAAACTAAAAGATTTTTTTTTAATCTCTAAATTAATGTGTCTGAGTGAAATCAGGGATATGTTGCAACCCTAATTTGCTCCCGTTTTACATAGACTTTTGATTCTAGATGTCATGCCCGCGCCATACACAGTCCTGGAAAGGTGCGCTCATGCCTGCTTCTCTATCACTGCATTGAAAATAGGTCTTGTAGACAACTTGGCTCTGGGACAGCAGGAAGATGTGGTACATATGTTAATTTATATGGAATAAAGGGTCCAAGAATCAAAGATGTTAATTTGACCCTGAAGCTGTCCAACATGAAATGGTTTTAAACAAGGTTTGGAGTTTGGTATACAGAGACCTTAGCCTGCTTAGAAACATGGAAAACACACCATTAACAATTTTTTTAACCATTTATTAAAGATACAGAAAAATAAGGAAAACAGTTAAAGTATTTGAAATATAAAATATGAAATAAAAATAAGGCTTTTATTTTAACATCTTTTGTTCCCTTTCCCTTTGGCTCTAGAGAGTTTTTGGAAAAAAACCCACCTTGTTTTAAGAACATAAGAACGGCCATACTGGGTCAGACAAAAGGTCCTTCTAGCCCAGTATCCTATCTTCTGACAGTGGCTCATGCTGGGTGCTTCAGAGAGAATGAACAGCACAGGTAATCATCAAGTGATCTATCCCCCTGTCATCCATTCCCATTGTTTGACAGTCTTGTAGATGTTATTAAAGATGGTAATAACTGTCTTTTTCGGTGAAAAGAGAAGAAGATAGTTATGATGAACTCACATGCCAAGTGATGTTCAGGATTTAGCTGGTGGAGATGGCAATGTCATCTGGGTCCTTCTCTCTGGCCCGGTTTAGTCAGGACATTTTTTGGGATCTGGATGAAGAAGGGCCAGAATCCAAGGAGAAGGTGAGGGTGGCAGCTAAGACAGTGAAGCTTGTGCCTTTCCTTTTTTTTTTTCAGTAAGGCAGAGCCAGGTGTTTGTTTTTGTGGACCCCAAAAGGAGTGCTGGGTGGAATAGCCTGTCCTTTCACTATTTTGTCCACCAATTAAGCCTAATTTTTGACACACCAATTTTGGTTTATTGATATTTGGTTCCACACTTTTCTTGTTTACCTGGCATGATTTTAACACAGTCCTTGAATTATATTAGTAGGCTTTTTAGTTTGCACCTTTTTCCATTAACATTTATTTTATAGGTCATTGTGAGACTGTAAATTTATACTTATTTTTTACAGTTGAGCTTGCAATTAGGGTAAATGTGTAGGTCCAATTATTGCAACACACACTAGGGAGCTTGTTTCTTTCCAGCTGATTTTATTCCATTAAAATAATTCCACCTTACAAATAATTAAACTTTTCCTGCAAGTGAGGTCTGTGTCTGGTTTTGTAGTGGCAGAGGGTTTCAGTAATATTTCTAAATTATCGTTAAAAAAGTTGCCTGAGGTTTAGGATTTACATTCCTCCAGTGTAAGGAACTTTGTTGATGAAAGTTTCAACTCACTGACGGTCTGTCTATTAAGCATAAACACTGAGGTGTTTCATCAGTTTACAGCTGAATAACTAATCCAATACAGCATAAAAAGAAATGTAAGATGGAAAAAGTGTTCTGGAATTTACAAACAAATATATTTTACCACCAATACTATTATTGTCAAGTGGAATGAGAATAGACTTGTACATGGACAAAGGACCGCTTAAAAGTTTGCAATTATCTTCCTTTCATCTTCTCAGTTTTCATTTAGGATAAATGAAAAATGATATTTTTCTTGATTACATAGCTAGATTTTTTTTCCCTTTCCCTTGCTTGCAGTTAATGCAAAAATCTCCGATTATGGAGGAAGTTTAGTTAAATATTTAATGTTTTGGGAAGGGCTCTCCTGTCTTGGAAGGCTCTTTCAGTTGCAGTGTTTTGAAAAGCTATCACTGACGTGAGGACAGAGAGAATTACAAATCTGTGTACTACCTGAATCACAAGTGACAACCCAGTATTGACTCAGGTATATTCTGTATCTTTAGTCTGACAGGGTGTAACAGTTCTGTGGCCGCATAGACTTTACCGTAGTCATTTATACCCTGTTCCATGGCCACATAGACTTCATGGTTATATAAGTGAAGACAGAATGCAAGACTTCCTGCTCCAAGAACACAGACCCCCACCACTAGAATTTAAGGACAATTTGTAGCTGCAGTTGTAGTATTAGTATGTATTTATTTGTGTGCAAGCTACTACATCACATGCCCTTGAGCACTTCATTCAGTAGAGGGCAGTAGTATACACACATTCTAGCTAGTAAATTACCTAACTGCGTGATCCATTCCAAGATACCATATTTATGACTGGGTTTCCCACCTGCTTCAGTGTTCTAGGAAAGGAGACCAGTGTTTGCTTTACAGGAAGCCTAAACCTGACATACAGCATACTAGGCTGAGGTTTTCCTCCAAGTGTTTTAAGTTGTTTTAAATTTTTCGCAGCAAGTTTGGTTTAGCTAACCAGCATAAGAACCATAGCTCTGAATTGGTTTGCTTTTGTGAGTTAGTAAAAATTAGTAAAGAAGTGATCATTTGTTTAAACCAAAATGAAGTCAAACAAATCTAATATATGTTTGTTTTGGGTAAACTGTGCTGCAGACCTGCTCCACTCTAAGGTCCTGATCTTGCACGCATTTAGGCACAGTCTCAGATACTTCCTTTTTTGACATTATTTTACTTTCCTTGTGCAAGATAATTAGTGGCAGGTAGTATATGTGTGTGTGCATAACACACACACACATACATTATATAGATATAGTAGAACGTCAGAGTTACGAACACCTTGCGAATGGAGGTTGTTCGTAACTCTGAACAAAATGTTATGGTTGTTCTTTCAAAAGTTTACAACTGAACAATGACTTAATACAGCTTTGAAACTTTACTATGCAGAAGAAAAATGCTCCTTTCCCGTTATTTTTTTAGTAGTTTATGTGTAACAACCCTGTACTTTATTTGCCTTTTTTTTGTTTTTGTTTTGTTTGTTTCCACTGATGCCTGACTGCATACTTCAGGTTCCAAATGAGGTGTGTGGTTCACTGGTCAGTTCATAACTCTGGTGTTCATAACTCTGAGATTCTACTGTAGTTGTTTGTTTTTTCCTCCCTAAATTGATAGTTAATACCTACCTTCCTCTTCTGATTATATCCCTAAAACAAGCAGAAGAATAAGGGTATGATCTCATTAGAAAAATTCTTAAGTAAAATTCCCAGAACACTTACAGATCTACCATTGCATTCCAATCCAAATCACAATCTTCACTTGCTGGCATGGCATTAAAAACCATTATACTGACTGGTAAATCTGCAGCTTTGTCTAAATACATTTCTGCTATAACACCTAAAATACTCTTAGAGAGCTATGCTTTGTCATCCAGGCAACAAGGAAGTCTTATATTTTTTTTACTGTGCTAAAATCATAAAAAAAAATCCTAGAAAATATGACAGATGAAGATGGGGCAGGGCGACTGGAAGAGAATGGAGAAGTGAGTCATTGTTCTAGACACTGAGGAACAAAGCATCAAAATGCTTGCAGGTATTAAAAAGGTTGTCTAGATCTCAGCTGGATATCCACTGTAGTATTAGATGGGTTGCTTGCACATGAGAGGAAGTTCCTGAGTAAGCAAACTGCTATAGGGGAGATGCAGGAAATATCTGTGTATATAGTTGCGCACAATGGAGCCTAAATGGTAAAAAAATATATGTGCACAAATTATAAAGTACTCGTTGGTTATGGTCTGGTGCTTAATGTACTGTAATAAGATTAAATAACCTTTGTCAGGTTGATATTGTTTTTTTCCAAAATGATTTCATGATTTCTTTTTAGTTTACGCTTTAAAGCTTAGAAAACACTGCCTTTTTGTGTGTGCAAGTGAATTCAAAATGGATTTTCATAATTTCTTTGTATCTAACTTCTCTAATAAGGTTGGGACAGATTCTCACAGTTTCTGTTGCCAATGCAATTCCCTGCAAATAGAGCAGAAAGTTCAGGAGAACAAAAGGAATGATCTAATTTTAGTAATGGTGCCGGTTGAGCCTATGTAACCTCACTCCCTCTTTTATTCTCCTCCCCTTTTGAATGTCAGTATCTCTTCCAACACTGCTTCTTTTCATCTTGAATTGAATTCTTGTTGTGCATTGAGAACTTCATGCAGTAGATTTTTAGATAGCTTCTATCCAGAAGTATGCAACAGTTGGGAAGTTTATCAATCTATTTCCAAATAATCTTGGACAGGTACCTTAACTAGTTCTGTATGGCTCATCTCTCTTCTTGAGCTCTTAACTTTCTAGAAAGAGCATGGAACTAGAAGACAAATTATACTCCTTTCTGTCTTGGAGGTAATAGGTAATGCCTTATTTTTTTCTTGCAATCTGAAGTTCTTCATTTGAAAGGGAATTATGTGATATGTTATTTAATTACTGTGCCACCAAGGCTTTTCTTCTTCCACTGCAGTACAGAAAAGTCTTTTGAAAATGTAGTTATATCTAGTTTTTGCTTATTAAAGTCTAATTTTACAGAAATATTTTAACAAGCTTTGACTGACAAAATGACTCAATGTCTGTGGTGGTTTTAGTCAGTCACCCTCATGGAATACGTCTTGTGTGAAACTAGGTTCACGTGCAGTGACGTGCCAGAATTATGTAGTAGGCTCTTCCCTATTTTCTTGTACTCTTTGAGGTGATATTTTGATGGGAAACCTCACATTTGCATGGGGAGGTAGTGGGAAACTGATATTTAACTGCAAGACACCTGTCGCTTTTGTTCTTCAGTTTAGTGGCTGTGTTTGGTCTTAGTGCTGATGATATCACTCTTGAGTTAAGTATGGTAGATATGGATAAGGGAGTTGTGTAGGGAGAATTATCTAATGGTTAGAAAGGGACCTGGGAAACAAGACTCAGATTCTATTCATAGCTCTTCCAGGAACATGGTGTATCATATTGAGCAAGTCTCTTAGACTGCATGTCCTTTAGTCTCCATTTTGCATGGCTATTGTGAGGTTTAATGGTTGTAATTCTCAAAGTTTTATCCCATATTCTGCTTTGATTTGCTGCTTCACTATGGTTTCTGTATACATCAACTTTAAAACTGTAGTGACATTGCTCTTAGTATTTAGGGTTCTTCTGTATATGGAAATGGCCCCTGGAGTGATGTAGTTGAAAAAGTGTAGAGAATGATGTGAGGCATAAGCACTATGCTTGTTTCACTTTCTTGACAGTTATGCATTACAAGATCTAGTGTAAACACCATCCATGCTCATAAGGTGTGCCAGGTCCTTCCAAAAATACTGTTTTATATCTGATGCCTGTCTGTGATATAAATATGATGGCAATTTTTTTCTGTTGAAGAATATTTTGCTTTTATCCATACAAAATGCACTTCTTTCCCATCCTCACTGTGAACTACTTTCCTCATATTAAAGTATTCTCACTTAAAGGTTTAGGTTGGACATTAGGAAAAACTTCCTAACTGTCAGGGTAGTTAAGCACTGGAATAAATTGCCTAGGGAGGTTGTGGAATCTCCATCATTAGGGATTTTTAAGAGCAGGTTAGACAAACACTTGTCAGGATGGTCTAGATAATACTTAGTCCTGCTATGAGTGCTGGGGACTGGATTAGATGAACTCTCAAGGCCCCTTCCAGTCCTATGATTCTGTGATCATCTCAAGTGATTTTATAAAAATCAACTACCCCAACTAAAGTTATTTTTGTTAATCAGAAAACCATAAACCTGAAATTCCATGTAATTCTAAATCTCATTTATTTTAGCCATGCAACATCTTTGGCAAATTCTGGTTTGAGTTTCAGGAGTCTGTTGCATACTGTAGCTATAACAAAGGTAGCAAATTTAGTTGTTGAAAAACAAATGGCAGTTTATTTTAGTCCAGTTGCTACACACAGTTTGCCAGGCGCTCAGGCACCAATTCAGTGAAACACTTAGACCTGTGCATAACTTAAGCACAATAAGTCCTACTGATGCCTTAACTGAAGGCTTGGTCCTATTGAAGGCAATGGGACTACTCGCATGCTTAGAGGTAAGCATGTGTTTAAGTGCTTTGCTGGATCAGGACCTCATGGAATAGTTCCAAGGAGCATAAATTATGCTTGCATTGGTGAAGTTGAATGTTAAATACTAGGATTCCCACAATCCTCTCAAATAAGTGAAGCAAACAAGCTATATTCCTAATCTGAGGGGCATAAAACTCTGATGTGAGTAGAAATCTGTTGTGCAAAACTGTCCAAGAAAGCAAAAGGCTCAAGAACAGCAAGTGATTTAGTGAAATTTACTAAGGGAATTTAAAAGACCTTCCTTTCCATGCTGTATTTTAACATGTGGAATGGACTACAAAAGCAGCAATATAATGTGAACATAGTCAAAAAGAAGCTAGATATAGAGTGTTTGGATGAAAAAAAAATTACAGGCTACAAAATACTGCCCAAAGTTGTATATTGGCCCAAATGTCTCTTTTCTAATGACAGTTTTATCACTTTTAAAAATTCGTGCTAATCATTCAAAACAAGTAATTGTTCAGCGTCCAGATCTCTTTAATTAATTTCATAGATTCTAAGGCCAGAACGGACCGCCATTATGATAATCTAGTTTGACCTCCTGTATATCACAGATAATAGAACTTCCCCAAAATTTAGTGTCAAACATACAGTAGGGGTCAGATGGGCATTATTATCAAATCCATGAAATACCGTGAACAGAAATGTTTATATAATGGTCAATGCTACCATCTTGTCATACAAGAATAAATTTCTATGGTTATTGTAACAGCACACAATTGTATGCAAGGTATTATTTATGTAGAGCCCAAAAGTGCACATTAGGATATATTTGATGTATTTTAGGATCTACTTTATGCAGTATTCCCAACCACAAATGTTCAAAAATCATGAGTCAATCCCCAAAAATTATCAGACTGATTTAAAAATTATGAGATTAAAAAAACACATTGTGTTTTTATTTGACTTCTGTTTTTTGAGTCTTTAGGGGTCACATTTTCAAGCTTTTCCATGGAACCATGAGAGCTCAAAACCTACTTAAAAAAAGAAAGAAAGCTGAAATGTATTACAGGAGCTGGGTCTTTACGATCCTCCCCCCCCAAAGAAAAATACCTGCGACTTGCAACAAAATCATCTGTGGCTATAAAGGAAGATAGGTCACTGCACGGAAGTGCTCACAGTCTAAGCAGGAAACAGAAAAAGGAAGAGGGAAGGAACTTCTCATGCACAATTCTTCCACCACCCTTCTTTCCTCATGCACTAACAGGCTCAGGTACTACAACATAAAAGCTTTGAAAAATGAAACATGCTCAGTGTTGCTTAGTCCTCTCCCCTCTCTCTGCTACAGTCACAATTCTGGAGTAGCTGGATATTTCTGCTAAAATGACCAGCAGTGAAATAGTTAATGTTGATGGCTACAGCATCGTTGTTAAGGACTGGCACACACTAGGGACAGTGTGGGTGAAATCCTGGGAGAGATCAGTCAGAAAAGGGTTGGGTTTCCCCAGTGCATGGGTTGGGCAATGTACAGGTCACTCCACCGTGTAGGATGGTGCAACCTGCTTTCTTTGCTGTGGAAAAGGGTAGAGCTGTAGAAGTGATGTGAACCTTCAGGGGCACATTGATGGATCGGATCACGTACTCCCCAGAGCACAGGGACTTCAATTGTGACATGCCCTTGTGTTGGGTGCACAGTGGGGCTTCTCACCGTTCTTTCTGACTCCCAGCACAGTAGTCATTGTCATGAGCAATTATTTGGTTGTGATTAGTAACATTCCAGACATTTCTTGGGCCACATTAAGAAATCCAGTGTCTGGCCTCAGATTCTGCCCCTGTAGCATTTACATTGGAAGTCCTTCCAACAGAAACCCACACTACTCCCCTGAGATTTCTTGGTGAATTTCTAGCAACCACTTTCAACTGTGGCACCAGTTTGACTGATGATTGTTTCCTATTGCAGAACAAGAACTTTAGTACTCTCATAATCTACTCAGATCAATAACCTGGAGTATTAAAGGGAAGCCTGAATAAAAAATAATTAAAGAGAACCTTTCAGACTGGGAATGGGCAAAAGGGGAGTCTTAATTATGTTAGACTTCAGCAAAAGTCTATGGATCTTCAGTTTTAATATTTTTTTCCTGTGACTCTTTCGAAATAATTAAAGATTTCTGATGAAAAAATGGTTTGCTCCAGCCTGTTACTCCTTCAGTGACACTGTAATTCTGAATTTGTACCACCACACTCCTGTCCATGACAACGTCATGCCTAAGCCCGGGAATATGACTTCATTGCAGTGTCATGCAGGAGCAGCTAGGTCATAAAGCAGGATGTTCCTGTTCAAAACTCAAATATCTGACATGATAGCAAAAGTAAATAAGAAAATGACTGGCTGAATTATCTTTGCAAAAAGCATTGACCTGGATATTTAACTTCCAGTATTTTCATTTGTATCTTAAAATCCTGTTCTTGCAATAGTTAATTTAATAAAAATATTTTCTGCATACATAATTCATACCAACTCTCACCAAGTATATTCTCTCTACAAGGGTTTTCATCCATCCAGCCAGGACCCACTAGTTCTGCACTCTTATCTAACAATAGTGGGAAAGCGCGACATCATCCCTGTTGTGTGTCTCTGGTTATGCTAAATATGGGGACACAGAGGCTGTGAAATTTCTCATAAACTCGACTCTCCATAAAACAGATTATTAAATGCCTAGTGAATCCATCTTCTTCTTTACCCCTGCCTTGCCATCTGTCCCTCTTGGGATGAATGGTATTTAGTGGTTAATGCAGTGGATGGGTAGTCAGGGCTCTCAGGTTCTTTCCCCAGCTCTGCCACCTACCTTGGATTATTCACTTTACTAGAGATGGACTCGGAACTAAATCCCCAGAACTGGTGTTTAGGACTCCGACCTGAATCCAGCTTTCTTAGCTTTATAATGGATGAACCAAAATCCTTCACCAAGGCCATTTGGGGTGAAATGTTGGCGCGCAGTGAAGTCAGTGGGAGTTTGGCCATTGAGTTCAATAGGGCCTGTGCTTTTGGCCTATTCTAAGGTCTGAAGTCTCCAGCTGGCTACTTTTGTTTTTACCCAAGTAACTTAGGCTACTTCAGAAACCTCTAGCTCCCTTCCTTTTATCCAGCAGCATCATATTTTTTCAACAGATGAATGTACTGTATTTACTTTTCCAGTCACTCAAGATAAAATTTCTTGGCCTTCTTTCTTGAGTTTTCTGCTACAAATGCAAGAATATTAATGAAATCCACTTACCAGTACACCCTCATTACCAAAATGGGAAATCTCAGAGCTATCAGATGTGTGTATTGTTATGCAGCAACTTAGTTCCCCTGTGGTGGCAACTGACTTGGAGCTTTTCAGCATTCTACCAGCAAAATATGTGTGGAATGCTGGTGAACCTTTCCAGACTACTGTACCCCTTTCCAGAGGCTGATTTGTCTTGCATACCCCCAAGTTCCACCTCACTTAAAAACTACTTGCTTACAAAATCAGACAAACATACTGAAGTGTCATAGCACACTATTACTGAACAATTGCTTACTTTCTCATTTTTACAGTATAATTATAAAATAAATTGATTGGAATATAAATATTGTACTTAAATTTCAATGTACAGTATACAGAGCAGTATAAACAATTGTTTATTGTTTGTATGACATTTTAGTTTGTCTTGACTTCACTAGTGCTTTTATGTAGCCTGTTGTAAAACTAGGCAAATATCTAGATGAGCTGCTGTACCCCCGGAAGGCCTCAGCTTATCCCCAGGGGTATGTGTACCCCTGGTTGAGAACCACTGCTATAACACACGGGTTATATGGTTGGGTAAAGAAAAAAAACCTCACTCTAAAAATCAGAGAGGGGAATAATTTGATCTTACATTCTTGTCCTTTTCTATCACTGAATTTCTGGTGCTATAGGCCCCATCCATTAAAAAAGTTCAACATTATCCAAATCACTCCTAAGAATAAGAGCATTCAAAATTCAGATCCAACTCTTGCAGCTACACTGAACCTCTCTGTGATGTAGCTTTCCCATCTGTAAAACAGATAAAATAGCCACCTTGCAGGGGTCTTGTGAAGCTTAATTAATGCATGCAAAAGTGATTTGAGATCCTTGAACGAAAGAAACTATGTAAGTGCTAAGTATTATTATTCTATTAATGTTCTGTGCCAATAAGACCAAGAAAGTGGACACCAGATTAACCTCAATGCACTATACTTTCCTAAGTCTGTTTCATTTAATTTTGGTAACATCCTTGGTGAACGGGTGAGCAGCTAAAGTAAGACCTAGAGGTCTACCTCCTACCTTGCAACTAGAGTAACCAAAAATTATTACATATTCCCTTGTGACCAGTAACAGCTGATTCCAATTTGTGAGATGCTTTCATAAATCTGCAAATGATAGTGAATTCACAGTTTTGCTGAACATTGTCTCCCTCCCAAAAAAACTATGGAATGTGGGGCAGCTTCTAGAAGAAGTGCCCAGGAGCTGAGCCTAGAAGGAGTCTTACTGCTGACGCTCTCTACTATACTCTTGTTATGCACCCTTACACAGAAGGAAGTTTCTGAGTAGCAGCCGTGTTAGTCTGTATCCGCAAAAAGAAAAGGAGGACTTGCGGCACCTTAGAGACTAACAAATTTATTGTTATTGAGCCTTGCTCAAATACATTTGTTAGTCTCTAAGATGCCACAAGTCCTCCTTTTCTTTTTACAGAAGGAAGTATATTTTGACAGAGTACAAATCTGTCCTTGGGGTTTTAATTAGGGGGAACTGCAGATTCTTTTCTTTGGGGAGGAGCGTTGAGGGACCAGCTGATTGCTATGATATTGTTTTTATTTACCGTAACTAGAATATCCTCATTGCAGGAATGTTTCTAGTCTGACATAAAGTTGATCTTCTCCATTTTTTCCCAACTGTCTTTTAGTGCCCTCTTGAGGACAGAAAATTACAAAAAACATGAGCACACTTTATTCAGTCACAGAAGCTTGCCTTGCTTTTGGGACTGCTGAAGTAAAAACACAATTCTTAGTGTATGTAGCTGGAAAATCATTTAAATTTTTAAAGCAAAGTTCCATGTAACAGATAAACAACTAAAAATGAAATCAGTGGACCATTTTATACCTAGCCCTGCCTCAGCATGGGGGGATGGACTAGATGATCTCTTGAGGGCCCTTCCAGTCCTACATTTCAATGCTTCCATTATTTTAGTGCCATCATTCACATTTTCTAATGTGTCAGTCCAGAAAAAGCTCTTGCCTCTTGATAGGATGTCCTGCGCATTCCCAGTGTAGTGCCGTACATAAAAGCTTCACTGAGAAAAGAAGTAAGATTGGTTATGTGTAATGTCTCCATAAACCCTTAAAAGGAAGGAAAAGCCAAGTTATGGGACACCTCTTAACTGTACTCTAATGCCCAAACAGCATGTTCCCACTGATAGTAACATTAAGACTCTGGATCATTGCAAAGTACTACATTCTGCCTCCAAAAGCTAAGGAACCACACTAAAAACAACACAGTAATCTCTCACAATTTGGCACAAAATCTTAATTACAACCTCAGCAGCATTAGCAACTATTCAGTGTTGACATGTGTGCACAGGTTAAATGAGTAGTATGTTGTGTGACTCAGATCTATGGTCCCCATGGCTGGTGAAAGCCGGTGGGAAAGTATTGAGTTGCATATGATTGCCAGTATTTCTTTGAGGAAGTACAAGCTGCCAGCTTCTCTTAAAGAAATGATTGTCAACTCCCTATTCCAGAAACCATCTCTTGCCACAAACAGTCCCTCCAGATATTGCCTAGTCTTGAACCTGGGTTAGGGATGATACCTCTAGCAAAATCTGGAGTTCTCTCAGGCCTCTTTGAACCAGGCCAGTTAGGTTTTAGACTGGGCTAGGTTTTGTATGAAGATCAGGGGACCATGCTGATTTATTTCTTTATTTGCTCTATTGGCTGCTTCCCATGTAGTTGACTATGGGGCATTGCTGGCATGACTGTGAAGGCTCGCAGGGGCAGATGTGTCTGTTCGAGTGGCTCCACTCCCCTCTTTCCAAAAGATTCTGTACAGGAATTGTGGGCATTTTCTCACTGTTCCCGCTCAGCGTACAAATGGGCCTTTAGTAAGTGTGTGTGGGCTACAGTGTTTTAAACATGTGTCGAACTCCAGTCTTCATATTCCCATCTCTTCCTATCCCTGCTGGTGCAGCTTGGTGACTTACCCAGTGGAAATTGCAGTAGGGATAAGGGTTAGCTGATGAGGCTCAACTAAGAAAAGATGGAGATAACGCTTGGAGGAAGGAGGAAACATCAAACATTATATCAGCATCCCCAAATGGAGTGGGAGATTGCTTGCTATTTGTTGATCAGGTCTCCAATCTGGGGTGGGGGGGGAAGGGGTGTATCTTATTGGGTTTCCAGCTGCTTCTGGATACTCAGGCCATAATGGTTGTGAAGAGCCTGTCATTTGTATACGAGAGACTGAGGATTTTCTGGACCAAACTCAGGATAGCCTTCTAGGGGCACAAAGCTCTAAAGATATAGAGCAGGTTGCACAGAGGGGCCAAGAGGCCAGTGAAGAAGCTTGGCAACATGTGACCTCCAGAAGAGGTAAGCGGAATGTCCGGGTTCCAGTAACACAGACACAGGTAACTAACCGCTTTCATGTTCTCTCCACAGGTACCAATGCGGAGAGTGGACCAGATGATATGTCTGGGGGGAGAAAGCAGAAGGAGACTCCGCCGGTTGGGAGGCATGAGATGCGATGTCCTGAGGTTGGGGGTTCCACGACCACCACTCCCAAGAGGAGAAGGCGGGTGGTGGTGGTCGGGGACTCTCTCCTCCGGGGGACTGAGTCATCTATCTGCCGCCCTGACCGGGAAAACCGAGAAGTCTGCTGCTTGCCAGGGGCTAAGATTCGTGATGTGACGGAGAGACTGCCGAGACTCATCAAGCCCTCGGATCGCTACCCCTTCCTGCTTCTCCACGTGGGCACCAATGATACTGCCAAGAATGACCTTGAGCGGATCACTGCGGACTACGTGGCTCTGGGAAGAAGGATAAAGGAGTTGGAGGCGCAAGTGGTGTTCTCGTCCATCCTCCCCGTGGAAGGAAAAGGCCTGGGTAGGGACCGTCGAATCGTGGAGGTCAACGAATGGCTACGCAGGTGGTGTCGGAGAGAAGGCTTTGGATTCTTTGACCATGGGATGGTGTTCCATGAAGGAGGAGTGCTGGGCAGAGACGGGCTCCATCTTACGAAGAGAGGGAAGAACATCTTTGCCAGCAGGCTGGCTAACCTAGTGAGGAGGGCTTTAAACTAGGTTCACCGGGGGAAGGAGACCAAAGCCCTGAGGTAAGTGGGAAAGCGGGATACCGGGAGGAAGCACAGGCAGGAATGTCTGTGAGGGGAGGGCTCCTGCCTCATACTGGGAATGAGGGGCGATCAACAGGTTATCTCAAGTGCTTATATACAAATGCACAAAGCCTTGGAAACAAGCAGGGAGAACTGGAGGTCCTGGTGATGTCAAGGAATTATGACGTGATTGGAATAACAGAGACTTGGTGGGATAACTCACATGACTGGAGTACAGTCATGGATGGTTATAAACTGTTCAGGAAGGACAGGCAGGGCAGAAAAGGTGGGGGAGTAGCACTGTATGTAAGGGAGCAGTATGACTGCTCAGAGCTCCGGTACGAAACTGTGGAAAAACCTGAGTGTCTCTGGATTAAGTTTAGAAGTGTGTGCAACAAGAGTGATGTCATGGTGGGAGTCTGCTATAGACCACCGGACCAGGGGGATGAGGTGGATGAGGCTTTCTTCCGGCAACTCACGGAAGCTACTAGATCGCATGCCCTGATTCTCATGGGTGACTTTAATTTTCCTGATATCTGCTGGGAGAGCAATACAGCGGTGCATAGACAATCCAGGAAGTTTTTGGAAAGCGTAGGGGACAATTTCCTGGTGCAAGTGCTAGGGGAGCCAACTAGGGGGAGCGCTTTTCTTGACCTGCTGCTCACAAACCGGGTAGAATTAGTGGGGAAAGCAAAAGTGGATGGGAATCTGGGAGGCAGTGACCATGAGTTGGTTGAGTTCAGGATCCTGACGCAGGGAAGAAAGGTAAGCAGCAGGATACGGACCCTGGACTTCAGGAAAGCAGACTTTGACTCCCTCAGGGAACAGATGGCCAGGATCCCCTGGGGGACTAACATGAAAGGGAAGGGAGTCCAGGAGAGCTGGCTGTATTTCAAGGAATCCCTGTTGAGGTTACAGGGACAAACCATCCCGATGAGTCGAAAGAATAGTAAATATGGCAGGCGACCAGCTTGGCTTAATGGTGAAATCTTAGCGGATCTTAAACATAAAAAAGAAGCTTACAAGAAGTGGAAGGTTGGACATATGACCAGGGAAGAGTATAAAAATATTGCTCGGGCATGTAGGAAAGATATCAGGAGGGCCAAATCGCACCTGGAGCTGCAGCTAGCAAGAGATGTCAAGAGTAACAAGAAGGGTTTCTTCAGGTATGTTGGCAACAAGAAGAAAGCCAAGGAAAGTGTGGGCCCCTTACTGAATGAGGGAGGCAAGCTAGTGACAGAGGATGTGGAAAAAGCTAATGTACTCAATGCTTTTTTTGCCTCTGTTTTCACTAACAAGGTCAGCTCCCAGACTGCTGTGCTGGGCATCACAAAATGGGGAAGAGATGGCCAGCCCTCTGTAGAGATAGAGGTGGTTAGGGACTATTTAGAAAAGCTGGACGTGCACAAGTCCATGGGGCCGGACGAATTGCATCCGAGAGTGCTGAGGGAATTGGCGGCTGTGATTGCAGAGCCCTTGGCCATTATCTTTGAAAACTCGTGGCGAACGGGGGAAGTCCCGGATGACTGGAAAAAGGCTAATGTAGTGCCCATCTTTAAAAAAGGGAAGAAGGAGGATCCTGGGAACTACAGGCCGGTCAGCCTCACCTCAGTCCCTGGAAAAATCATGGAGCAGGTCCTCAAAGAATCAATCCTGAAGCACTTAGAGGAGAGGAAAGTGATCAGGAACAGTCAGCATGGATTCACCAAGGGAAGGTCATGCCTGACTAATCTAATCGCCTTTTATGATGAGATTACTGGTTCTGTGGATGAAGGGAAAGCAGTGGATGTATTGTTTCTTGACTTTAGCAAAGCTTTTGACACGGTCTCCCACAGCATTCTTGTCAGCAAGTTAAGGAAGTATGGGCTGGATGAATGCACTATAAGGTGGGTAGAAAGCTGGCTAGATTGTCGGGCTCAACGGGTAGTGATCAATGGCTCCATGTCTAGTTGGCAGCCGGTGTCAAGTGGAGTGCCCCAGGGGTCGGTCCTGGGGCCCGTTTTGTTCAATATCTTCATAAATGATCTGGAGGATGGTGTGGATTGCACTCTCAGCAAATTTGCGGATGATACTAAACTGGGAGGAGTGGTAGATACGCTGGAGGGGAGGGATAGGATACAGAAGGACCTAGACAAATTGGAAGATTGGGCCAAAAGAAATCTAATGAGGTTCAATAAGGATAAGTGCAGGGTCCTGCACTTAGGATGGAAGAATCCAATGCACCGCTACAGACTAGGGACCGAATGGCTCGGCAGCAGTTCTGCGGAAAAGGACCTAGGGGTGACAGTGGACGAGAAGCTGGATATGAGTCAGCAGTGTGCCCTTGTTGCCAAGAAGGCCAATGGCATTTTGGGATGTATAAGTAGGGGCATAGCGAGCAGATCGAGGGACGTGATCGTTCCCCTCTATTCGACACTGGTGAGGCCTCATCTGGAGTACTGTGTCCAGTTTTGGGCCCCACACTACAAGAAGGATGTGGATAAATTGGAAAGAGTACAGCGAAGGGCAACAAAAATGATTAGGGGTCTAGAGCACATGACTTACGAGGAGAGGCTGAGGGAGCTGGGATTGTTTAGTCTGCAGAAGAGAAGAATGAGGGGGGATTTGATAGCTGCTTTCAACTACCTGAAAGGGGGTTTCAAAGAGGATGGCTCTAGACTGTTCTCAATGGTAGCAGATGACAGAACGAGGAGTAATGGTCTCAAGTTGCAATGGGGGAGGTTTAGATTGGATATTAGGAAAAACTTTTTCACTAAGAGGGTGGTGAAACACTGGAATGCGTTACCTAGGGAGGTGGTAGAATCTCCTTCCTTAGAGGTTTTTAAGGTCAGGCTTGACAAAGCCCTGGCTAGGATGATTTAACTGGGACTTGGTCCTGCTTTGAGCAGGGGGTTGGACTAGATGACCTTCTGGGGTCCCTTCCAACCCTGATATTCTATGATTCTATGATTCTATGATTTGCATTTCACAATACAGTTTTTTTCTTTTTTTCAAATGTGAATCTTATCATGGTTATTCATATGTTTGTCACCTCACAACTGGAGTACTGCAGTGTGCTCAAACCACTTGGAAATGGCAGCAACTGTGATCCATGACAGCTGCACCCAGCAAAGCCCAAGGCGCAGGCTGTCCTCAGCGAGGGGTTCTTGCCTTTAGAATTCACTTACCCCAAGTGCTCTGCTAGAGTCAAGAGTTGGGGTCTCTCTACACTGCTATGTGAGCCCAGAGTTAGCTGAACTCGAGTTAGCAGACCCTAGGTTTGTACCGACAGCTTGAACATCTACACCCATTTGTAACCCCAGGTTAGGAATTGTTGAACCCTGGATCCCAACTTGGGGCACTAGCATCTATACTGCATTATGTGGGCCTGAGTCTAACCTTACCCTAGACTTCCCAGCTCCCTCCCAAAATGTGGCTGCTTTAACCCTTTGTTTATGGTGCAGCGTGGGAAAACTTGACTGTCCATCAAACTTAGCTGTCCAGAGGACAAACGAAGTTGGCCAATGGGATTGTGGGATACTTTCGGCAGATTCCCATAACATAGATCTAGTGGGGCTGCATCTACAATGCAAAGTAATAGGGCTTGAACCCTGGGTCCCAGCTTGACTCAAGCTCAGACTCTCCACCCCCAAAGGGTCCTGGGACCCTGGGTCTGAGCCCTGCATTAGTGCAATTTGTGTGTATAGGGAAGGGTGAGGATAGGCTTGAGCCAGAGTTCAAACCCTGGGCTTACATTGCAATGTAGGCATACCCTTGGTGACCAAAAAAGACATCTAAAAGACTCCCCCTTTCCTCTCCCTCCTTGTGTTATGGGAGGGAAACAATAGCACAGAGATGGGTTTGGGATTAGTAAGGTTTTTCAGGTTTGCTTTTTAATGTCCTTCAGACCTGTTTTTGATGGAGTTTTGTATTTTAACATCTCTGCTTCTCCCAGAGAATGTTAATAGTCCCAATTATTTGTGTCCAGTTATTCCTAAAGAACAACTTTCCAAGTCAGAAGACACAAATCCCCCACCAAGAGCTGCTCCTTTAAATTTAGACAGCAAGCCCCTGTTGCGTTGAAAAGGGGTGTATTGGGCCCAACAAGAGATAAGACATTAATAAAGCCTTGGTCACTGCTACAAGGAACAGCTAAGTGTAGTTCAGGGTTTCATGTCAAATGGTCACTGGCTTATTCCCATTGTACCAACCACCATTAAAAATCTCTTTAAACTTTTATTAAATGGGAGCGGCGGAAAAACAGTTAATACTTTAGCTTTAAAGTGCTCTAAGTAAGGTTTTTATTTTAAAAATATAATTTATTTCCTTTTCCAGCATAGAACCTTTTATAGGGAGAAAGTCATGCTTGACAGATTTTTCAACTATATGGACTGTCCTTTTGGGGGGAAAACATAAAAATTTAGTGAGATGGCTGCTGCTATTGGAGTCTGACCCTATTTTCTTTGTGACAAAATAGGACAAACTCACAAAGCAGGAGAGAAAAGAATAGCAAAGATAGAAAATGCAGCTTCTGTCTGGTGCTGATTTTTATTTGCAACCTCTCTGCTGGAGAAACACAGGCCCAGCACGTGGTCTGATCAACCACTCTGAGATCTGGCAAACTTGTACCAGCATCGTGCTGTTTAAAGTATTGCTTTTATCTTGCCCCTGCTATCACAGGCCCCAGCCATGTTGCAAAAGGTGTTGTCTCAGCGATTAAGCCAGACTCTTTTTTTTGGTTCCCTTTATTTAATATGAGAAAAATAGGAAAGAGAATAAATAAGATGAGGAAGGAAAATGACACACAAGGAAGTGGATGACAGCAGGCACCCAAGATTCATATGCCTGGCGTTGTCCAGGATTTAGCTGAAGCTAGTAGAGGGTGATGTTATCTGTTCCTCTCTTTCTGGCCCAGTCTGGTCAAGATCCCTTTCAGGATCAGGATCACAAAGACCCAGTGGTGTCACGGTGGATTGCGGATTCCCAGAAGACAATGGGGGTAGCAGCCATGATAGTAAAGCTTGCTCCCTTCCAGTCCACACATCCCCCTTTATTCCCATTTAGTGACCCCAAGCTAAACAATATCCAAGCAGGGGTGGCAACCTCATTCCATTAGAAGTAGCCAAAGAAAACATACTTCAGTGACTTCATTTATGAACATTTCCTCCCATTTCTAGAATTTTTCTGCTCATTGTCTCATCAACCTGTGACTTTACTAGAAGCCTTGAAGACCACTTAGCACGGTTCTTTTAACTTCATTTCATTTCATTTCAGTCTGTCTCCAATTTTTGCTGACTTTCATGAACAATTTTACGTAACAGACTGAGTTGGACTTTTGTTAGCGTACAGGCCTCTGCACTCCACTCCACTGTAGACCCAGAATAGCTTTCCCCTTTTCAGAGACCAAAGTGGTCTCCTTGCATCCTCAAACCAGTCTTTGAAACACCCACTGCTGTGCATTGCCTCCATTAGCTACCTGAATTCTTCATGCTGCCAAGCTCATTCGCCCAGGAGTTGGAGAACGCTCTTTGGTTTCTTCCATCTGACTGAACTTCTGTTTTGAATTAAAATAATTTACTTTTAAGAAAAAGATTTGGAGTGACACAAGAACACGATTTTAATGTTTCCTGTTCACCAAGCTCAGCATGGCTAGTCATGGCTTTTGTTATATTTTTTAAGACGCGCTACTTTTCTTGAGTAGATGGAAGAACACTAAATCAGAAAACACAAGCTCAACTATAACTTTATTCACATGAACAGGCTCCTTGAAGTCACTGGGTTTACTCATGTGAGCAAAGTTATGTGTGTGCCTCGATGATTGGGACCCGAGATAGAAAGGCGTTGGAAGCATAACAATAGCCCTGCCTCATCTCTCACAGAGCAAGTCAAAAATAATGGTACCATGTGAATAAAGAACAAACATAATCATCAAGCCCTAAATATTTCTAGAAAATTAGCACCTTTTTCATAAAAGTAACTAATCCTGTGAAAAAATGGTACAAAATATTAACTGTCATCTTCTGTGTCCCACTGTAATCAACATGCATGGAGTACCTCTGATGTGTTCTCAAAACTGTTACTTAAATACCATTTAAGGTCAATTAAATAAACAGAATTTTACAGCCTAATGACATAAAGACATAAATAACATAAAGACCTGTAATGGTCAAATGGTTTGGTGTTTAGCCCTTCTTGATTTAAAACAGCAGTGAAAAATGTTGGAACCCTTGAAGGTGATTTTGAAGATGGAGAAGCGATTGTGCTGCACAAACAGCAATCAGGGACGATTAAATGAACAGGGACAAGTGCCTCATTCTCTGCAGAGACTGTATGGGAAATGGCACTTTACATTTCAGTCTCATTGCATTTAAAATAAGGCCCCCAGCTAAGTCATTTTTCAAGTCCAACTCCAATCAAAAGATATTGCTTAAAATCTTCCTATTACTGTAGAAATGAAAGGAATGATTATTGTGTATGCTGATGAGCCTAGACGATTGTCTTGGAAAGAATTTGACAGTGTTGTCTACCAGTCCCATTATAATGTTATTACAGCCTCTGAAGAATACTGACAAGGCCTGAATACTAGAATGAGTGTTGGGGTCGTTTAGGATAGCTCTCTGTGGCTGCAGATTTTGTATGGTTTCTCAAAGATACTGTATTCTGTACTGTATATAGATTTTCTGTCCAGGTTTACTCTTAGGCTGATTCTCAGACAGCCTTTATAGTTACTGATTAACAGATTGGTGTACACTTTAGCGAGGTACAGAAAATAGAAACATGTAAAGGGTGAAAAAAGGACTTTTAGAATGAATTCTAAGTCCCCATTTTGCAGTTCTGTCTTGTTAAAAGCTTATGAAATATTCACTGTTCATAAACAATATTTTCTATAAGACTTTTATAGTCAGCATAGACTGTTCTTAGCTATATGCTCCTTGAAAAAGAATATTTATGTGTGGAAGTTGCATCATTCCAGTGATTTTCTTTGTGAAGGCAGGGAATGTATAGTACTTTCATACCCCTTAGAGCCTGGGGCTTTTCACACCACACCAGCTGCCTGAAGTTGGGCACCTCACTTTTATTCAGATGTTTAAATACAGATTTAAATGCCTAAATTTCAAGACTTGAAAATGTTGCCCTATATGTCTTCTGTGCATTAAAATCACTTTTATTAGCATTCACACTGTTAATGAGGAATGAGGAGGAAAGATGACAAGGGGGATGAAATGGGTATGTGCCCGTGCAGTGGAGGGACAGACTAGTTATTTTACTAAGGGCTAGACTGTGGCTTTACCAGGAGCCATGTGTCAGGGGCAGTGCAGACTTGTTCTTCTCCAGGAGCAGACCCTGGGTTGAATTGTGATTCAGAGTCACAGTTCAGCCCTTGCTTCCCTCTTGCTCCAGGGGCAGGGACTAATTTGTGCCAGTCCTATCCCTAAAGCAGCTTGGATCCCCCACTGCTCAAGCAGGTCAGTGCATAGGAGGGGCACAAAGCTGGCCTGTGTGAGAGAAGGAACAGGTGGCTCAGCATCAGCTGCTCTATGCATCCACACACAGACCAACAATGCATCCCACCTGCACAAGGGAATAGCACTTTATGCCCCTTACTTCTTTGCCAAATCACACTGAGTCCCATAGAGCCAGGCCAGACGTTTCTGTTCATTGTCATTACAACTGTAAAATGCTAGGACTGCATTTGTTTTGTAATTCATATCTATATATTTTCTTGATACAATTTCACCAAACACTTGTCAATGTCTGTCACACCTTTCTTCAGCCCAGTGTCTCCCATAATTCTGGTTTAAAGCTGCAGCACAGCCAGGCTGACCCTATTCCCTTTCCAGTTTGATCTTGTCTCTGTGGCAGCAGTCAGTGGCCATTCTTTGCTCCCATCCTTTCCTTTGCTTCGTTATTTTAAATAGTTTTCAGGCAGTAGCAAGCAGCATTCTTTGTTCTCTCTCCTCCTGGACTAGGCATTCAGCAGCAGAGTGGCTGTAGTTACCTGGAGTCTCTGCTGCAGCACCTCCTTGCTGGGCTCCTCTTCTTCCTTTCAGGTATGGCAGAGCAACCATGCAAGCACTCGGCTAAGTCCGAAAGGTGCTCCAACGGCAAGGCACGTGTAACAGGCTCTACAGAAGGTGAATTATGTCCTGCCTGTTCGCAGCCAGCTGACTCTAACATTGCTAGGGCATGGAGCTTTGAATCCAAGAGGCATGTGGGGTCCCCTATCACCCTACAAAGCCACGACTCCCCCCAGAGAAGCCCATCCAGAAGACACAGAGCAGAACAAGGAGAATTGCTAAGGACAAAGAGGACTTCATTCAGCTGGCCTAGGAGGGTAAGTCCTGGGGCAATACAGGATCACAAAGATGAGACACTCACGTGGCTCCCAGCCCCTTTCCCAAGTCCTAAAATGAGTCCTACATTCTCTGGGGAGAGAACTAGATCCCCTCCTTCTCAGTCTTAGGGAGCTCTGGCAATGAGACCCAGTCCCCCGACCAGGAAGAGTGGAAGCCTGCAGGGGAAGATGCTAAAGGAGACATATCTAGAGGGCTCGGGTCTTGGCAGAAGGCACTGGATGCCTGTAAGCACAAGGTGTGAGGAGGCTGCAGTTGCCCTGGCGCAGTGGAGCAAAGACCCCTGGCCAAGACTGCAAGAAAGAAGACGAGTCCCCGGTTGCGGAGGAGGCCACTCCACCCCTGAACGGTTCCTGCCCATGGACCACTTGCACACCCCTGGCTGATGAGTGAGCAAGTGGGGTCATGACAGCAGAGCTGCAGAGGGCTCCCTGCGTGCTTCTGAGGCCAGTGACACTGGATCCCTGCAGGCACAAAGTGCACAGAGGAAAGGTTGTCATCCCTGGTTGTGGAGGAGACCACCCTGCTGCTGAATGGTTCTGTCCCCAGCAGGAGTCTTTCAGTAGTGGGGTGGTCTCCCACACAGCTGGAGACTCCTCCTTCTCCTCATGACTCTGACTGGGGGGGGTCTCTGCTATGCCCATCAGGACTGCAGCCTGCCCCATACCTTGTGCCCTGGTGTCTTGGGCCCCTTGGCTGCACAGGGAGCCCTCCACACCGCCACTGTCAGCACTGCCCTAATCTTGATCTGACCCCCCACAACTGTAAAAATAAAAATAGTTAAAGATAGGGAAAAGAATCTTAAAAGTAAAAATCAATAAAAATAATTGAAATTATATATAAAAAAACCAAAACAAATCAAATTCTGCCAAGCCTGCCTATCTTCCAAAGCGATCGGGGCTTTGCTCTCTTCCAGGAGACTTTACATACTAAAAGTCTGTTCCATCATCTGGACCAAATTCTGGTTTTGGTACCAAAAACACAAAGAAAATTCCAGTTATTCTGGACATCCTTCAAGAGGGTGTGGATAAGGGAGTTCAGTTCAGCACCATCGTACATCAGGTGTCAGTCCTCAGTTGTGTGGTGTTTGCAAACTCTTCTGTCTCCTTGGCTGAGAAGTCTCAGGTATCCAGTTTCCTCAGACAGGCCAGACTAGCCATCAGGCTGATCTTTACTAACTGGGACCTACAACTGATGTTGAAAGCCCGAACCATCCACCCTTTTGAGCCTCTGACATCTATATCAGCATTTTACTTATTTACCAAAATCTGTTTTCTGGTGGCCATCGAATCTGCTAGATGAAGTTCTGAATGGGCAGCCTTATCCAGGCAGGATCATCACTGTATGTTCCATCATGACAAAGCAGTGCTAAGAACTCCAGAAACATTCTCGCCTATGGTGAATTCTCCTTTCCATGCCTCACAGGAGACTAAAAAGAAAAGGAGTACTGTCTGTCTTTCATTCTCCCCAAAGCCACAGCGCCTGACTGAGAAGTTGTGGCATGCCTTGGATGTCAAAAGAACACTAAAGATTTATATCAAATGTACAGAATCCACAAGGAGATCAGGCTCCCTATTAAGTTTCCTTTCACCCAAAGTATCAGGCCTCAGAGTGTCCAAGCTCTACCTTGTCAGATGGAGCAGACTATGTATTATTGAGGCATATACGCCATCTGGCGTTCCTGTTGCAGAAGGAATCAAGGCACATTACACAAGATCCACTGCAGCCTTGTAGGCCAAAAGAGCATGTGCTTCCACGACAGATCTGCTACGCAACGATATGGTCAGCAGCCCACACCTTTATCAGACATTACAGAGTGGACTTTTTACCTTCTGTGGAGGCTTCCTTTGGCAGGAAGATGCTGCAGGTGATAGTCCACTAAAAAAAGTGCCATTAGGGTAATTCTCAAAATGTTTTTTTTCCTTTTTCTTTCTGTTTGTTCTCCTAACCCTCCCTACTCCTGTTCGCTGCTCACTACTTCCCATATGTATCAGAATTGTGGGAGATGCTGGGCTGCAGATGAGAACATTTCTTACCCAGTAATTTCCTTTCTGCTAGCACCATCTCCCACAATGCTACCTCTGCCCTGGATGGCTTTTCAGCCCAGGGTCCATTTTATATGGACAATTACTGGATAGGTAATGACCTACTGTACATAGTTACTTGCGTGGATTTGGACTTATTGTTTCTAATTATTTTCTTCACGTTTTTACACACCTTTGGAATGAACCATCTGGTGGCAAGCTGGAGAAGGGGGCGTGGCCAGCGTGGGCTGTGCTGCAGTTTTGAACTACCTCCCAGAAACTGCAGACCAGAAGGGAATAGCCCATATGTATCAGAATTGTGGGAAACAGTGCTAGCAGAAAGGAAATTATTGAATAAAATATTTCCATTTCCATGGAAATTTATAAAAAGAAATCTGAGGCCTTGTCTACACTTGCGGCAGCATATAGTATATGTATAGCTACACACCTCAGAAAAAGGCAGACTGTGTCCACACTGTGATGTGTAGAATACACACTCTAGGTCTTTGGGGGTCTCTCTACTCAACTAAGCACTGCCGCACTTACATAAATACACAGCTATTTATACCCGTGGTAGCTGGGCATGCAGTGTATGTACTCTGCATACCCTACATGCTGCTGTAAGTGTAGACCAACCCTAAGGGGAAATATGTTAATTAGCATTTAAGTTAAACAAACCAACATCTCTTATCTGCACCTATGGACAGTCAAACAGGAATGAAACACATGGTTACAAGTAGCAAGAATCTAACATGAAAGACGTGTACTGTATACATCCCCAAAGATACCAATATGGAACAGCTGAGCTCTGAAAACAAAACAGGGAAATATTATGGTCAAAATGATAAAACGGGGATAGCAAAATATCTCTGTTATTTCAAGATGAATATTTTGTATCCTTTAATTCCTATTCTATAGTAAAACTATAAGGACAAACCACAGTGTTAAGGTGTCTGACTGAGAAATAAAATATGGCTAAAAATTGGACACAGTGATATTCTTCTTCCTCCCAATATAACTCTCTAGACCTGTTAGGGGAAAAATGCAGCATTAATTTGTAAGCATAGCAGAGCAAATGCAAGTACCAAAATTATGAAGAATTTGGACTAGAAATTATTTGGGACTACATTTGTTGGAATGCTTGCAAAGCCTCCAGGACTTGTAAATTGTCATAAACCCAACAAGAAAATCCATCCATGGGAGAATAGAAAAAGGCACGAACCATTGAGGTCTGGGGAAGGATGTCCACTTAAATTGCATCATTCTCTTATGAGCCCATCCGAAGAATGAAAATGTTGGAGAGTCATGGTCAGAGAAAATGGGCCAGGTCCTGCCACTCACACTCATAATGAATACGGTCTTATTTGGCAATAGTCTCAGATTTCAATGGGACTGCTTATGGGTTAAGGTACCACTCAACAGGCCTAAGGGTGACAGAACCGGGCCCAATCTAAACAAAGGATTTAACTAAAATACTTTAAAAATATTCCTTAGGGCTTTTGCCATTGACTTCAATGGTGCCCAGATTTGTCCCTATGCATTAGAGTATCTATATAATAAGATTACAGGATTGTCATTCTGTTGGTGTGTCACTCTAGAACAGGGGTGGACAAACTACGGCCCGTGGGCCACACCTGGCCCGCAGGACTGTCCTGCCCGGCCCCTGAGCTCCTGGCCAGGGAGGCTAATCCCCGGACCCACCCCTGCTGTCTCACCTCCTCTGCAGCACCACCACAGATTGGGCAGCTCAGCTTGCGCCCGCCCACCTCCCAGGCTTTCAGATAAGCTTGTCCTGCCGCTCTGAGCAGCATGGTAAGGGGGGAAGGAGGCAATTGGATAAGGGGCAGTTAGAGGATGGGGCAGTTGGATGGGGTGGAGGTTCGGGGGTGGAGTAGTCAGGAGACAGGGAACAGGGGGAGTTGGATAGGGGGTGGGATTCCGGGGGGGAAGGAAGCAGGGGGGCAGTTAAGGATGGGAGTCCAGGGGGGCAGTCAGGGGACAGGGAGCTGGGGGGTTGGATAGGCGTGGGAGTCCCAGGGGGCCTGTCAGGGGGCAGGGGTGTGGATAGGGGTCAGGGCAGTCAGGGGACAGGGAGTGGGGGGGTTGGGTAGGGTGTGGGGTTCCGGGGGGGTGGTTGGATGGGTCGGGGGTTCTGAGGGGGCAGTCGGGGCGGGAAGAGGGAGGGGGCGGGGCCCAGGCTGTATGGGGAGACAGCCTTCCCTACCCGGCCCTCCATACTGTTTCGCAACCCCAATGTGGCCCTCAGGCCAAAAAGTTTGCCCACCCCTGGCCTAGAATGTCTGTTGAGTTAGTTTGAAGTGATGGGAAAAGCTACAGGTATGGCTGAGAGCTCTTTTTGTTTAGAATAGCACCAGGTTCAATTTCACCAAGATTCGCATTCTGTTACCATCCAATTTTTTAATTCTCAGCCATTTTGGCTTAACAAATTACACCCATGTGATGTACAGCTATAGTAAGGCATGTATCTATGCCATGCCAAGACTCCTAGATCACTGTGATATCAGAGGGAGATATCAGAGTTAACTCAGCCAGTCACCAACCTCACTCCACAGCTGATTTGTATGCAACAATTTCACTGGTTGTATGAGGCAGACTGCACAGATGGTGGATTACTTGGCCCAATTGCCATGTCCTTGCAATAGCATGGGCTTTCAGCTACTAGTACAATAATAAGTATACTTTAGCTTTTCTTAAGCTTTCATGGGTACTTTGAATATGTAACTGTTAAATATAATTATATATTTGCATATAATGGAAGTAAACTCCACCCATAGCCAGTATCAGCCCCTGGTGAAAAAGGAGGAGGGTTGGCATCAGACTTGCAGCCAGCAGTAAATCTTTGTCAAAGAAATCCATGAAATGAGACACCATATGAAATGAGGGCATTCCTGGGAAATGAAGTGTAGTAGAGTGTTACTACAAGGGTTACTGCATTATTTTGGACAGATGCGATCAAGGAAAAGAATCCAGAAAATAAGTTTGGTATCTAGTAATATGGGGCATTAAGTGGAAAAAGTGCAGAGCTGGTTCAGACACTGATGAAAAGGAAAGTATAGACTGTATGCATTAAAGAGGCCAAACGGAAGGAAGCAAAGGCAAGAGATATCAGGGAAGGTTATAAGCTACTATACTATGGCATGCTGAATAAGAGAAATTGATTTGGTATAGTTTTAGACAAAGTGATGCAGGAATGCATAGTGGTTGTGGGTATGGAAAGTGATAAGATAATTCTGGTTAAGTTGCTCTTGAAAATAGCCCCCTATATGTTGCATATGCACTCCAAGTGAGATGTGCCAAACAACAACAACAAAAAAGGATTGCTGGGGGGAAAATGGACATTGTTGTACAGAAAGTGATAAAAAAAATGAATAAGTCATCATTGGAGCCAACTTAAATGGTCACTTGGGGAGAGATGGTAAATGCTTCAAAAAGTACGTTAGCAGCCGTGGATATGGACATACAAAGAAGGAAGGGAAACTATCTTACAGTATTAGACATATGATTTGATAGACATTAATACATTTTTCACTAAGAAGGAAGAACATTTGATTACCTATAAGAGTGGTGGTATGAGGCTGCAGATTACTTCCTGATAAATCGAGCTGAGCTGAAGAACATACAGCATAGAATGCTGGTTTTTGACTATGAATACACATCATACAAGAGATGAAAATGGTCCAAAGCAGTACAGAAAACAAAGCGGGGGAAGCTTAATGAAGTTAGCAAGGAGTTTAAAATGAAGGTGTTGGAGAAGATCTCTTTAGAAGGGTTAAGAGAAAATACGAATCAATGGTGGAATCATATTACAAGCAAAATTCAAGAATGTGCAAAGAGCCTGGCTGGTGAAACAAAAGCAAGAGCCTTTTCTCCCAATGAGATCTGGTGGAATGAGACAGTTGGAGAGTTTGCAAAAGAAAAGAAAAAGTGTTTTCAATTTTGGCAAGTGATGCTTCAGCGGCAGGATTTCCAGAAATGTAAAAAAACAAAAAAAAAAATAGTGAAGAAATGGTCGCAGCCACTAAGGCTAACACCATGAAAGCTTATCTGCCTGTCTTGAAACGAAGGAGGGCGAGAACAAAATATATAGACTGGCAAAGACTCACAATGAGAGAACTAAAGATATCGGTGAGATCAAAGTAATTAAAGATGAACGTGGAACTATGTTAATCAATGAGAACCAGATTAAGGAACAGTGGAGAAATTACTTTGAAAGTCTTATGAATGAATAGAACCCAAGAGAACCAAGCTGTCTGGGTCTGGTGGCACCAGTCTTAGAAAAAGTAGTTGCAGAAGCAGGGCTGTCCCTACCCATACGCAAAGTACGCAGCTGCATAGGGTACCAGGCATTTCCTGGTGCTCTACACAGCTGTGTGCTGCTGCAGCCCCTGCTTCCTGCCCCTGCTCCGCCCCACTCCCCTGAGGACTCCAGCAGGGGTTTGGCCTGCACTCACTGGCCGTGGTAGGTGGAGCAACCCGGCCCCAGCCCATGCCACGCTGCCTGCTCTCAGCCACGCCACCAGTGAGTGCAGGGGGGCGGTTCCCCCCTGCCACCGAAGCCTGGGAGCCAGAGGAGCAGAGCAGGAGCATAGCAGGCTGCAACCAGGTCACTCCACTTCCTGCCGCCCCCTGAGTGTGGGGTTGGGCCTGTCCATCAATCACTGGGGGGCAGGAAGTGGAGTGACCTGGCCCCAGCCTGCTCCACCAGTGAGTGCTGAGGGTGGTTCCCCCCAACCCTGCTCCTGCCCCCCTGCAGAGGCCTGGGGCCAGTCCTGCCCTCCCCTAGTGAGCTGTAGCTCACGAAAGCTAATGCTCAAATAAATTTGTTAGTCTCTAAGGTGCCACAAGTACTCCTTTTCTTTTTTGCGAATACAGACTAACACGGCTACTACTCTGAAACCTGGAATGGAGGAGGATTCAAAATGTAGCTGAAAGACCAATAAGAGCAAAAGATACTAGCATGACCTAACAATCTAGCAGGAGAAATGTGGTCACAGAAGAGGGACTTCCTGCAGAAGAAATGATATTTGTGGTTATTTGGGCTGTGTGATGGGGTGTACCAGGCCCTGCTGCAGAACACATGGTCCTACTACCCCCTGCCAGAAAGGAGCAGCAAAGGTGGGTCCTAGAGAGGCCCCATGGAAGTAGCCAATCATAGCCCAGAGCAGGTTCAGATAAAAGTTGCTGCAAGGCCTTAGTAGGTCAGTTCTTGACGGGGACCAGGGGCAGGAAGGGTGCTCCTCTCTGGCCAAAGAAGCTTCAGAGATAACCAGAGTTTGGTTCTGGCTGCATTTGCTTAAGATGGGATAGAGAGAACCTGAGAACTTTAATCTGAGCTAAGGGATGAAGATAAAGAGGCCAGGTGGGAAGAGGCCCAGGGAAACAGCAGCAACATACTGAAGTGAGCAGTATCTGGCTGTTGTTTATACAGTCCCTGGGCTGGAACCTGGAGTAGTGGGCAGGCCCAGGTTCCCCCACCAGCTGCTGGTGAAGTGGCCTAAGCCCTGAGAAGGGGACAAGACTTGTTCTGAAACCTGAGAAAGGGGTTGAATTTAAAGACTACAGAGCTAGGGCTGAGGACTGTGGTGAGGGTAAGATAGACAATTTTTATTGGACTTTTTACTACTGTGTTGGACTTTATGACTTGGCTGGAGGGCTGAGCCACTGAAGATCTGCCAAGTGAGGTTGACAACCTACAGAGGGCACCAGGAGCAGGAAAAGGATGGCAGTACTGCCGTAGCAGGAGATGCTTAAGAGGTGAATGTCCCACATTACAGGTTGTTAGTCCAAAACCATGTTTCTTTGGCACCTATACAGTATGCCAAGGGCTGACAAACTTGTGAGCTGGTAACATACTATTCAAAAAGATGGACAGATCTGTAAGTAGCCAAGAGGCCATGTAGGAGCATTGTGTGTGTACTATAGGCAGGATTTCAAGCTCGGAGAGCTGACCAGCCTGAATTTTTAACACAACTACTTCTGCTTTAGGGAAACTGTTGGCTTGTTTGTACTGGGCAAAGTCAGGGATTGAATGAAGCAGGAGTGGGAATAGTAGGAGCATAGTTCCTATTGTTAATGCGTGTTGCTAAAGTTGGCTTAATACACATCACATTGGTAGATGCGCAGGTGAACGAGCCTCTGATAGTGTGCTTGATGTGATTAGGCCCTATGATGGTGTCCCCTGAATAGATATGTGGACAGAGTTGGCAACGGACTTTGTTGCAAGGATAGGTTCCTGGTTAGTGGTTCTGTTGTGTGGTTGCTGGTGAGTATTTGCTTCAGGTTGGGAGGCTGTCTGTAAGCAAGGACTGGCCTGTCTCCCAAGATCTGTGAGAGTGATGGGTAGTCCTCCAGGATAGGTTGTAGATCCTTGATGATGCGTTGGAGAGGTTTTAGTTGGGGGCTGAAGGTGATGGCTAGTGGCGTTCTGTTATTTTCTTTGTTGGACCTGTTCTGTAGTAGGTGACTTCTGGGTACTCTTCTGGTTCTGTCAATCTGTTTCTTCACTTCAGCAGGTGGGTATTGTAGTTGTAAGAATGCTTGATAGAGATCTTCTAGGTGTTTGTCTCTGTCTGAGAGGTTGGAGCAAATGCGGCTGTATCGTAGAGCTTGGCTGTAGACAATGGATCGTGTGGTGTGATCTGGGTGAAAGCTGCGCATCTACCAATGTGATACATGCCATCATGTGCCAGCAATGCCCCTCTGCCATCTACATTGGTCAAACTAGACAGTCTCTACGTAAAAGAATAAATGGACACAAATCCGACGTCAAGAATTATAACATTCAAAAACCAGTCGGAGAACACTTCAGTCTCTCTGGTCACTCGATTACAGACCTAGATTACAGGCTATTCTTCAACAAAAAACTTCAAAAACAGACTCCAACAAGAGACTGCTGAATTGGAATTAATTTGCAAACTGGATACAATTAACTTAGACTTGAATAGAGACTGTGAGTGGATGGGTCATTACACAAAGTAAAACTATTTCCCTATGTTATTTCCCCCACTCACCCCCCGTCTGTTCCTCAGACGTTCTTGTCAACTGCTGGAAATGGCCCACCTTGATTATCACCACAAAAGGTTTTCTTACTCTCCCCCCCACTTCCTGGTGGTAATAGCTCATCTTAAGTGATCACTCTCCTTACAGTGTGTATGATAAAACCCATTGTTTCATGTTCTCTGTGTATGTGTATAAATCTCCCCACTGTATTTTCCACTGAATGCATCCGATGAAGTGAGCTGTAGCTCATGAAAGCTTATGCTCAAATAAATTTGTTAGTCTCTAAGGTGCCACAAGTACTCCTTTTCTTTTTGCGAATACAGACTAACACGGCTGCTACTCTGAAACTACAGAAAAAGAGGGCAGTCAAGAAGGAAAGTTTCCTTTCAGCCCCAGAGAGAGTGGAGAATGAAAAAGGTTAATGGCATTTCCAGATCCTTTTGTATCTTTGTGGTAGGCCAAAAATAGATTTCAGACAAGTCCGCAGAACCTCAGAAGGTGCAATGTCCTGTTCTGCAGTCTCCCTGAGTTTTGGTTATGTAAGAGGATGATAAACTTACTTTGCAAACAGACTGAATGCAATAGCTGAAATGCAGTAGAAGCTAATACTGCATCTTTTCACTTTAAAGAAACCCAAAAAGTTCCAGCAGTTTGGCTGAACCAGTAGGCCATTCCATTTATGGATATGTAGTACCTGCTAACATGTATGCTTTTGTGAATTACTGGCTCATCACCAGCTGGAAGCTTGAGATCCGAGAGTGAAAATCTCATGCCACTGTATATCTTTCTAACAGCAATAGCTTTAAATTACATGATGTCCTAAATTTAACTGTATGGAAAATTTCTAACCAGTCTATTTTTCAGCTGAAAAGGATCCCCAACCTTTAGAAAGTAAAATTAATTTAAATGATGTAGATCCTCACATCAAAATCCGCTTCACACATGTACCCCCTCCCATCCACGTTTCATCCCTTCACATTGTAGTATGACTAGAGGATCCAGATGTATCTGTTCTTTCATCCAGAATGCATTAGAGTCTATCTTGTATTAATTTACTCAACTTACTTTTCAAATTTCACCTTCTTTTCCCTGTCTTCTCTAATTTGTTTATTCTTCCTTTTGAAATACTCAGCTGTGCCGTATATTTTCTCAGGTGTTGATGTGTATTGAACAGCCAAGTCATCCCAAATTACTCTTCTCTGTGCTTGAACTCAGCCTAAATTTAAACTTGGAAGAATAGTCAAAAGAAGTCAGCACAAAAGAAAGAAAATGTGTTCAGGGATAGTTCTCAGTGATGATGATCTTTACTCAGTCACAAATTTGAAAACAAGAGGACTGGATGGCTCAGGGGATTGGGAATGGCATATAGCTCTTTTCAGTTCTAGGCTCTTATTTCGAATCCAGCCCAGGTTAGAAGTATTTGAAAGCGGTTCTTTTCTGAGCACTGTTCAATGTGATGTCAGTAGTCCATCCTTTGGCTTGTTAGTAGTTTCAGAAGAGAGAGCTAAGATTTAATGGTCATGGGGCAGGAACTATATCCACACCCTTACAGATCATCAGCTCAGTGTTGAGGAATATTGGTAGGTCAGTGTAGGGAATCTTGCACTGCAATATTCAAGGGCAGTATCCATTCTCTTGTCAAATATGGGACTTGAGGCCTGTAAACCCGGCACTTTTCATGAATACTAACATATTAAAATTTTTTTCTTTTTAAAAAAAAATCTAGTGGGTAAAGAGGACCTCTCTACTAATGCATGAAACCACAGCTCGATAAGTCTGCAGTGTATTATATTAGTGCCTATCAGTACCTGTTAATTTTGTGCTTTGATGGGCACGCAACTGCACTTTAAGGGCTTCTATAGGTGATGCTTAAAAGCTTAATGACTGCTACATGCCTAAAGTGAACTAAAAAAATACATTAAAAGAACATTAACGATACAAGAGAGCCAATGAAAGCAATTACAGTTCAGGAATAAACCTTATTTGAGACCTCTAAGGTGTTCAGGACTTCCTTACTGCATGACTTCTTGCCCTGTTGTGCAAGGACCGAATACTGAATGTGGCCGATCTACTATTACCAGGGGGAAAAACAACAGCAGCAGCAACAATCTGATCCCAACACTAAATCAATGGAGTTCAAGCAGGGGGTGAAGCCGGATCAAAGACGTGTCAGACTTTTTATTAACTCACTCCAAAGAAACGAGGCACTCCACAAATGCACACACAGAATAATTAAAAGAATTAAGATAGGACTTAGTTTTTGTTGCAAAGCAACATGTTTTTAAGTGGAAGTTCACCATATGTTCTCCAATACCTAGACACAAAGATGAGCCACCTTAACCTCTTTCTTAATATGCCCCATTTTGTTATGCATTGGCGTACGCATTGCTGTACATAGCTGGTTTGACTTAGAGCTTTTAAGTCTTTAAATATCACTTATTGGGATTGTATAAAATTATATCAGCATTACTTGAGTGAATTTTTTTTTTAATTTCTTGCTATCTCCATTATACTGCAACATTTTTGGTTTTGAGGAGAAAGTAATGCAAATAACAAAATGCTGAAGGTGCTAGTAGATTTAATGCAAAGATTTTTTGGGGGGGTGGAGGAGGAAGGATTATGTCTTCCTCTTTTTTTAAGCAGTCCTATTATGTGCCATGTAACCGCAATCAAGGTAACAACCATAACATGATGGAATATCTTGTAATCCGGTTGTGGGTTTCTCTCTATAGAGACAGTCTCCAAGTAGATGAGTTTTAAATCTCTTAAGAATTAAGAAGGGTTTGGCAACCAAATGAATTGTTTTGGAAAAATCCTGTATAGATTGTGAAGAGGATAAAAAAGGGGAAAAAAATCGTATCTGTGGTGGTTAATCAGATGTTCTTTTGGAGTTACAATGATTTTCTTCTTAATTCCTCTTCTTGTTGACATTCATGTTAAAAAAAATGAGTACTATGTGCACTGCCTTAATACTATTCACCCTTGTATACATTATGAAATCTTTGCATTAAGCTAACTGAATGGATTGAATCATAATGTAAGGCAGACACTAAAAACAATTCACTCAGCTGTAAGATGGCATAAAAGCATAGTATAAATTGATACACTACAGTAAAAGTGTTAATAACTGCCAGTACACTGTACAGTAATTTGTTTTAAAGAGGTGATTGGACCTAGACAACTGAGAGCATGCATCATACTGGCTTAGTGGATCTGAATTGTTTTTGTCTTTAGATTTTTAATGTGTATGTACTTACCTTTTCACCAATATAGTTGAGACACTCTGGAAAAATATATTAGATGTATTAGTAATGCCAGGTTTAAATAATGGTAGACAATTGAACAATCAGCAGGTGATAATTTCCCCAGTGTATCTCTATTTATGGATATGTGATTTATTCCTGCAAAGGCTATATCATTTAATTACTCAATTTTTTAAAGAGCTTTGGAGTATCCTGGAAAAGATATTTATTATTTAAGAGGGGTCATAAAGGAAGATGTAGGCTAGTACTAATAATGCTTTAATTAATACATAAAATCAGGAGACAATTCTTTACATGGTAAATTAAACAGTAAAATATACCAATTTTGATCTGATTTGTGGTCCATTGAACTACCCTGCATTTATTTGCTTCAGCTTTAAATCCTTCCATTCTGGTGTTCTCCAGCACCCGTTATAGAATTGAAGCTTCCTTTTCACCTGTCTTAACAGTTTAACATAGATGTCTGGGTCCAGTCCATTGTTCCAATTGTATATAGTTTAAAAAGCTCTGCAGTATTTTACTCTTTCCATTGTATCTTGGCTTCCCTGAGTGCTCTGCTCGCTGCATTTTATTTGTACTAGCTCTGTTTTCTAAGCCCATTTATGCCTCTTTTTTTTTTCTGTACACACTTGTTCACTGGGGAGCTTAAATTGACTTCTCTCTATTCTGTATCCTTAACTAAAAATGCACCATTAAGGTTGATTGAAGTCTTTTGAAAACACTTCATAAAAAATGAAAAGCCATAAGAAATTAGGCTACCAGTGTTTGCAAATACCTGTTTTCAGCCAAATTGATGGGACGGAATAAGAAAGAATTGAAAACTTAAAAATGCTGTTGATACATGTTTATATGCTACCTATTTGTGTGAATTGGCAAAGTACACGTCAAACATTTTGGGGAATAAAATATTGAGAAATGTGCCATCCTGTAGGTTTTTGTTACTTGAACCCTTTTCATCTCTTAAACATAAGGCATACCTCTAAAGAGAAGAAATGCATTAACTAACATATGTAGATTATCCTGTTATTATTTTCATTATTTTTAAAGGGAAAAATAATTCTTGTTCTCAAAATGTTTCTCTTTAGTTAATATTGCCAGTCACCTAATTTTAAGCTGACATGAGTAATTTTTAAACCACACAACATATTTATCAGGATTAGAAAGAGTGGGTAAAATACTGCTTTAAAAACGAAAACAAAAATATTCAGTAAAACTGAAACTTTAAGGCTTCTTTCAGTGAAAAGACTTATGTGCAATGGCTGAAAACATTAGGCATGTCTAATGTTCAGTACATGTGCAACTAATTAACAAAGAAACCTTATTTCGCAAGTCACCCCCCAGGAGGACAGAGAGTAATTTCTGGACAGCACATAATTTGAGCGAGAAAAATTGTATGAACATATGAAAATGAATCTTACTTTAAAAAGAGAAATATCCCGAGGGATTTGCACAAAGTTTAAAAGGAAACAAGTGCTTCAGAATCACAAGTGATTAAATTGAAAATGGCAGCTAGGTTGTCAAAGCAGCTGAGACTGCTCCCACCAGTGAACAAGATAGCAATCAATCAAGCTGTTTCTAAACTCTCCCAGTGTTGCAGTTTATTACCAATAAATATATATTTAAATGCTTTAATGATTATAGAAAAGAATAATTACTGGATTTTAAATTTCTCATATTTCTTTTTTCAAACAATTGCCTTTTGAGACCTATAAGTTTGGTCTACAAACTAACAGTGGGATTTTTAATTTTTTTTTTAAAGCTACCTATAAATTCATTTTGGCAGTAGCTCCACCAAACTGAAATGTCTAAAATGCAGAAGAATTTCTCAAAAATTAATCAGCATACAACAGATTTAAAAACTCCCCCAAATTAGTTCTTCTCACCAGGGACTATTAAAATAAAAAATATGACTAATGATCAAACCTTTAGTTCTGTTAAATGAAAGCGTAGCCACAGCAATGTAACATTATCTTTAGCAATACAATTCATGTAGTTTTTTAAATTATTATTACTATTTTATATAAGCAATGGAAATACTGCCAGACCTAAACTATTATTTTATGGAATACCATGCACACACATTGCAGCAGAGTGCACGTTTTCCTTTAAGAATTCTCCTATTAATGGAGGAAAAGAGCAGTAAGATCAACAAGAAAAGTAGCTAAGTACATGGAGGTCATTCAGAAGCTATGAGTTCTATAGCAGTGGTACAAGAAAAAACTGTCAGTTTCCATCCCATTAAACAAGCTATGAGCTATGTGTTAGACTCACTGGGATTACCAGCAAACCCCTACCAAGATATGTGCTAGCTTCTGCTCACATAGTGCTATAAATTATTCAATTCCTTTTATGCAAATAATGTTTCATAGAAGCATAGGGAATCCATAATGGGAGGAAGAGTAACATCCATTTAGAAGAATTAAATGCTAGGTGAAATGTATGACACTTTGCAGACAAAAGTTATTGAAAATACCTTTTAAAGGTACACACACACACACGGAGCTTCCAAGTTGTGGGTTTTTTTATACATATCACTATCTCTGTATGTATGTATTTAATGCATCAACGGTTGCCCTTAGAGACACTCATTCCTGCATTAACAGGTATGCACAAGGGTAAAATCACAGAACTGAGGCCTCGCAGAGCATTTCTCTCTGATCTTCAAATCTAAGCCTTCATTTAAAAAAAAGTGAATGTTTGTAGGAAGCCAGGCTGGAAAGGGGGTTTTAAACAATGAAAACAGATTTTTTTTTTAACCTTTGGAACCAGAAAAACCAAGGGCCTTTTCTTCACTATTTTCGCATTGACTTCAATGGACGCACAGGGCCAAATTCATCCCTGGTGGAATTCCACTAGAATTCCGTGGGCCAAATCCATCATTGGCATAAGCAGATGCAACGCCATTGATTTCAATAGAATTAAGCTTGCTGACTGTAATGAAGGAGGTATAGCAAAGCTACTCTGAGCACATGGTCTCTTTAAGACCCTTCTCCTTACAAGAAGTGATAGATGTGCACAGAACACTATGGGTGCCTTCAGCCAGGGAACCGAGTGTGTATCCACTATCGGACCTTAAATCCTTGGTGTGGGCTCTTTTTGAGGTTTATCCCTTTTTTTTATAGGAATCTAATCAGAGAGAGTCCTTGTTGAACCGCCTGTGGGTTGTCTGCCCAATTAGTCCTGGTCTGCGCTAGCAAATCAGTCTTGCTTACCTGTGTATTAGCATTATCAAAATAAATGTTAGATAACTTGATAAGAAAGTGTTTAATGTTTTATACAATGCTTGTAGGATGCTGCATGTATTGTTCTCACTCACCTATATACTGCATGTTATAAAGTGATAACAAGCATTTGCTTTATAAACCTCTGACTATGTATCTCATCAAACAGGGAAAAAGCCTTGTGTAATGCAGATGGTGGTCTCTAACAAGAAGAGGTTAAATTTTGTTCATTACATGCAAATGAGCCATTGTACAAGATTAAAGATCATAGACTTTGATAAAAAGAAAAGGAGTACTTGTGGCACCTTAGAGACTAACAAATTTATTAGAGCATAAGCTTTCGTGAGCTACAGCTCATTTCATCGGATGCATTTGGTGGAAAAAACAGAGGAGAGATTTATATACACACGTGTGTATATAAATCTCTCCTGTTTTTTCCACCAAATGCATCCGATGAAGTGAGCTGTAGCTCACGAAAGCTTATGCTCTAATAAATTTGTTAGTCTCTAAGGTGCCACAAGTACTCCTTTTCTTTTTGCGAATACAGACTAACATGGCTGCTACTCTGAAACCAGACTTTGATAAGTGCATTCTTCCCGCCATCCCATGAAGAAGGGACTTGGGTGGAAATTATTGCTATCAGCTTGATTTCTGAGGGAAGAAGATATAAAAATGTCTCACAAGGAAAAATTATAATGCTGTCTGAACTCTCAAAGGGTCAGAGATTCTAAACTGAAGTGGGAGATTCCCCAGGGTTATCCCTGGGTTTGCCCTGAAAAACATTTTGAATTGACAGATCGCTACAACTTTGTCACTCTTAGGATTTAGTTTGTAACTCATTTGTGTTATATGCTTGCTTGCTTTAATCTGTAAATAACTCATTTCTTTTTCCTAGTTAATAAATCTTTAGATAGTTTATTACAGGATTGGCTACAGGCATTGTCTTTGGTGTAAGGTCTAGGGTACCAAATGATCTGGGGTAAGTGACTGGTCTCTTGGGACTGAAAGCAACTGGAATATTTTGCGGCGGGGGGAGGGGTGGTTTGGTTAGCGTAAATGACCATTTATCACTAAGTCCAGCTTGACTGAGTGGCAAGACAGACTGGAGAAGCTTAGAGGACTGTCTGTGACTCCATGGTAAGTCTGTTATAGTGATCCAGGAGTTCACATTTGTTACTGGGTTGGTGAAATCTAATCATAGAATGCACCACCAGTTTGGGGTGTCTGCCCAATTTTTGACTGTTTGGGGTCACCAAGACTCTGCCTGAAGGCATGGGACACTTCCATTCAGAGTTATACTCATGGCTTTCCAGATGGTTCATGGCTTGTGCACAGTCCACATGAGTGTCCCAAGAGCAGGGATCTGTATTGAACATCCTAATATGGACAATCATGTTACCCTCATTCTCCCTTCCCCTTCTCCGTCCAATTGTTGTTAAACCCACTTATTGCATCTTGCCTTAACATTAGATTGGCCTCCTTTCACAAGCATCTTCTTCCATGTTGGCCTCCTTTCACAAGCATCTTCTTCCATGTTGCCCCTACTGATGGAATGCTTACCCCAAAGCAAGTACCCTATCCTCCCCGAGGTCCCTGTTACCTCTCCCACAATGCCAATGAGACACAGCCAGCTGATAATAGCTAGGCAGGTTGGCTAAAGAAATTCATGAACCTTTCCAATTTGTTTATTTCAAATACCCAACAACCTTCAGACTGGCAAGTTATGCACACGAGACCTGCTCCTGGTCCCAATGAAGTCAGTGGCAAAAGGTCCCAGTGACACCAGTGGTGAAGGATCAAGCCCATAGATAGTTTATGTACTATGTAACCTGTGTTCCCATTTCTGCTACCCTTGTCTCCCCTCCTCATCCTCTTTGTTATCTGCTACACCCACCTGGTGCATCATGTCTTCATCCAGACTGCATGCTCTTTGGGGCTCAGACTTTCTCTCCATATAGGCCTTTCCATTGGTTTTAACAGGCTCTGCATCAAGCCCCAGGTTTGTATAGCTCCAGCATGATAGGGGCTCCAAGGCACCAACATAATACAAACAACAATCTGTACATGACATATGTTGCTACCTAGTAACTAAACCCCTGAACCTGCAATTTACAATGAATGGGCAGACTGCAATGCCTGTGCAGAACCCTGTTGACTCTGCACAGATGCAGCAATCTGGCCTATAAATTGCATGGCCTAAACTGTGATCTCCTTTATCCCATTGTAAATCCAGAATAACTCTACTCAAATCAGTGGAGTTACTCTGGATTTACATGGGTGTAACAGAGCAGGAACTGATCCAATTTCTAAACTACTACGTTATGGCAAATTTCTAGAAAATTCACAGTGCAACAAAGACACCTGGTGGCTGTCCTGCAAACTACACATCTTTTAAATGACTACAAAAAACAAAGGAAAATGCCACCAAAAAGGGCTATCTGACACAAGTGGGTATAGTGGTGGCCTGATAAGCAGTCTTTGTGTTTAGCAGCTATATATTCATCTATAATTAAATGTAAGAAACACCAATTCTTTCTTACAAAATTACAGTGCTTACAAAGGAAAAATAAAATTGTATTTTAATTTTTAAATTTTTCTCAGATACACAATTCTCAAGAATTACACATTTCCAAAATTCCCAAAATATTAACAGACCTAACTGATGAAATTTTAAGAAAATGCAATAATTTTAGTGACCATTTACTTTGGGCCTGACATGTAAAATGTATGTTGTGAAAATTAAATGAAGCTCTGAATGGTATACTGTATTACATTAAAACATGTGCTCTGACGTCTTTCACTGCTTTAATTTCAAAGTGTAACATGGCAATTTACTCAAATGATTATTTAAACAGTCATGCTAAGTTTTTAAAAAACAGAACCAGTTTAATGGAATTTTGATGGTTTAATAACTGATGCTACTGATATCTTCTGGTATTTTCAATTTCTGTAATATAACAAAAATATAAAGTTAGGGAATAAGTACATTTGGGTTCTAAATATTAGAGGCCATATTCTGCTTCAGCTACACTTGCAAGACTCCTACTGACTTCAGTGGCCACTAGAAAGGCTCACTAGATAAAATAGATACATGTGTTATAACTGAGTGGTAGACTGACCATCATATTTTCAGATCAGTTGCCCAAATCCTGCATGGGAGTTTTGCCAGAGTAAGAATTTGCAAGATTGCTCCTTATCTACGGATACTGTTCCTTCTCATTTACCATTGCAAGATGACGGACCATACTACGATTTTTTCCAGTCCAATTAAACCAAAGAGCAATTCATTCATATTTTTGTGAAAGTTCCTGAGGTTGTTGAAAAAAATCCTGTAAAAGATGGAGAGACCAGATTCTGCCTTCAGCTACACCACTGAAAATCTGGACTAAGTATTTACTTCAGGGGATGTTTTCCACTGAATTCAATGGATATACATCAGCATAAGTGAAAGCAGTATTTGTCTCAAGGCGTATCCATTGTTTGGATCATGATGTTCTATGTGCATGAGTGTTTGCTTCATCAACCGTAGAAACTTACTTACTTAGTTCACACTACATATCAATCATTATTAATTTCTACCTGGCAACTGTGAATATAAACAGTATGGGACGAATTCTTCCGTGGTGTAACTCCACTAAAGTCAATGGAGTAATACCAGGGCTGAGTTTGGCTCAATATTTCACTTGTCCATTTTTCTTATAGAAGTTTACATTCGATTTGGCCTGGAGGGGCTATTGGCTGGCATCCTGCAAGAAAGAAACATTACAAAGTCAAACCATAGTGACAGCTTTATAAAGGAGGAATTAATTTAGAGCAGTAATGGAAACAATAACTCTCAATTTTATAGCACAATAACAAATCAACTAATTGGATGTTTATTCCTATCATACACGTAAATAACAACCTTCATACACACACACACACACACACACACACATACATATACACACACAGAGATATACACATATACACACACACAGAGATATATACACATATACACACACACACACAGGTGAAATCCTGGCCTTGCTGAACTCACGAGGAAATTTACCATTGTCCGCACTGGGGCCTGGATTTCACCCTCTATGCTCTGTGAATATTTTCATAGCTTATCCTATGAAATAAGGATGAGTAAAATTTTCAAAAGCACCTACATCATGCAGGCCTAGATTTGTAAAGATATTTAGACATTGCTTCACTCAGTGTTGCAAGGTCTAAGTGATTTAGATGGCTAAATACCATTTTGAAAAGCACTTAAGTCACTTAGGAGCCTAAATCCCTTTGACTTTAATTTGGGACTTAAGCTCACGACTTATGTTGTGATGGGGCATGGATGGAGTTAAAAGTGCCAAGAGAGCCTTAGACCACATCTGCTGGGGAGCTAAGGGACAATAAGACTGAGAAGGAAGCCCACCTGGGTAGAAACAGGCGGGGCTTCTACAAAGCCTAGGAGCTGAGGCTGGAATGGGGTTGCAGGGAGGTCAGCCTCCAGTCACGCTCCCTGATGCAAGGGGGTAGTAGGGGCCTGAGAACGGCGGAGTAGGAAGCAGTCTGGGGAAGATGCAGCAAGGTCCAAGAGGGATAGACCTGAACTCCTGGTTCAAGGGTCCCTGGATTAGAACCTGGTATAGCGGATGGGCCCAGGTTCCCCTACCAGCCACTGTGGGAGTGTCACAGCCACTACAGTGGAGTTGGGAGACTTTCTGAGACTTTGAGGAAGGAGACTCTGGTAATACCCCGGAAGAGGCAGATGATGATGACTTGGCCAGAGGGCTAAGCCACGAAGGAGAGGCACTGCAGCTTCAGACTAACGGGAGTTTGGCTGCAGTGTTAGTGACTGAAGCAACAGGCTGAGCAACTGCCAGATGCAGTGTGGACAGTGGTGAGGTAATTCCCCAGCTGAGCCAAATGGTAAGTTGCAGACCCCGTGACATAGGTGCTTCTGAAAATTTTATCCTACATATGTATGACTACCTGGTTCACAGATGTTAAGCAAATGAAATGTGCCATTACTGGCTTATAAATAACATTCAACATCTGATTATATGTTCCACTCTGATGGGTTTTCAGCCAATTCCAACTTGGTGATGCCTCTGAAGACAGAGGGTATGTCTATACTGCAGTTAACCTGAGGCTGGGGCAGTGAGGGTCCCTGAGCCCAAATGTCTGCAATACAATTAAACAGCCCCTTAGCCTGAGCCCCATAAGCTTGCGTCTGCTGGCATTGGACTCACGTCAGCCCTGGGTGTCTAATTGCAGTGTAGACATATCCTGAGAGAGTTTTTGACCATTTGTTAGTGTGTAATCTGAATGTATGCATGGTAACAGAGTGTCATTCCTCGGTCTGTGCTGTTAGCATGCGACTTGCAAGAACCCCTCCCAGCTTTATAATGTGGGATTTACTTGTACTCCACGACCAGCTGATAGGACTTACCATTCCTGCTTAAAGGGATATAGTGCCCTGAATTGTCTCCAACTATTACCTTAGCTTAAAAGAAGTAAAAACCAATATTTTAAAACCTAGCTGTGTGTTGCTAGGTGCTTACAACTCTTTTTAGGCATTTAAATGAAAGCGTACTGATTTTTTTTTTCAAAGGTGCAGCTCCCATTGACTTGGCACTATCTCTTTGGCATTAAGTTTCTTTTAGACTAAAATGTAAATTAATAAAATGTTGAAAACTTGTCACATTGAGGCCTGGGATATTTTAATATTCAACCACTCAAGGAAGAGGACAGGAAAAATTATATTCTGAAGGTGCTGTTTAGGAATTCAGAGTTGAGGTTAAGTTCCATTTTGCACTTAAATCAGGCATTCAACCTCTTTGCTTTGTATGGAAAAACAGGGTACATCTAAATTTACAACACTTGCTCTCTGACTACTGGTATTTTTTTTAATACCCCCCACCCCCACCATGACATCATTACAGGGCACCGTTAAGGTTCTTTATGTGCCTAACTGTACATTTCTTAACTTAATGTGTTTAGAGTTCTTTGAAGTATAACTTTAACTGAATTTCCTGGGCTTATAATGCTTGGTTTGTGGATAATTACAATAGCTCTGTAATGATTTTTACATTTAAATTACGGACATACACTCTTGACCTTAGCTCTATTTTACCATAATTTTTTGCCTGGGGATTTCTTTGTTTTTTTTTTAAAAAGTATTAAAAATATCATACACAAACAACAACAATAAACCCAAAGAGAATGGGTTTTAAATTTGAAAATTTATAGATCAACTTTAAATAATTTTTTATTTTAACTTTTATGAGCAGCTTCCCAGTACTCCAAAGAAGTCAGAGTGCACCAGCCAGTGAAGTCGTGTTTTATAGCTGCTTTGCACCACCAGAGCAGCAGAAAACAGATGAAGTGTGCCGGTGAATCTGGCCCTTAATTTACAATCGACTGATTGGTTTACAGGCGTACGAGTGAGATTGTGCTATGCAAAGGGCTAATGGAGAGCCCAGCCCAAGTCCAAATCATTATGCGTTAAAGGCTCTCCCATCAGTTCCACTGGCAGTGTGCTTCAGTGCAAAGGGGTTCCCCACTGCACTGTTGCCTTTGCTCCACTCAAGCACTGCGGCCCAAACTAGCCTGCAGCAATAGAATCTTTAAAGAGCAGTTAGGCCAATTAATCTACCAGTGAGAACTTTAGATACGTGTTCAGTCTTCCTCATACCAATGAGTCATTACTACTATTTGCATGAAAATTAACTGTAGTAGAATGATTGGCTGATTTACCTCTGACACACTAGCACTACTTAAGAATTACCTTTGCTGTTGACCTGAGCCATCCATGACCTACAGAATTATAACAATTACAGACAACAAGCAGTAATAATTCAGCTTAATTACAACCTAATTTATTCAAATACAGCCTATGCACAAGACTTCAATTAATTTTACATATATGAAAAATGTGAAGTGTGTTGTTTTGCTGTTAATATAACATGGATCAAAGAAAAGACTCAAAAAGGATGCTACAATTTTTCAAAGGACAGAGTTTTAAATTAATTTATAAACTAATGAATAGATTTACTTGTCAATTCTCAAAAATACATTAAAAAACCAAAGAAATCCCCAGGCAAAAATTATGGTAAAATAGAGCTAAGGTCAAGAGTATATATCCGTAATCTAAATGTAAAAATCATTATGGAGCTATTGTAATTATCCACAAACCATGCATTATAAGACCAGGAAATTCAGTTAAAATTATACTTCAAAAAACTCTAGACACATTAAGTTAAGAAATGTACAGTTAAGGCACACAAAGAACCTTAACGGTGCCCTGTAATGATGTCATGGTGGGGGTGGGGGTATTAAAAAATCTAATGTGTCTTTAGATTCAGTTTGATCTAATCCAGGACCACAAATATTAAAATCATATGACTATTGCATGATGCTATGCAGTAGTTAAGTAGTTTGGGTGCCCTCACTGTGTTTTTCTTACCTTAACAGGGTTGGTTTTCTTTGAAGTGTAACCTTATATTTGACTTTCCTCAGTTTACAATGCGTGGCTTTGTGATGTTACAACATCCCTGTAATGTTTTTTCATCAAGTTATTGAAATGCCCTCTCAACCTTAATCCATTTTAATGTATTTTTGTCTCTGAATTATACTACAATAGTAAACAGATTACAACAAGATGGTTTTAATATGTTCGTTGTCTTAATAAGATAATAAAGAAAACCACCAAGGAAAGCATGACCATTGTGCAAAAGAGCTGGAAGAGAATTTAGGAACAAATGTGCCGTTTCAGGTAAAGCAGGCATTTCTATTAATGCAGAATCCTTCCCACATCATCATCTCCTCTCTCTGTGTAGTTGATTTTTTTAAAATATAAAAAGGACTGGTTTGACTACCTCTGTTCTAGTGTAAGTCAATCCACTTGCCAAGGAAAGAATAATGCACACAGCTTTAAGTGAAAAATACTTCTGCCCCAAGTAAAAATAAGTGCACACATCAGAGCAACAACATTCTAATTAAATAGTGTGCGAGACATTTAGTCCTGCACAGAGGGCCAGCAAAAGGCCTACACACTGGAGGGTAAAATTCACCCTTTATGAATTAGCTATGAATGTCCATTGGTCATTTCCTCTGACCATTTGCCCTGGAACATCTGTGTTGGCATGGAACTATTCAGGCAAGGGAGCCCACCTGCAAGGAAGTATAGGTTTGTGTGAGACTCCCAGAGCTCATCTTGAAATAAGGCAAGAGTTGTCTAGGGTCACAGGAGTACCTGAGCCAGTCAGCACAAAGTGGATTAATGCTAACTGTCCTTGAGGTGGTACGTAGCACAATTCTTACAGATCATGTACAAGGCAGAGTGGAATTGGCCAGGCATTCTGGAATGTCCTCATGGAATGGAGCTGCACAGGTTAGTGTGAGCAATGAAATTGCTCCATGCACTCTGAACAGCCCTGTGAATAGTGCTGGACCACTGACTCCAGCAATCTAGCTTTCAATATCACACTCATCACCCTGATATCTGAGCTCAGGCTACCTGTGGTCAGGAGAAAATCCCACAGCAATCCCTGATGAAGTGCAGAGCTGAACCAAACTGTTTGAGGAGCTATAGTGGCATGGAATCAGATATCTCTAGCACTTCAAAGGCACTGGTCCCTGGATCTAGGTTGATATACTGGCTCTTTACTGCGGCCAGTCTGACGCATTAGTTTACCGTGGATGCACTTTTGGATCTGTCTATATCTTTGGACAAGCTGCAAAACACATCTGTTCAAGGTTTTGGAGAAGGCTTTAGGTTTGCTTCCCTTATGCTGAAGGGGTGGAAAGGCTCTTTTATGTAGATGGCAGGCTGCCTGTTCCTTTCTGAATAATTATTTTAATGCTACTGAGGTTTTATACTATTAATTATGTGTTAGGTCACCCAGAGCTTTGCAGGGGCTTCTTTTTATTATTTAAATTGAAATAATTATATCTTGCTTATTTCTCAGGAGCTTATCACTGTATTGTCTAAGTGGCAAACATAGTTGATACATGGGTTCTACTGTATAGTCAGGTCAATATTCTGTTCAGTAGGTGCCCAGGATGCTGGACAGTAAAGGAGTACAGGCATAGTGGCTCAGAGGAGGAAGCTGCTTACAAATGGCAGCTGGTTTCCTGTCCTCCATGTTTCTTTTCTGTGCTAGGTTGCTTCAAAAGGGTTACTATGGCAAGTACCAGTCAGTACTGCTCCTTGGCATGGGACACTTTGGTATTAGAGCCATTTATCAGAACAGAGGAGCCCAGGGTTTCCCTGGATAAGCCCTTGGTGCTTGGCTGCTCTGGATGCTTCAACTCGGTCACTTTCAGAAGTCTGCTCCATGCTGTGTTCTAGACAGTAACCAAAATGCTGTTTGCCAGACAGGGAAGGTCAAGGACTTCGGCCCCTGCAGTCTCCCATTACTCTGAAAGTAGTGCCTTATGAGGAGGGCCTTATGCAGATCTAATACCTCAGCACCAAACTCTAGAACTCAAGCGTTTATCTTCCAAACACCATAGGGAACACATCTATCCCTCAACATTTTCATGATCATCTCTGGACTTCTGTTTCTGGTGTATATTTTTTGAGACTGCATAACCAGATTTGAACACACTATTCAAGGTGAAGGGTGTACCACCAACTTATAAAAAAGCAATATAATATTTTAAGTATTATTTTCTATCCAGTTCTTTTTACTTCCTAACGTTTTGCCAGTGTGCTTTGAGCCTGAGGGGCAAAATGTGATTCTCCATCTTCATGCACATTTTTCTAGTAAGAAAAAGCATGGAATTAACTCTCAAAAGTATGATGGACAGAATCCTTGCTATGTAACACATTTTGAGTTGTATTTTGGGCATCAACTGATTGTACTGTAGTGCTAATGCAATGACACAAGAAATGGGATTTAAGCTGCCATAGAATTGTATGGTCTTTAGGTATAATAATGTGTGAAATTTGTCCTAAGACAAATGCTCTCTTGGGCCTTGATCTTGCAAACACCAGCTACCGAGTGTAGTTCTTATTTCAATGTACTGTGCCTACCATAATGGGGTCTTGCCCCATGACTAGGTTTCTTAAGTCCGACAGTAATTAAAATAAATAATCAATGCACATTATTATTAATTAATAGTTTCAGAGGCTTGTAGTCTCAAGGTAATAAGTACTATGCTTGGTATTAAGTATTAGTGGGGTCGGGCCTTTGTTTTGAGATAATCATTTTTAACCTTGAGCATTCCTGGTCACAAAAACAGGTTCACTCTTGATTGCTGCTACTGTGATATATTCAATTTTTAAAATAGTAAACAAAAAATTAGGAACTGCGAAGAAAACAAAAGATGAAACAGGAAGGCTCGAGCAAGCTACATTACAGAATCAGCTTGGATTTGTGGGACAATTGCTTGCTCCCGTTCAGTACGTTATCTTGATCACATGCCAAATGAGTCATCGTTCTAGCGCTAACCTTTTTATCTGCATGTTTTTTGGTCTTACTAGTCATATTAGGAGCTTTATCGGGACAGAGGAAAACATATCCCTCAGAGGAAGCTGGGAATGACGACTCAATTAAAACACATCTTTTGGATGATGGGAGAAGGGGCTGGAAGAAAGAAAACTTTGTCAGCCCTGGAAAGAAGAAGTCGTCAGATTTTCCCAGATGTAGAGCGATTAAGGAAGAAGGGAAGCACTGTGGTAGCAAAAATAGGAAAAACAATGTTTATTGCTGATAAGACCCTCACCTGCCGTCATTTTCTCTGCTGTTCTGGTGTACAAATGCAGTTTGGGTAGTGCCACTCTGTTGTGTCAACTGGTTTAGAAGATTAGCTGTTGCTCCTTTTACTTGCCTGAGAGCTATTTCTGCATGGATGCTTCGAGGATTATTTGTCACCATTCCTGGGTTCTTAGATTTCTTATCTGAATCACAAAATGTATATGGATACCCTCCAAACATAATAATAGTAATAACAGGGTGTGCACAAAGATTTAGTTATATATAAATACTACAAAATAAAGTCAACTATGAATGAACTAATGTCATTTTTTTTAAATGCAACTGAAATACCATTAGTTCCAGACAGTCTCCAAGATATCTTTGGCAAGTCAAAATGCCCTTATTAAAATTACTCTATTTAGCCTATATGTAATGTCCAGTACTGGAAAATATATGATGATATTTTACATTCAGGAAAGGAACCAGAATACTATACTCACGTTTATTTGCCTCATTCAGTAAAGGATCTTCAAGTACATGAGGAAACATGAGGTCAGATCCAAATAAATGGTTGATGCCTTCAAGCAGATTCACATTTGTTACTCTCATGGGAGGATGTTTTGAAAAGGTAATTGGTAATCCAGGAAATCCACAGTCCATAGGGGAGTTTGCAACTGGGATTCCCTACATAATAAAACAAAAGGCAAGTAAATAGGTCTCATAGTTTGGTTTTTGAGGCAAAATACATAAGCTGCATAGATACTGTATTAGGGCACGATCCTAGAAAAACATATGCACAAATAATACTTACTAAAACAGTCTGTGAGAGTCTTTGGTCTTGTGGTTAAGACACTGGACTAGGACTGAAGAGAACTCTGTTAGGTTCCTGGTTCTGTTATTGACTCCATGTGACCTTGGGCAAGTCAAATAACCTCTGTGTTTCTGGCTTTCAAATGGGGATAATAATATTTTCCTTCTCCTGCCCTTTTTCTTGCCCATGTAAACTGTAAGATTTCTGGGGCAGGGATTGTCTCCGTGTTAGCACCAAGAAAAATGGAGCTCCAATTCTGTTCAGGGCCTCTAGGCACTACTGTGATACAAATAATTCATAATAATAATGTCAATGGGAAAACTTTACGTAAAGGATTATAGGATCGGGCGGTCAGTCTACTGTTACTAACTTGAGATTAAACTATTTTAGTTGCCAGTTGAACTGTAGCACAAAAATAGATGCTGTGCATGCTGAATGGATTAACAATTATATATTTACAAGATCTGGGGATTGATAAAGTTTGGGGAGCACTTTGGGAGCTAAGATTCAGTAGCACACCAGAGCTATTTATAAAAAAGAAGAATACATCTAATGTGTAAACTGATGATCAGCAGAGGGCTTGTAAAATTGCAATGTTGGAAAGATCTTTATAATACCATACCAACCAATTCATAAATAAATCTATGTATACTGTTTCATAAGTAAAATCCTAGTGTCTGATGTTATGCTGAATATAAGTCAGTGCTCATTTGTCTGGTTAAAAGAAATTTACTATTTTTGAAATGCAGAAATAAATTGTAAAAAAAAAGAACCCTATAAAATATGCAAGTAAAGTGACTGATTGTCCATCATTAAAACCATCTCCAATTCAATAGTGAAAAGCATTAGTAAGAGGAGAGAAATATAAGCATAAAGACGAAAAAGCAATGGCATACTATGTACCGAGCCTTCCAACAGCAACCTGAGTAGTAGTAAATAAGGTGCTAACCTACTTTCTGCTGAGAAAATTTGTTTTGAAGTTTAACATCAAAAGCATTTTTTCCACTTAAATGACACCACAGGGTTTCACTCCTTACTTTCTAACAAGGACTTGAAAAAGCACAACTAGAATGCAACTGACAAACTTGAAAAATCTTTTGTGTTGTTCCACTTCAATGACCTAATGAGATAATGGCTCAGTTCTGTTCTAGCTAACTAGGTATAACATCTTCATTGAACCTTAACATAAAACAGAGATATCTCTAAAGATATTGCCTTAACATACTTCTCTTGCTTTGCTAATCCTGCTATGTTTTTTATTTAAGTGATTTCCAATCAGGTCCATTTTGAAATAAAACATTTACACATGCAGTGACTCAATCCACAAGTGCCTTGAACTCTTGTATACAAGGACTGTGGCTTCAAGTGGCAAAAATGTGTTCACTAGCAAAGTAACTCACTAAAGCCCTGATCCTACCAACTGACATGCTAGCGTATCCATAAGGATGTCTGTGATTGCATGTGTTTGCAAGGTCAGGTTTAAGGTAGAATCCGATATACAGGGATTTTGGCATATCTGGATTGAGTGTGATTTACTATCAATGTTAGCCTTAATATCAGGGAAAGCAATTACACCTTTATTAAATTGACACCTTTATTATTTGTATTGCAGTAGCACCAAGAGAGCCTTATCACAATAAAGCATGTCGCACACATATGACAAAAAGATTGTTTCTACCCCCAAGAGTTTACAGTCTAAATGTATGATGAGAGAACAGGTAATTACTACAAGCAGATGGGGAGCACAAGGCAACAGTGAGATTATTAGGATTAGTGTAAGCAGTGGTCACAGCAACTGTTTAGCCATTGTCAAGTGTTTTGTAGATATCCTGGCAGAGTTGAGTTTAAAGGAGAATATTGGCGTATAATGGCTTTGTAGATGTTATGGGGAGCTCATACATAAGGGACAGTATAGTACGGAGGTGTTTGGGAGAAAGTTGGACAAATGGGCAATCAAAGCTGACTAGTGATGCCTATAATAATCTTGACTACTTAGTGTTTTATCCACAGACTTCAAAATGCTTTACCCAGGTGAGAAAGTGGTGTTACTATGCTTTATAAACAGAGAAACTGAGGCATGAAGAGGTTAAGTGGCTTGCCCAATATAAAGCCACATAGCAAGTAAGTGGCAGAGCTGGGAAATGAACCCAGCTCTCTTCACTATTTTACACATATGCTGTGGTAGGGATGGATGGTTAAAATGTGTACTACCTTCTGGACAGCAGGAAAATAATGGATCAATTAAACAAAGATCTGAAGAAAGTGCACCCAATGATGTGAAAATCACCAGTCTGAAATGGAACCAAAGAATGCTCACTACATGGCTCCTTCATATTGGGGTAGCACCTAGGAACCCAGCTATGGATCAGGCTCCCCCTTTGCTAGGCTGTGTACAAACACCAAATGAAACATGCTCCCTGTCCCACAGAGCTTGCAATCCAAGTGTAAGCGAATAGGTGGATACAGACCGCCTGGTGAAGGAGCATAAGGAAATATTAAGATTCCATTGGGCAGCATGATAGTCAGTGGTCTCAGATTTCAATGGTGGTGGTGGGGAACTTTCAGTGGGAAGGGATGGGGATCCTGGGGCCACTTAGATCCCTGGAAGTTCTTGGATGTCTTAAAGGATAAAATGCAAAAGTCAGTCTATGTCAAGAGCATTTCCTGTGATAACTTCATCTGTTTTTAATAAAAATCCATTATGGTTTACTACAACAAAATGATTGACACAGGACAACCAGGAGACTTAAAGCAAACTGCTGCACCTGTGGCCTGCAGACTCCATACCAAATCATAATTTTCAAGCTTATACATAAACAAATTTCCAAACAGACTTTCCTCCATAGGAATGAGACACAGCACAGACACCTACATTTGTCTGTGGCTTCAGAAAATAGAGAGACAAGTATGATATTTGGTTGAGATGAATCACTTGTTACCATTTTAGTTAGTTTTGAAGGTGGCCTTAAGGTTACTTTGCCTTTGAAAAACTGGGTATATGGAGGTTCTGCCACCAGTGCCTGAAGTACACCTACCCTTCTGGCAGATGTTAGCGCAATAAGAAAGGTCATCTTTTGTCAAAGAGAGAGTGAGCAGTTTAGGCTCGAATGGAGAACCCATGAGGGCAGTGAGCACAGTGTGAAGGTCCCAAAAGGGAACAGTGTTCTTTATTGGAGGGAAGAGGCGAGTAACACCTTTCAGAAACCTAACTACCACAGAGTTGGGGGAAAAACAAAAAAAAAAGAACTCTCTTTGGATGAGGGGATGGAACACCGAAACCACTGCTATGTGGGCCCTCAGAGAACTGAGAGAAAGGTCTGACAATTTTAGGTGCAACAGGTACTCTAAAACATCCTGAATCTGGGCTTCCATTGGCTGAATTCCCTGACCAGCAGTCCAGATTGAGAAGTGTTTCCATTTGGCCACGTAGGTTTGATCCAGTGCATTGGTTTGTACTGTTCAACAGGCACAACTTGGACTGCTTCTGAACACGTCTCTTCTGCTTGATCTAACCTTTCAGCATCCACACCATGAGGTACAGGCTGCCCAGATCTGGATGCCACATCTGACCACAGTGTTCTGAAAGAAGATCTGGAAGGAGGGGAAGAAGTCGTAGAGGTTGGACCGATAGACTGAGTAGATCGGAGAACTGACATCATCTCAACAACGTTGGAACAATGAGTATCAGTTTGGTGTGATCTTGTTTATTTGAGACAGACATGAGGAATGAGCAGAATGGGAGGGAAGGCATAGATTAGCACAAACTCCAAGCTCAGTAAGAAGACATCAGTGAGAGAGCAGGGACTGACCCACTCGAGAGCAAAATTGTGAGCATTTCTTGTTGTCATTTATTGCAAATAGGTCAACAGATGGAATGCCCTAGGCCCTGAAAATCAACCTCAAGATGCTGTTCTTCACAGACCACTTGAGATTTCTGGAGAAATTCCTGCTGAGGTGGTCAATCAGCTGATTTTTGGATCCAGGTAAGTGAGCGGCCATGGGGACAATGTCTTCCTTGATGCAAAAGTACTTCATCGCTTCCTGATAGGTCTGACTGGACTGAGCTCCTCCCTATTTGTTCACATAATACATTGCTGTTGTATTGCTGGTAAATACATGAATGAACAAGCTCCTGATGTGAAGGAGAAAGGGTTGGCAAACGTAAATTGCTCAAAGTTTTAGAAAACTGATATGCAATATGATATGTAAAGAACAAAACTGTCAGACACATAGCTGAACATAATTTGTTGAGGAATAGTCAACATGTTTTTTGTAAAGGGAAATCATGCCTCACCAATCTACTAGAATTCTTTGAGGGGGTCAACAAGCACGTGGACAAGGCTGGATCCAGTGGATATAGTGTATTTAGACTTTCAGAAAGCCTTTGACAAGGTCCCTCACCAAAGGCTCTTAAGCAAAGTAAGCAGTCATGGGATAAGAGGGAAGGTTCTCTCATGGATTGGTAACTGGTTAAATGATAGGAAACAAAGGGTAGAAATAAATGGTCAGTTTTCCTAATGCAGAGAGGTAAATAGTGGTGTACCCCAAGGGTCTGCACTGGGCCCAGTCCTATTTAACATTCATAAATTATTTGGAAAAAGGGGTAAATAGTGAGATGGCAAAATGTGCAGATGATACAAAACTACTCACCATAGTTAAGTCCCAGGCAGACTGCGAAGAGCTACAAAAGGATCTCTCAAAATTGGGTGACTGGGCAACAAAATGGCAAATGAAATTCAATGTTGATAAATGTAAAGTAATGCACACTGGAAAACAATCTCAACTATACATATAACATGATGGGGTCTAAATTAGCTGTTACCACTCAAGAAAGATCTTGGAATCATTGTGGATAGTTCTCTGAAAACATCCGCTCAATGTGCAGTGGCAGCCAAAAAAACTAACCATGTTGGGAATCATAAAGAAAGGGATAGATAATAAGACAGAAGATATCATATTGCCTCTCTATAAATCCATGGTATGCCCACATCTTGAATACTGCATGCAGATCTGGTCACCCCATCTCAAAAAGATACATTGGAATTGGAAAAGATTCAGAAAAGGGCAACAAAAATGATTAGGGTATGGAATGGCTTCCGTATGATGAGAGATTAATAAGACTGGGACTTTTCAGCTTGGAAAAGAGACGACTAAGTGTGGGATATGATAGAGGTCTATAAAATTATGACGGGTGTGGAGAAAGTAAATAAGGAAGTGTAGTGGGGTGGTCACCTGCTCTGGCCTTGATGGGCTTAAAACAGCCCAGGAGAGGGCTGTGGCTGGGAGCAAGCAGTTCCCAGGCTGATTGGGGAAGCAGGCTCAGCTGTGGCCACACCCCAATCAGCCTTATAAGAGGGCAGTGGGCAGGAGCAGACAGAGTCTCCTCTAGCTGTGGAGGGAGATGGGCCTGGCTGTTAGGGAGCATACCAGGGTACCTGAGGTGAAGCAGGGCTGGGGAAGGCCAGAGGAGCTGGGAGACTCCAGACTGGAAAGCCCCCAGGCTGCAGGCCCGGCAGACGGCCTAGGATAGGTACTGGGGTTGCAGGGGGCAGCCCAAACTTATGCAGGCAGCAGGTCCAAACCCCCCTTGACTATGATGATTGGCTTATACACTGCACTCCGCCCCAGTGTGCAGGAGCTCAATGGTGACTGGCAGTAGCCAAAGACTGAGGCGAGGTGGGGATAGTTGATGGAGGTTCCCTGGGAGGGGAGACCCAGAGACTGTGGAGGTACTGCCAGGGGGCAGCACCCTGAATAGAAGGGGCACTGGAGTCCAGGAGGGACACGGGGCCAATGGCAAGCCGGACACCGGCCTGCAGACGGCGCTCCGGAGGCTGGAAGGTTAATTCCCTGAGAGACCACACAATGCACAGTCAACCTGTGGAACTCCTTGCCAGAGGATGTTGTGAAGACCAAGACTATAACAGGGTTCAAAAAAGAACTAGATACATTCATGGAGGATAGGTCCATCAATGGCTATTAGCCAGGATGGGCAGGGATGGTGCCTCTAGCCTCTGTTTGCAAGAAGCTGGAAATGGGTGACAGGGGATGGATCACTTGATGATTATTCCCTCTGGGGCACCTGGCATTAGCCACTGTCGGAAGACAGCTTACTGGGCTAGACAGACCTTTGGTCTGACCCAGTATAGCTGTTCTTATGTCCTTATGTCTCCTGTTCTTTCCACAAAGGTTGGACTCTCAGTGTCCCCAGATGTGCATATCAACCTATCAAGACAAACGTAACTATGGTTGTGTTTGGGGGCAGGGACAGGTGGAAATGAGCAAAATGTACAACTGCACAAATATTGCTCTGATCTGTCCACTGCTCTAGGGACACCAGGACTGCCAGAGGCACCCAAACTAGAATGTGCAAATAATGACAGTTTGGGCGTAATACCAATTTTAATCTTCCCTGAAGAGTATGAAGACAATCTTGCATGCCAAATGACATAAGTACAAGGGGCCATGTGGAGCAGCAACTTCAAACATACTCAGAGTGTGGAGAGGGGGCAAGATTTGAGCACAGACATAGTTGGTGAATCGTCTGAAACCACTCCTTCAGGAAAAAAGCCAACAAACTTGTGGAGTCGAGTAGAGACCCCATCAACTCTATTTTCTGTGTCAGAACTAATGTGGATTTTAATTTGTAGAGGATGAGTTCCAGATGATCGAAGAGACATGGTATAAATTGGACACGACTAAGGACTTGGTCTTCCGATTTGCCCTGCATAAGCAAATAGTCCCGTTAAAGGGAGACATTCCCTCCCTCCTAAGATATGGCAGTAATAGCAGCATGCATTTGGTGAATATATGCAAGGCAGAGGACAGGCAAAAGGAGAGTACTGTGTATTGCTACTGTTGGTCTCCTACTACAAGTCTCAGCAACTTCCTGTGGCTCAGCCACAGTGCCATATGGAAGTAGGTGTCCTGAAGACTGAGGGCAGCAAACAGTCATTGAGATCTAACAAGGGGAGGGCCACTAGGGTGACCATACAAAATCTAATATACATGACGTACTCGTTGCCATTTCAAAGATCAAGTATGGGTTTTAGACCCTGCCTTTCACTTGGGGGATCAGAAAGTACCAGGAATAAAACATCATCCCCCAATTTTGAAGAAGGACTTCTTCTATGACCTTTGAAGTTCTTGATGACGTAACAATTTTTGAGATGGATCCCTGAAAAGGGATGGGAGAAATTGGATAGTATGTCCTACTCTCAAAGTGCTTAAGACCCATTTGCCTCCAGTTATGGCTTCCCAATCATAGAAAAAGTGGGACAGTCTGTCTCCAGAGAAAAGGAATATGAGAGGGAGATTGCTGGTGGCTAGAATGCTGTCCTTGGGGCAAAAGTCAAAAGGGCTTTTCGCTCAAAGCGGATTGAGGATGAGCTGGCTGGTTACAGGTGAAATCAGAGAACCACTTCCTCTGTTTATGCCTCCTCTTTGAAAAGGCATGCTGCCTAGAATAGGCAGGGTGCCTGAAATACTGCTGGAAGTATTGAGCATATTGTTGCTGACCCCTGCATTGCCCTCTCTGGATGGCTGGGGTACAGATCTCTCCTCCTCCCAAAAGAGCTTAATGTAACATGAGAGTCTTTAAATAAGCATTGAGTCTCACTGGTTTTCTCAGAAAACAGAAACCACCTATCAAAGGGGAGGTCTTCTATATTCTGTTGAACTTCAAGGGCTATGCTGGAGTTCTGTATCCAGGAGACTCTTCTCATTGTTACAGCTGAGGCCATAATCCTGGAAGAAGCATCTGCTACATCAAGCGCCTGCTGGAGCGATGTCTTGGCTTCTAGGTACCCTTCTACCAGGAAAGCCTGACATTCCTCCCTTGCATCTTCCAGTTCCAGTTAATGTGTTCCAGTTCACAAAATCATACTTAGATAAAAGAGCCTCTTATTAGCTATGCACATTTGGAGAGACAAGGTGGAATAAATCTGTCCATTAAATCCAGTCTCTTGGCCTTTTTCTCTTTGGGACTCAATTTGTACCTTCCCTGTTGTGTCCTCTTGTTTGTGGCAGTAACCACAAGGGAGTTTGGACCTGGGAGAGAGGAGAAATATTAAACGCCTTGAATGGGGACTTAGTACTGCTTGCCCACATGCTTAGTTGAGGGAAATAAGGAAGCTAGCATGTGACGCAAGGTCTTCACTGGCTCCCAGAGAGGTTCATTTATAAGGAGGGCAATCCTCCCTGGGGCTGAGGACTGAAGAATGTCCAAAAGTTTGAGTGATCCAATGAGGAGGATGACAGATGTTGTGTGAGTGGACCCTCCTATGGCAAGTCCTGTTCCTGTCACTTTGCTGTATCGAAAGCTTATCAGTCTGGTATTATCAGAACCAAAGAGGACAGTATATTTGTGTGGAAGTCATTGTAACTGTCAATATTGAATTATGATAATAACATTGTTCTGGTAATAAAGTTGGGTTTTCCTGGAACTTTTTATAAAAGTATCAGATGAAGGATGCAATTAGTAAGTTCCACATAAATACACTTCTCTCCATGCAAAAGGCCTCCATACACCCCTGAACATATCAGTCCAAATTCAGCCTTGCTATAAGTGGTTGTAACTCCTTCCACGACAATGAATGGAGTTATACCTCCTTACACAAAGGACTGGTTTTGGCCCATTAAGCCTGCATCTGAAATCCACATTTCATGAAAACTTGAATTTCTCTTAGATTCATAGACGTTAAGGTCAGAAGGGACCATCGTGATCATCTAGTCTGACCTACACAAACCACAGAACCTCACTCAGTAATTTCTGCATCAAGCCTGTAACCTCTGCTTGAGCTATAGTATCATCGAGTCTTAACTTGAGCACAGTTATACTGTTGGTTAAATAAGAGGCAAGATCATTGTACTAAAGGGCTCACCAAATAATGTCAAGATTAAGTGCATCTTATAAATAAGAGAGGCAGACCGAACAAAATAAGGACAGTCAAATCCCTGTTTTTCTCTGAAAAGAGATTTAAGACTGTCATGGGTGGCAAGAGATTTAAGGATAATAGTGAAGAGCAAAATAGGTACCAGTTCAATTTGTGATGCATCTAGTAGCAAGAGAGGCCGATGCAATTTTGGACAGCATATGCAGAGCCATCGTTGTCAGGAAGTAGAAAGTAATAGTCCCAGACTAAGATTTTCAAAGGAGCCTAAATTAGTTGGGTGCCCAAGTGCCTATGAAATTCAGTGGCAACCTGATTTCTTCATCTCAGCCCTTGTCTATACAATGCTGTATAATAGCACCCGGAGTACTGTATTCATTTCATTCATTCATCTCATTACTAGAAAGCCATTTACAAATTGAAGGGAACATAGGGAAAGCATCAAAAATGATCAGGGGCTAGAGATTTGTTTTAGGAGGAAAGATTAAGAGAGTCTACACAGCAAAGTAGAGAGGAATATGCTAAGATTCTACAAATATCTGAGGATGGAAGGAGGAATTATTAGAATAGTAAAGGTGGGTAAAACTAGGGGCAATGGGACTAAATTATGATTAAATTTAGGCTGAATATCTGGACAAATTTCCTGACAGTAAATTCTACAGTGTTTGGTAATGCATTAGCCTCTTAAGTGAAGTGGTGGAAGTTCCACTACTTGAGACTGAATTGGACAATGCATAATGGTGTATATGAAAACAATCCTTCATTAAAAAGAGAGGACCTTCTGGATCTAATAGGTCTTTTCATTTCAAAGTTCTAAGATTTCAGTTTGACTCTAATAATGTTGAATTTTTCTTTACTTGTTGTTCTATTAAATGAAGCTCAGCTCTTGCCCTCTCCTCCATGCTCACTGTAATTCCATCTAACACTTGCAGGTTGGGCAATCGAAACACAAGCAGTGGACGATGGGACATCTTGCGAGTAACCTGAGGAGAGAGAACATAAGTTATCCTAAAAATGGAATCCTGATTCAGAAGGATAACCTGAGAATAACTTGACTCAAGAATAAATGTCTGAACAAAAAGAAAAGGAGTACTTGTGGCACCTTAGAGACTAACAAATTTATTAGAGCGTGTCTGAACGAAACCACAGAGTCAAAAATGAATGGAGATGACAATGCTTTGTTCCTGTCCCAGGCAGTGTTATGGACAGAAGAGGACATAAAAATTGATATTCTATAATTTAGCACAAAATAGGAAAGATAATATGAAAGAGGAAAGATAAATATGTTATCTGAGGATCTGTAAATAGGGTTCTCCTGTTATTCCACCCTGTTAGTGTCTGAACCCTGCTGACAGATGCTAACTGATGCTCGCTGATTTATGGCAGCAGGTATACCTTGTTAACACCACCTTGGATATGAGAGGTGAGAGTGCCCCTCTGAATAAGGATTTTAGGGTTTGGAATTATGCAATTCTAAGGAAGGAATGCCACAAACAGCCAAGTCTGGAGAGAAAGTTTGGGTAGGAATTGACGTTGCTTGGCTTCCTGCACTTCCTGTTGGGCTTTCTGCTCCTTCATAAATTGCACCCGGGTTTTTTCCTGCTTTGAACTTGCTGGAGTTGATTCTGCTGGGTTTTCATCCATTTCAGAATCTCATCCATTTTCCCTTTTTACATTGCTCTAAAAGAGAAAGTCTGAAAAATCTCACAACTCCAGGAAACATATTTGAGGAAATGGCATTTCCACCCTGCTACAAAACACAGCCAGCACATTGTCTATAGGGTCAAATCTCACCTTTGAGGGGTTTCTCTCTATTAACAAGGTAACACAAACAAACAACAGTAGGGTCTACAGAAATTTTTTTCCACCATTCCAGGTGGAAAGCACCTGCTCAAAATTCTGTGGGGCTCATTCTAATACCTCTACGGTGGCTTTTACAATTAGCACATTAAAAAAAAAAGGAAATCATACCATCTTTCACTTTTTACAGTGTCTTTCATCCAAGGATCTCTCAAAGGGCTTTTGTAGGTATACATATTTATAGAGAGAGAAACTGAGCCAAAAAGAAATGAAAGGCCAAATTTTTAGCTCCTGACCTTAATTTGAGAAGAGCAAATAAATCTGTCAATAATTCTGTGCCTGAATTATCTGCATCCACAATTTAGATCATTTGGATGTCAAAGTGCTTTAAACTGCAGGTCTAAATAAACAGAAGTCAAAAAAATGGGCCTGAAATTATTTGTGTCCACAAATTTGCACTAGCAAAATCAAGGCATGGTTGAGGTCAAACTGAAAATTTCTCCAGAGATATTTGCTCATGGTTACATAGTGATTCAGTGGCATAGACCAGAATAGAACCCAGAGGTGAGAACTTTTATTGCTGTGCTATAAAAACTACCTGTAATATGTCAGCATTTTAATAGCAGATTCTGAATGGTCCAAAACCAGTGTGAAGAACATCAGAGTACATTAGTAAATTAAGCTTTGGTGAAGTCAGAACTCACTTCAGACTATCCAATGGTTGCTTGATGCAATACTCTAGCATTCACTCTGCCTGTCATACCACTCCCACCAGACCTGCCCTTTAATGGCCTAAAGGAATCTCATTTTTGGCAGTATTGTATGTTTCTCTAAACAATATTCTTATTTTTATATCTTAAACGGTATAAAATAAAATATATTGGGGCAGATCCTCAGTTGGTGTAAATTGTCACAGCCCTATTGAAATCAATGGAGCAATAATAACTTTAACCAGCCAAGGAGCTGCAGTATAAAACTAAAAACTTTTAAAAGCTCTAACACTGGAAAAAATGTGACTTACCTGTCACCTACAAGTGACCTTGCAGGCTACAGGCCTGGTTTTTGATAGGTGTGACTTTACCAGTAGTGTCTTTTGGTGTATAATGGTTCCTGTTGATCAATATGAATTCTAAACTTTGTAAAAGGTAAATATAACGTTCCTAAAATGCCCCTTGCACTATTTATACCTACTGATAGTCTGTTCTGTTAATAGATTGCAGCTGATGCAGAAAGCTGCTATTACTGTTCTCCTGTGCCTGGTTTATTTAACTATATGATCCCATTTTCAATTGTCTTCCTTGGCTAGCAGAGAGGTTTCACATTGATTTTATACCACTGTAGCTTACATTCTAGTACTGGACCTAAACAGCAACCTGATTTGCTTTTTCTCTGTGTCCCTAGCTGATTTTGTTTTTAAGGTCAAAGTCTGCAGATTTACTAATTGTAAAAATAAATGCAGAGACATTTAGGACTCTTGCTTTTGTAATTTGATCCTGAGAGATGCTGAGTATCTTCCGAGAAGCCTGACATTGTAAACTCCAATGAACCAAAGGGAGTTGCGGGTGCTGAGGATCAAGCCCTGGTATTTAGATCTACATTTATAGTTCCAAATTTGTTTTCCTATTAGAAAGTAAATATATTTCTGTTTTAAATTCACAACTGAAAAGGTTTTGTTTGACAGTGCTTTTGAGTGTGCTAGTTATAAGGCAAATTACATAAGGCTGAGATCCTGCAATCCTTACTCAAGCATGTGGTCCCAGTCAGATCACTTCTGCCCCTTTAAAGTCAATCGATATTTGACTGATTGGACCCACTCATGTCTGTAAGGGTTAGCAGGTTCCATAGTTATATATGTGTAGGACCAAAGACACAGGACCTTCCATATGGAAATGGTTGAGGCAAGTTTTTCACTTCTATTTTATAATCTTATAAACTTTGTGTTCTCTAGGAGAGAAGAAGCCAAACAATTGCAACCAGAGACAAATTCAAACCTAAAAATCCTGATGGACGTCTCATGAAGGGCACTGCATAAATGAACATTATTATTATCAGGGAACATCTTCTTGCATTCTATAAAAAATGGTTCAGATCCCCTTTAACATTCTTTGATCTATTTCATAGACCTGACCTGTTTTGGAATATTAAAAAGACAGCTCACCACCATGCACTCACTTTCTGAATTTACCTTGCAGCACTGAAAAGCATAAGATGTAAAAGAACGATTGCACTCAAATCACTCCTATACCAACCTGACAGGCACTAAGAGATGAATCAACATCCATATTATGACTACAAAATGGTAAGTGACTGGAACTTAGTAGTTAATTAAGGAGAAATTCCCAATTATAATGAATTAAAAAGGTTAATTACCCACAACAAACTTAAATATACATCTAGTTTACAGGATCATTCAAAGTAACATACTCACTGGATTTCCATATATCGAAAGCTCTTTAAGACTAGGAACAACTTCAAGTTTGTCCAGTTCAGACAATTCCTGTTCACAAGTTAAAAAATAAGTTATCTGATATCACATTTGAAAGCCTCTGAGCCAAATTTATTTACTCTGGCCAAATGCAGGGGTCTTTACCCAGGCAAACCCACTGAAGGTAATGAGTTTCGTCTGAATAAGGATCTCAGTATCTGGCCCATTGAATCTATAGACTCAACACCAATATATTTTACCTGAATTTTATTAAATCCCAGGAAAAGTTTCTGTAATTTTACTAAAGGCTGTAAATTATTCAGTTCTCGTAGTCGGTTTTCCTCTAGGTGAAGTGCCAAAAGGGAGCTCTGTCTAGCAAAGGAGCCCTCTGAAATTGTTTTGACACGATTATGATCCAATACCAACTCCTGCAGAAGCCGTAGACCTTCAAGTCCTTTGATTTGACTGATTTCATTACCTGATGAACCAAGATTATACGTGGGAAATGAGATGAAATACAGTTGGTATTCGATTGTAACACAAAATAACCTTTAACAAAAACAGCCTGTGGTAGAGAACTTCCCAGATTACCTATACACTGTGTAAAAAGGCATTTCTTTTGATCCATTTTAAATGTACTGCCTTCCAGTACCAGAGCGTCTCTTTGTTACTGTGTTACAGAAAAGGATGTATTTGAGTGCCCAATGGGCCTTTTCTATGCCATTACAGCTACTACAGTGTTGCTCCTTGAACTTTTTCCTTTGGGAAGTAGTATCTTGCTTTATAAAAAAGAAAAGAAGTACTTGTGGCACCTTAGAGACTAACAAATTTATTTGAGCATAAGCTTTCGTGAGCTACAGCTCACTTCATCAATTGCATCCGATGAAGTGAGCTGTAGCTCACGAAAGCTTATGCTCAAATAAATTTGTTAGTCTCTAAGGTGCCACAAGTACTCTTTTTGTTTTTTGCGAATACAGACTAACACGGCTGCTACACTGAAACCTGTTATCTTGCTTTATATTCCCCCGTGCTTCTAGAGATCTGAATGTCCAAAATTGCTTGGCTAATCTCCATTTAAAGCAATTTATTTTTCTAATTAATAGTTAAACTGCTGAAGAAGACTAGGATCAAATCATTATTGCTGTTCAAATGCTGTAAAATAGCTGGATTTTAATGATACAGCATCAAATGCGTCAGGATCAATCTCTCAATTAATGGTTTCAATCTTACAAGTACTTACTACCGTGAGTAGTCCCAATGATGTCCATGGAGCTAATCATTGCAGTAAGTGCTGTGGGCAAGATTCTCAACTGAGAGCCAGCCCCAGTGGCATAATGGGGACATATTCTAGCCACAAATAGCCAGCAAGGAATTTCTTCGGCATAGGAGAATACCCCCTGGCATAAAACTGGCAGAGGTATCTTTCTGCATTAGCTGTCCCTTCTCTTTTCAGTGCAGGGATGTGTCAGGGTTGGGGAGGGATTATGACAGAGTGTGGTGAGGGACACTATTCTATACCTAAACCAAGGGCATGAATTAGAACATCCCCATAGCTGAGTGGAGCTTGGCCCTGTGTTGGCCAGTGTTTGCAGGACTGGAATCAAATTAGCTTCCCTGTAAAACACTGTATACTGGCTGCACAAATATAAACAAATGCTCTTATTACTTACCCTGTAGAAACAGCAATTTCAAATTTTTTAGTCTACTAAGCTGTAGCTGGGCCAAGTTACTAATTCCATTGTAGCCCAAATGAAGAACTTCTAAACTTTGCATTATTGGGGGCAGATTTTCACCAAATCCTGCATCCCTAAAACAATTAAGCAAGTAGGAACATGAGGCCAGATAATTTCCAAACATTTTTCCTTGTAAACAGTAATTTAAGCATTTATCTCCCATTAACATCAGTTATAGACACTTTACCAACTCGACCAGGTTCAATAGAAATTATACCTGTCTACTACAGAAAGACTAAAAAGCACTGAAAAATCTAATTTTTGAAGTTTCAATAGCTTTATACAGACTTCTACGCTTACAGAAGGTAGGTCAGGTTTTACTGGATGCAGACCATGGAAATCACACCAACATGGAAAACCACTCTTCTGCCCACAAAAGGCCTGAAAACATATAATGGCAACAGCTGGAAATTGCTGTTTAATTTAGTAAAATATTTACGTAACCTTTGGCTGTATTCTCACAACAGCCATGTGATGGTGTGGCAAAACCAATCAACAGCATGTAATTTCTTACTACTTTACTTATAAAAGCTTCATTTTTGTAACATATGACCATAATGACGGAGCGTGGTATGATAGATTGAGAAAAGCACTGGCAGGAACTCCTGAGTTCTCATTTCAGCTTTGCCACTGCCTCATGACCCAATCACAGAGGTAACCGAATGATTTCTGGAGGTCCAGAGCAACCTGAATTCTCATTAAACCACTAAAATTAGTGGTTGCTTAGGTGCAAGTGATCATGACTGGATTACACTGTTATGTGCAGAGTAAAGCTCAAACCAGTGATATATATACATATTGCTTTAAAAAAGCCAATTTCACAAATCTAATAATTATAAACCAAATCAGCTGGAAGAGAGAATTTAAGCACTGGCCAAGGACAGCAACGTTAAAGGGACTTTTGGGTTGCTGGACTTAAGAACCTGAGGGGAAAAGGACACTGTCTAACTTACTTGGGGGTGGGTCTTTTGCTCATGGTTTATGTTTATGAACCCTAGTTGCAGTGTTTTCCCAAATTAATGCTGCGTTACTTCCCTCCTTTTATTAAAGGTTTTTGCTACCCTCAGACTCTGTGCTTGCTTGAGGGGAAGTATTGCCTCTAAGAGGCACCCAGAGGATGGTATGTAATTGTCCCAGGTCACTGGGTGGGGGCTCGAGCCAGTTTTGTGTTTGTATTGTTGAAAAGGAACCCCTAGCTACTGAACCTGGCCCTTGTTGCTGCTGGCTCCACCTAGCGGAAGGGTTACATTTGCATAAGTGTCACTGAATTAAATAGCTAGTTTTCTAGAATATTTCAAAGGCTAGTACTGCATACAAAGCAGTTACAAATTAAAATCTACATAAATGTACATTTATATCTACCCACTATGCAGTACAAACTGGTCAGCAATCTATTACACAACTTTCAGTACGAGACAGATCTGGTCAGTACATTTCAATTGAAATGCTTTTGTAAACACTTGTGAGACACTTTTATATTTAAGAATATGCAATATGAAACCATTAATGTTAGTATACTGCAAAATGTTGATATTTGCCATTTTTGCTGCATGCTAAACTGCCTACTCATTTCTGAAAAAAATAGTTGTCCATGCAAAACCAATACAAATCTTATAATACATTGTCATTTGGCAGCTTTGATCAATAAAACATAACATTAAGGTGCTGAAATGAATAAAAACTGTAGTCATAGTCATAGTGCAGTGTTTTTGGAACTGTGCAAAGAATGACATCTTTCTCATTTTTGGGTACCATTGTTTCACCTAGCCTACAAGCTTACAACACCACTTGACAGCTCCGCATCATATTTGACCCTAGTGTACATAAAATAAGCTTTCAAATATTACCTGATGTGGATGTGTGTGGGGTAGGGTACAATAAACTCTGAAAATATGACCCTTTTTGAAGAATTGTCACATGCCTGTTTCAGCCAGTGCCCTTTTCCCCCAAAAGAACTAAAAACAAAACACATGCTTTTGTGCAGAAGTTTCCCATTCCCTACTAAATCTTACTATTCCTTAAATTAGTCATGTCCCCTAAAGAAGGAGAGTTTGGGACAAGAAATAAACACATACATATACCAAATGAACACAAAAAATGAGGGTAGGAAGAGCTGAACACACATCTGAGAAATACACATATACACAACCAAATCTTACATTTCTCTGTGCTGCTCTGTCACTAATAATATTTCCTAAAAGCACGGAGGGAACTCTGGGTAGCAGCTTGGCAAGTCTTGTTTGATGGGATTGGACTGAAATTGGCTATAGACACTATCAAAGTTGTAAAGACCGACTGAATGAAACCTGACATGTTCCTGAAGTTTCAGTCCTTTTAGAATGCAAAAATAAGAAATGCAAACTGAAAACTGATTTGAAAAAGTTCTTCAGGACATAAACTGACCTAATGTGTTGGTGCCAAAAGAAAGAAAAAAAATCGGTATGGATTTCTGCTGCAGGGGATGAGAAAAAGAGCTCTTTTAGGAGATGAGATAGGAGAAGGGATTATTGGCAGATAAAAGACTGTTCTGACTAGACACAATATTAAGAAGGAAGTTTGGATGACTATGCAAAAGCACTGCTTGACTTTATTATACAAACAGTAGCATGAATCAGTCACTAGGGCATGGAGCTCACTGATTCGAATAATTGGTTGTAACTGCTATCAAAATATTTGCATGTCTATAAGTAGCTGAGTTTTCACAGTTTTGGCTCAAAGAGATGTACTATTACGTCAGTGTCAAGATTACAGTGATTCAATATTATAGCAGGACTTTATATAGCTTTTAAAGATTTCAAGTACCTAATGTCCCTGATAGGCCTGATTAGAGACCTATAAACATGCCATATCTGATCAAACCAATGACCATGGAGTCAGATAACTTGCCTGTGATCAATGCCAAATGCTTGAGAGGAAGGCAAACAAGCCCCATAATATATCAGTCCAGTTATGCAGTGCTGTACAAGGAGAGTGGGAGGAGAAAAGACTGGGCTAATTAGTTTGTCTTCCATGGGTCCAGAAGCTGATGAGAGGCACTCTGTCTGGTGGTTAGAGCAAGCAGCGCTTACTTTCTATTCCTGGCTCTGCCAGAGATTCAGCGTGATGACCTTCACTCAACTTCTTGGTGCTTCAGTTTACCAATTTGAGTCAATGCACTCTAGGGTGTCTCTGAGCCACAGAGCTAAAGGGTCAGTGGCAGCTGAAGGAGTAGCCACTGCTGTTGCAGATTGGGACTAGCACACTTTTCCCTCCTGAAGAGAGTGGGGAGAGATGGCACAACCCTACACTGCCAGTCCCCCTCCCATCTCAATGGGAAGAAGTGAGCCAAAAAGCCTAGGAGAGAGAACGGCTAGATGCTCCCAATGATGTCAGCGGTGCCTGAGTGGGGGGCAAAAGGCCACCGGGCTTCCTTGCCAGAAGACAGCTCACGTTAGGTGGGGAGAAGAGAGCATCCCAAACTCATTGTCCTCCAGGGACAATTCTTTTCAGCAAAAGAATAAAGGAATTACACAAGTTCATTTTAAAATGTGACAGTACCTGCTTACTTTTGAAGGTCCTTGCTGTCCATAGCCACTAGAGGTCACTTTCTGGTACAGCTGCTGTCTGTTTGTTAAGTGATTTTGAGGCTTTTGTCTGGGCAATACTGATTCAATGTGATTGTAATTCAGACACAATATCTGCATAAAGCAAACCACATGAAATGAAATGAAACAGAACACTGCTCTGCTAATATAGTAGCAAAGGTGCCAGTTACAACGTATCTCTAGTCTTTCATATTCAGATAATGAGCTAATAAGAGATTGGCTGCTGAATCAATGGTATTTAGGGCTTCAAAAATTCTTGATGCAATAGATAGGCTAGTGGTCAATTTATTTCAACACATGGTTAAATAAGTGGTTTTTAGTCTTTTCGGGACTCATTTGTATGGTATGAATACTGCTGACTGAAATAACTTTAGAAAGCTCTATTTAGTAAATTAGTATATAATATAAGTAATGTAATAAAGATTTCCCCTTGCTCTATTATAAAAGAAATCTGTCAGGCAGGAGTAAAGAGATTTAGAAATTTATATAAAGAGAGAAGATACTTACTGTCACTATAAAAATAGGAAAGAAAAGCACAGAATGAGTGACTAACTCACCTTGACATTAGGCAAGAAGATTAAACCACTGAAAGAGGTGAGATTGTTGTTCTGTAAATTCACATTACAAACATTTCTAAACTGGTCTGCTGGTACAAGATCCACCGTTCTGAATTGGATAAAGAAAATAATTACAGAAAAAGGTATCATGCAACATAGATTTCCTGAGCAGGTCTACTGATGTTAGATTTCTCACCAGAAATCTAACACCTTCCTTTTACAGGAGCATCCTGATAAAACTCTACAATAAATACATTGTGCTGTTTTCTCAGATGTAGTAATACAGAGTTGATATAATTCCTATGTTAAAGGCAAAACCCACTTCACCCACATGAAGTCTGAGTATTTACACTTTAAGTGTGTGAAGTATGAGAGGTGAGGGCTTGAGGAACTGAAATCTACCCCACTGAAGGTATGCTGCAGACTCCCATGGCAACCTCTCCAGTATATGGGCTGAAATACTGGATGAAGCCCCCTCCATGCTGTTTGCATGGTATAATAGTGCCACAGGATCTGCATTTATATAGACAGTGGTCCCTCCCTCCAGTCCACATCCTCCCGACAGCCTGCTGAAGTACTGTATAGATTGTGAAAGTATCCCAGCTGGATCACATGCCTAGTTTGGAGATGTCTGTTATGAGGCAGAGTCAACTGAGGAGAAAGCAGAAGAGGGACAGCTCCCAGATCAGAGAATACCATCATTTGAAAGGATTCCCTCACCTGCAGTGTTATAAATAAGCTATTTCAAGAAATTAGACCCCGTGACATAATATCCCTCTACAGAAGCTGAAAGCTATACAATCAAAGATACCACAAGAGGTATTTTAATATTGCCTTAAAACCTTTCATAACAGCCAACATCTCCAGAGATAGAATATCTGTGGTGGAAGAGACTCAGTCTCACAGCAACGTTTAAACAGTCTGTCCTCATGTCTAAAATGGTCTCTCTCAAACACAAAAGTGTTGCACTGGTAAGAGTAGAGATTTGTTTATGAATATGGTCATGGGTATGGGCATGACCGTAGTGGAGTCAATGGGAGATTTGATGCTGGCATCAATGGAATTGGGTTATAGCTCTCGATCACAGCAAGACCAAAGATAAGACATCTTTACATACTACAAAACGGAGGTAACTTTCATTGACAGATGTACAACTATGCATAGCACAGAAATGCTTTCCAAAAAAATATAAATCACAAATCAATCATGGCAAACAGTCAAAGCGTAACTCTGCTGTAGAATAAGTTGTGCTATAGTAGGGCAGAGTGTGCATGGTATACTAAGCAATTTCACACCATGAACACAAAGCCATAGAATCATAGAACTGGAAGGGACCTGGAGAGGTCATCCAGTCCAGTCCCCTGCAGTCATGGTAGGATTAAGTATTATCTAGACCATCCCTGACAGGTGTTTGCCTAATCTGATCTTCAAAATTTCAAATGATGGAGATCCCAGAACCTCCCAAGGCAGTTTATTCCAGTGCTTAACTACCTTGACAGTTAGGAAGTTTTTCCTATGTCCAATCTAAACTGGCCTTGCTGCAAGTTAAGCCCATTGCTTCTTGTCCCATCCTCAGATGGTTAACGAGAACCATTTTTCTCCCTCCTCCTTGTAACAACCTTTTATGTACTTGAAAACTGTTATAATGTCCCCTCTCAGTCTTCTCTTCTCCAGACTAAACAAACACAATTTTTTCAGTCTTCCCTCATAGGTCATGTTTTCTAGACCTTTAATCATTTTTGCTGCTTCTCTCTGGACCTTCTCCAATTTGTCCACATATTTCCTGAAATGTGGCGCCCAAAACTGGACACAATACTCCAGTTGAGGCCATATCAGCACAGAGTAGAGCAGAAGAATTGCGTCTCGCGTCTTCCTTACAATACCCCTGCTAATACATCCCAGAATGATGTTTCCTTTTTTTGCAATGGTGATACACTGTTGACTTATATTTAGTTTGTGATCCCCAAATCCATTTCTGCAGTACTCCTTCCCAGGCAGTCATTGCCCATTTTGTGTGTGTGCAACTGATAGTTCCTTCCTAAGTGAAGTACTTTGAATGCATCATTCTTGAATTTCACTCATTCATTCAGACTACTACTCCAGATCATTTTGAATTATAATCCTATCTTCCAAAGCACTTGCGATCTCTCTCAGCTTAGTATCATCTGCAAACTTTATAAGTGTACTCTCAATACCATTATCTAAATCATTGATGAAGACATTGAACAGAACCGGACCCAGAACTGATCCCTGCAGGACCCCACTTGTTATGTCCTTCCAGCTTGACTGTGAACCACTGACAACTACTCTCTGGGAACGGTTTTCCAATCAGTTATGCACACACCTTATAGTAGCTTCATCTAGGTTGTATTTCCCTAGTTTGTTTATGAGAAGGTCATGCAAAAAAGTAATTGCTCTTGATGATTTAGTGAGGTGTTTTAAGATCTAGGATAGGGTGATATCAGCCAGATCTTTAATCAGGAAATAGTGGCAACCAAAGAGGAGGTTACTTACCTGTGACTGGAGGTTCTTTGAGATGCATGGTCCCTATTTGTATTCCAAACGTAGGTGCACATGCGTGCCATGCACCAGAGCTGGAAGGTTTCCTTAACAGTGTCCGTTGACCCACACGTGTCATGTGTCCCCTCAAGCTACCAGCTGAGGTTATAATAGGCCATAGTACTGCTGAGTAATGCAGTCCGCAGCAAAGGGGTGGAGGATGGGTTTTGGAATACAAATAGGGACCACACATTTCAAAGAACCTCCAGTTACAGGTAAGTAACCCCTCTTCTTCTTCAAATGATAGTCCCTATATGTATTCCAAACATGGGTGAGTAGCGAGCAGTGTGGAGGCGGATGTGAGGAAGCAAGAGGAGTGCACTCTGTAGTATTGCGTGGCCCAGAGATAGCATACACAGCTGCCCCTTGGATAGAGCCCTGTGCAGATACAAAATTTATATCTGTGGATGTGGATATAAACTATATATGCACAGAGCTGCAGGGCTCTACCGGGAACTGAGCAGCGAAAGCAGCAACATGTTGGGCTGCCTCCTGCAGGAGCCGCAGCCCCGTGTGGGCAGCTCCTCCAGGGTGGCTGTACCGCCCCTCCAGCTCTACTCACTGGGGTGGGCACCAGGCTCACCAGCAGCTGTCACAGGTCACGCTAGTGTGTGCAAGTGGCTCTCATGCCCCCGGACAGGACACGGAGACTGCTGTGACCCAATGAAGTTGATTGGGTCGGGACAAGCACAAATTTCTCCTCATTGATACAGACACCTAGAGAGGCCAGGAGAGCGCAAAGAGGAAGGTTGGCGGAGGCAAGTTCTTGTTGGGATACTGCAATCAGGAGCCAGTTGTCCAGGTACGGGTACACCAAGAAGCCAAGGTGGTACATTTGTGCTGCCACAACCACGAAGACCTTCGTGAAGACTTGTGGCGCCATCGTGATGCCAAAAGGGAGGACTTTGAATTGGAAGTGATGCTGTCCTACCTGGAAATGGAGAAATTTCTGGTGGGCTGGGTGGATGCTGATGTGGAAGGAGGTGTCCTTCATATCGAGCACTGCAAAGCAGGCCCCAGGAGGGTGACAGGGGATAACAGATGCCAGTGTCACCATACTGAACTTGGATTTCCTGATAAAGTTGTTTAATAGCCAAAGATCAAGAATGGATGCCCTCTACCCTTCTTTGGGATGAGGAAGTACAGGGAGTAGAAAGCCTCTCCCCTCATAGGGAAGTGCCACTCCCTAGATGGTGCCCTTTACAAGAAGAGCAGCTGCCTCCTGTTGGAAAAGGTATTGATGGGAAGGGTCCGTTGGAGGCGTCTGGGGAAGAGGGTGGTGTAGGGGAAAACAAAAGCTCTATGGAGTACCTGTGATGGATAATCTCCAGTACCCAATGGTCTATGGTGATCTTGCCCCAACTGTGGGCAAACGGGACAAGACAGCCCCCAAAGATAACATGGGGCACCATGGATGGCAACAGGGAGCGTTCGGAGCTCTCAACGGATGCATCAAAACTGTGTAGGTTGTTGGTGGGCAAGGGACAAGGAGGTGGCCATGAGTGACTGTTGCAGGGACTAGTGTCACTGGTAGTAGGCCTGATAGGGCAGATATGGGCAGGGGTGGAACTGTTGACTGCAATGCAGGGCCAGGGTATAGCTCCCCAGGGATTGTAGCATGGCTTGGCAGTCTTTTAACGAGTAAAGAGACTAATTCATCTTGGAACAGAACAACTTGTCCTCATCAGAGGGGAGGTGTTCTATAGTGGTTTGGACTTTGGAGCCTGACACCACTGGTGGAGGAGCCTGGGTCGAGTGGTACAAAGCTTGGAAGATGGCGAGATGGCTCCCAGTGTGGCCATGGAGTAGGAGTATGGGGGTGCGGCAGCCCCCAGGGGTACGGTACCACACCATCGCAGCCGAGTCATAAGCTGGAGGATGAGGCAGCTGTGGATGGGAGTCCGAGCTCCACCTGGACATGGGAGAGAAGGGGTCTCCGGCTCAGAAAATTCCTCCAAGTCTGAAGAGTCCAGCAGCAGTGGAGCTAGCGGTACATGGTGCTTAGTTGGTAGGGGCTGGTCCAACAGGAGCAGTTCATCTGCCAGAGTGGGGATCCCCCGGGTGAGCGAGAGACCAGAGAGAACCAGGGAGAACGGGTATGGCAACTTCCATGTCTCTGTGGAGAGAAGGGGCTCCATACAGCCGGGAGTCCAGGGAGAGCCTCTGGAAACGCTGGAAGATCAAGGCAAGGTCCATGGGACCAGCGGAACCAAAGGTCGCGGACTTGGTGGTGGGACTGGCAGTGCTTGTGCTGGAGACTGCTCCAGGTGGGCGGGCATTGGGGCAACCAGCAGTACTGCCAGATCCTTCTTGAGCTTAGCTTTAACCTTGATGTGGGGAAGCTTGGGCACTGGCATGGCAGGTTCTGCATGCAACATCTCACTCAACTTGGTTTGGGGAGGAACGCAACGCTTAGAAGCAGTCCTCGACGGGGACTTGCTCCGAAGCCCATGAGAGTGCTTCCTATCCTCATGTCTGGGCTTGTCCTTAGCCACCGGTGCTGCTGGATCCTGGGCGTGCAAAGTGCTGGGAGGAGCGCTCACCACTGGTGACAGACGCTGCACCAACGGTTCCGGATCTGAGTGGGTGCACAGTCTCATGGCTTCCTCTGTGAAGTATTTTCTGAGGTGGAGCTCCCGCACTTCCCGGGTCCGGGGCATGGAAGACTTGTAAATTGTGCAACGAGCAGTGATATGAGCCTCCCCAAGGCAGTAAAGACAGTGCTGGTGCTCGTCACTCACAGAGAAAGGGTGTAGGCACAAAACACAGCTTTTAAACCCCAGAACACAAGCATAGTCTGAGGGGGGCGGAAATGTACCCCAAACAGGTTAAACTAATGCTATCTACAACTATCTATATGCAAGAAAACAACATAGAACTATATACAACAGACTAAGTCACTCTTTTAGCCGGAAGACTAAGAGCACAAAGGAACAGGGGGTTCTCACTCAGGCAATGTGGCAGCAAGAGGGAACTGGAGAGGTGTTGCCCCACACAGCCTGTTATAACCTCGGCTGGGAGCACAAGAGGATGTACAACGCACATATGGGTCAACAGACACTCCTAAGGAAACCTGGCTCCGGCATATTGAGTGCATGAGCACCCACGTTTGTGACACATATAGAGGCCATCACTCAAAGAAGAACCTCATTTACACTTAACATGGCTATCCTCATTTGGGCTAGATTTGGGATAGAAGGATTCAGAACAGAGACAGGTTAAGGCAAATATGACGTTTTTGACCAAAATAAGTCTCTTTTCTAAAGTTGTCTGTCCAAAATGTGCATAGGCCACACAAAACTCTGTTTGAAAAATGGAATAATCTGCTGAGAGATAGGAAAGTCCAAAACTGAAGTCACCTTTTTTTCATGTGGATCATATATCTACTCTGTGGATCAGTCAAGAGGATTTTGCCCATAAACACAGAGACACATGAACTGAATTATCTAAACATAGGCTCTGGTTTTAATTATATTTTTCTAGACATGATATTAAATGCTATTTGTAACATTTGATATTTGAAAATTACTGCACCTGATCGTAGAGGTTGTCCAATTTAATTCGTGCATTTTAGTGAAGTCTGAATGTCCTAGTCTTTCTGCAATCATATCACAGGTAAGTCTGCCACCAAATAAATCTTTAGCACTCTCGATGTCTGCTGTCTCCTGTATAATTACATTTAAAATGAATTTTGTTATATTAAAGCAGACCTAGAACTATAATAATAAGGTTTCAGAGTAGCAGCCGTGTTAGTCTGTATTCGCAAAAAGAAAAGGAGTACTTGTGGCACCTTAGAGACTAACAAATTTATTAGAGCATAAGCTTTCGTGAGCTACAGCTCACTTCATCCGATGAAGTGAGCTGTAGCTCATGAAAGCTTATGCTCTAATAAATTTGTTAGTCTCTAAGGTGCCACAAGTACTCCTTTTCTTTTTATAATAATAAGGTAGGTGTGAACATTTTCAGACCCAAAGGTAGTTTAAAAAAAAAAAAGTGCCTGAAAATCAGGGCTTAAACTAAAAATGTCTCCACAACCATCACTGTAGCTTTATACCATCTATGTTGCCTGCATTCTTTTTGAACAGATTATGGAAATGTTCATATGCTCCAATTAAGTTTAAACTACAGATTTGTTACATGCATTAAAACAATATTAGGTAATTGCTTTAATAAGGGTCAGAAATCATCATCAGGATGCCCATGCCATCCTAATTTGTAAAAAAAGATAGTTTTAACAATAATTACAATAATCTTATGATATATAGTATAACTTACTACTGCAGTGCCATCTAAGGCTTTGAGAGATGGAAGATGGAATATTACAAACAATCGGTAGTTATCTTGTTTCCACACAATTAGATTTCCATACATGTCCAGAATTACCAGATTATTTAAACCCTAAGAAATAAAACACATAGATCAAAGTTTAATAGTATAATTTTTAAATATTTGTAAGGAATGAAACCTAGGCTACTCCCTTTATCTTTAACCATTCTCTTCATCTTACAACTGCATGTGTGAAATCTGAAGCATCGTTTAATAAAAACCAGGGCTTAATTTTCATTTACACTAAAGTGCCTTTACATAACTCTGGCAGTGTAAAGGAGCCCTACAGTGGGCATAAGTTACACTTACACTCACTTTAAAGTCCTTTTACACTACCAGAGTGCTGTAAGTAAGAGTCAGGCCCCCAGTCTCCAATCAAGACAATAATGCTTGTATATATGCCAGCAGCTCCAGGTGAAAGGAACTGGAGTTGCTGCATGTGTGCATGCTTGTGCTCTTGACTTTATTTCCAGTGCAATTCTTCTAATTGCAGAGTTAGGCTAGACACAATAGAGATGCATAGTGTGTGGCTCTACCTGGAAAACTTTGGGTCCAATTCTTTTAGTTACTCAGCACCTCCTTCAAAGTACTGAGCACACTCAATTCCAAAGAAACTTCAGACTAAGACTCTTACAAAGGACAATTACCTTGGGCCCAATTTTTAAACTTGGACATCTAAATTGAATATGCAAATACAAGACTGTCAGGCACAGTTTAGAGACAAGGAGGGTAAGGTATTGGACCAACGTCTGTTGATGAGAGAGACAAGCTTTCGAGCTACAGAGAGCTCTTCTTCAGGTCCTGAAGAAAGACCTGAAGAAGAGCTCTATGTCTTTCTCACCAACAGAAGTTGGTCCAATAAAAGATATTACCTCACCCACTTTGTCTCTCTAATATCCTGGGACCAACCTGGCTACACCACTACTGCAGGTACAATTTAGGCAGCCATTAAAAAAATATGGCTTCCCATATTTAAAAATGGGAAAGATACATTTGTACTGACGTAACAAGCAAATTGTGAATTTACTATTACCCACAAATCCTAAAGCAATCAAGTCCACATTTACCTTTAAATGATATATCTCTTGGTAGGTAGAAACATAGTTATTGCTGATGTATAGTTCTATTAGTGCATACACTTTCTGCAAACCAACCAATGAAGTAATTCTGTTGCTCTCAAGAGAGAGGTAGTGAAGATGAGACAAGTTTTCAAAAATGCATCTTTCCAGGGTGGTGAGATGATTATTATTTACACTAAGTCGTGTTAGTTTGGTGAGTTTTGAAATTCCTGGAAATATAAATAAGATGTTCTTAAAGCATATATAGTGAGAAGCAAAAGTAGTAGTTAACTTAGATGGTAAAACAAGCTACACATGAGAGATGGCCTGCACACTCAGGCTGTGATGCAGGCAGAATCAGGGGAGATCATTCATGGCCTGCCCTTCTGTGATAGTTAGAACATTTTCCAGAAAGAGGCTACTCACAGTCCACCTCACCCCTCTGATTCTTCCTCCAGGAGTAGCAAAGAGCATGGTGAAGGGGATTAACTGTCCACACATCTCTCATGCAGCGGGTTCTTTTTCTTGCTTCCTCTTCCTTCATATGCTACAGATGGGCTTTCTTTCACTATACAGAAGACTATGGCCCAGCTTTTTAAAGATATTAAGCTCTGAGCTGAGCACTGCAATGCTTAACTGATTTAGGAGCCTAAATCTCATGTTCAAAAGGGATTTAGGCACTTTGGAGCCAAAATGCCATTGACAGTCAATGGTATTTAGATTCCTAAGTGCCTATATACTTTAAGAAAATGGCACTTAGGCTCCTAACTCCATTAGGCACTGCAACACTGATCACAAAAACACCCAAATACCTTTAAAAATCTGGGTCTATGAACCTAATTTAAAATCAGCTGACAACAACAGTATCTGCCATGACCTATGTGGGGACACGAGGAAATGTAGCAACTACCCAATAGGGTTTGGAATAGTCACATAGCGTGTATAAGGTAAATCTGTTCTTTTAAAAAGTGAATTTTTGACCTTTTGGAATCATTAGTTTACTAACTTCTTATTTTTGAAATTATTGAGCCAACATATAACTGTCATAAGAAAATTTATGGTTCACTGCAGGAATGTTACATGTCCAGTAAGTCTACATACTAAAAACCATGCACTCTTATCAGTTCTGAAAAATTCCTATTAACATAAATAAATTTGTTTTGCTTTTCTGAAACACAATCGATCTGCTTTGTCTCTTTTCTTCATTTCTGCTAAAGATTCACCACAGAGATAAAGAGAAGGCAATTATATATTTTTTAATATGAAAGCTTTAAAATTGTATGCTACTGATAAAGTTAATAGTAAAAATTCACCCTCTGAAACACTGGACTATATGGGAACATTTCTGTTGTGTCTAACTTAATGTCTTGTTTTTCACTAACTTCCTAAATACAAAAAAGAAAAGGAGTACTTGTGGCACCTTAGCGACTAACAAATTTGTTAGTCTCTAAGGTGCCACAAGTACTCCTTTTCTTTTTTGCGAATACAGCCAAACACGGCTGCTACTCTGATTCCTAAATACAGTACCTTCTAGATTTGAGATGCAGTTTCCATCTAAAGTGAGCTCTTCAAGATTAAGGCAAGATTCCAGTCCTTCTATTTTAGTGAGATTATTGTTGCTAAATGAGGCCCATCTTAAATTCTCCAATTTTTCCAAGTTGGCAATTTTGGAGAGATGTTGTCCATCCAGATCTAAGACTGTGATCTGTGAAAAAATTCAACTTTAGTATTGAAAGATCTAAGTCAATTAATTCCAACATAGATACTAAAGGACAATACATCAAATTATACACTGAGGACTATATATTGCCTTCACATTCTTCATAGACATATCCCAGTAATATCAACAGGCATTTCTTTTTGGATACTGGACATCACAGAGCCCTCATTTTGCAATTCAGGACTTCATTTTTAAAACCCTCAAGAAACCCCAAACTGACACCAAATCCTCAGCAACTTGCACCAGAACAAGCAATGATTCCACAATATAAACTAACCAGCTTCCAAATGCACCTGTGCAGTTACAGCTAAAAAACAGGTACACATTTTTTCTAGTGTAGATTAGACCTTAGTATTAAGATTAATTTAACCTCATCTACCAATGTTACATATGATTATATTATTGATTCGCCTGCTTACACATTTTCATTCTATGATCTAAGGATGAAATCATGGCCTCAACTGAAGTCAATGGTGAAACATATAACGACTTCAGTGGGATCAGGATTTCACCCTGTATCTAGTAACTTTCTAGCTCAGTGTTGCGGCAGAGTTTGAGTGCTTGCTAAGGAAGGATTTATCCCTTACAATTTTAGTTCACAGATAAGCATTCCTTTCGCTTTAATGTCTGTAACATCCCAATTCATTCTATTTTTCTTCTTTGCAAAATTTTTGGGCAGGAACAAATGAAATTAGATTCTAAACACATTTTTATCCTTCGGTGTCATCACAGAACCTTCTTTCACAGACACTGGCTGTAAACACTCACTTCACAACACACTCTACAGAAAGAGAGCAACCAATCCATGATTCCACCCTTTCTCAGAAAACAATCACTAAGGCCAGGGTTGGCGTTAGGGGGTGGCAAGCAGGGCAATTGCCTAGGGCCCAACACCACCGGAGGCCCCACAAAACTAAGTTACGGGCCCCAACCCCAGGCAGCAGGGCTTGTGAAGGGACCCCAACTTCACCCTCTGATTCACCTCACCAGGTCACCCAGCCTATGGGTCAGCATCAACTGCTGGCTGTACTCCCAGAGACCATCACAAATGCCTTCCATGGAGGCCTACTTCTTAGTTTTTGCCCTGGGCCCCAGCTGAGTAAGGCTGCAGTTTTCTTCATCAGGCTAACCAATCATGCAATGATGAAAAAAAATGGCCACATAGCTTAATTTAGCAAGTTGAGTCTCTGGCAGCCCAGGATATTCAGCACTGTCTCCTACCTATGCCAAACAAACTACAGAACTCAAAGCTGTTTCTTATACAGGCTATGCTAACGGCCAAAGGACAACTTATGTTCTCTCTTCTGTCTGTGATGATATTCCTTTTGGATAGCATTTTTTCTTTCTACAACAACATACTATATCCTTGTATGAACCCTATTTCATTTTGATGTCACAAAGCGTAACGTTGACACCATATGCTGAAATGTTGGTTCTCTTGGCACTGTCTGTAAACGTGTATTTCTTAATGCACACAGAATAAAACACTATGCTCATCAGCAGAAATGTGTTTTCCTCTAGCTATTCTATACTCTACAAAACAAATTGAACTGACAGAGGAGCTTTTAACCTTTTATTCTTGGCAGATTAACATGATTTCAGAGGATAGGTCAGGACATGGATTATGACAGACTATGGTAAACTTGGATCTTCCTATGTAGCGTTCTATGGCTTTTTGTTATGTAGTGGAGTTGTAATTGTAGGTTGTCATGCCAGACAAGAGGCAATGTGTGTAGGCCTGAAATTAGACCTACCACCATTCTTCATGTAATATGGGCTCAGTAGTAAAAATTTGATGCGGGAACACTGAATATTAAAGTTTCAATATCCTGCCAGCTCACAAGAAAAGAGCTAGTATGTACAGAAGAGAAGATTGTGATCTGATATGGAAACTCTTATGTTTTTATATTCTACTTCAGGTAGTAGATTACATTTTTAAGTGCTCAAAAAGATATATTTTTAATTAACATGCATCAACTCATAACAAATATAACAAAATAAACATATGACAGAGATAAATCTAACACCTAATGCATTATATTTAATAGAGACAGCCTTACCCTAGGATACCAGCTGCTATTGAAATGTGTTTGTGAATTCACCTTGTTCTTGCTAATTTGAGTCAGAATTTTGGCATAAGGATGTACACTCAGAACGCGTGGTCTAGCTTCATCAGTCCTAGAATGTTCTAATAGAGATGCCTGACAAAATGAAAATACTTAATAAATAGATAATATAACGGTATAAATAATGTACATTTTCCACAGTGTAACAGGAAGAAGAGGTCTTTATGGCTTACAGTCTCCCAATTATAAGGAGATTATCGTACGTTAGTAGATCTAATATGTCTGTAGAACTAACAGGTCTAGTAGATCTTAAACATGGTAATAGATCTCATCCATTTCTAATGTTTATTATTCTACTAAAAAAATGATCGGGGCAAATCTTGAGGTCCTTACTCTGTTTTTGATCAGTTCTTACCACAGTAAAGTCCAATTCTAGTCATAGGGGATTGCCGGAGAATGGACAGAGTAAAACCTGAATAAAGAATAGAATTTGGGCCAAGATTTGTAAAGATTAGTATCAAATAATTTAGCCCTTTTTTTGCTTGCCCCTGTCTGGATTCCGTCTCAGGGCTTGCATACGGTGGCAAGTTAGTGTATAGCAAGCTAGGGTGTGAATCTACAGTGCAACATCTTGCACACTCTAATGCTAAGTCGAATTCCAGGACTTTTACTGTGTTGTAGCAGTGTCCACACAGTGAATTAGTGAGTGGCAAGCTGGTGTGCAGTAGATCACACTCGGCTTGCTGCACACTAACTCGCCACGTACACAAGCCCTCAGAAGCCTAGACAGTTTTTCTGCTACTTGATTTATCCTTTTTTTTATTTAGCAAACATATTTAATTTTCTGTGTTTTGAATAGAGCTGAAATTAAACAAGGTCATTTTTAACAACTTCAAAGTGATCTAAAATCTAACATTATGAAATATCTTTCATTGTGAACCAGCATCATTACCAATATCAGAGAAGCTCTGAGTGAGAACAATGTTTGTGAAATAACTGCTGCTTCCCAGCCAGCTGCTCAGAGCACAAAATATGGCACTTTCAGAGGGCATACGAAACTAGGTGATTTTAAAAATATGATTAAATACAGATTTTAAAATAGAAGTCAGATTGTATGATTGTGCCTATAACTTCTTGTTTCCAATCTTGCATTTGCTACAAGTTACAACAAAATGGAATATCCTACCTGAGAAATCTTTGATCCAGCAATAAAACACAAAGCAGCTGCAGCCTCTTCTTCAGTAATCTGGACTCCATCTAAACGAGTAAGAGCCTTTAATCGGCCAATGACACTCAAACGCAATGAAGCTGGCTTGGAGAAAAAAAGGAAAGTGATGAAATTTAAAAAAACTCAATTGTCTATATGGTTATATACAAAAAAAGGACATATGATTGCTTTCAATCAAGTCTTCTCTCATATTATGCAAGTCTTCTCTCATGTTATGTACGCTAAGGGCTAGATTGTGGTCCATCCTGTGTGCTCACACAAGAAAGTAAAAAAGGAGACAGAAGATGCACCCCTTGCTCCCGTGTCCCAGCTATGCTTACCATTGACAGCAGTGTGCATGAGAAAGTAGCCTCAACAAGGCTGCTATGCTATGTCCTTCCTGCTCATCTGGATTGGGAATGGGTGAAAAGGGGTGGGGAAGGGGCTGAGTCTTGCCATACGTGTAGAAAACTATAAGGAACAATATATATTTGGGCTAGGTTTGGTTACACTGATCTAATGTGACACTGATGCCAATAAATTATTCTGGATTTACATGCATGTAAAAGATAAAAATCTAGCCCTGAAGGATTGCAGTTATACATAGCTATGTAAGACATTAAGTGCGGTACATAACAAAGTTGTTAGCACCTGCCTTATAAGCCAGAAGTTTGCAAGTACTACAATGTTACTAAATGCAAGGAATTTGATGACCTCAGAGGAGGTGAAAGAGAAGCTCAAGGGATTTGGACTTGTCAGCCTAAACTCAAGGTGGAACAGCCCTAACTCTTATACAGAAACATTTTAAAATTCCCATTAAATTAAGTATAGAGCAAGAAAAACACAGACTGGATAATCATACTTGTAAGGAAAGTGAATAATAACATCCTTATTTCTAGCTGGAAAATATACTTACTGAAACTACCAGAATAATAATGATCAATTTAATCTTTATAAACTAGATGAGACTATGCACCTGTGCATGGGAGAAAGGAGGAGTACAAACACCTCTTAACTAGGATACATAGCTCTCGGATTCAAGTATTCAGGAGAAGAGGACTACAGAAGTACTCAGGGAATGGATGGAGAAGGTGTGAAATGGACTGAGTCTTGGATTGCTCCCCAATGCCACAGCCAGCACAGCTGCGCTGCTGCGTGTGTCACCAGGTAGAAGGCTGGCACTGTATATTTCCCTTGAAAGTGGGGGAAACTGTCTCTGCCCTGTCCCCTTTCCCTGGCCAGCACAGCTGAGTCAGTGCAGTGGGGGCAAAGGGTGGCTTTTTACGGCTGGCATAGATCATCAGTAAAGTTACCACCTACTAGAAGCAAGAAGGAGAGGAATTATGCCTCAGAGTAGCATCACTGAGTCACAATGCTTCTAGGAGCCACTCCTGCAGATTGTGCACAACCCCTTGTTCCGAACTGTTTACAATGTCAAAGGGCCTGACAGTGTAAATCGTTCTTAAAGTGGGCACTAATTACATATACATCCACTTTAAGGCCCCTTACACAGCCAGAGTGGTGTAAAGAGGCCTCAATGTAAATGAGAACCAGGCACAAAATTTAGCACTATACAGTCTAATTGTTGTTTTGGTTAGAAGGTTTTCTGAGAATTTTAAGCACTGACCCATACCTTATGCCATGGATTATGTCTGATATCAAGACTGAGTACGTTTGAAGTGTGTTTACGTAAGACATTTATTTCCTCTCCAGTCTTTTTCAGCTGATTCCAGCTCAAGTCTAAATACTTCAGTCTGCTTAAGCCTCTAATACCCTCCAGGGTGATCACATGGTTGTGGCTTGCATCAAAATACTCCAGATTGGGCTGCAAGACAGTACTGATTTGAGAATAATTGCACAGAAAAAAGTACAGCAAGGAAATATTTGGTAATAAAGTCAGTTTTAATAGACAGTCTCACAAAAGGCACTGTTATCCAGATTCAATGCCCAAAATGCCCCTTGCCCAGCAGCAGGAAGTCTGTCTGGAGAGCAGTCTGGTTAAGCAACTGAACCTTGGCATGTATATCTGAATCCAGTCCACCCTCTGATATTTCCTGATCTACCAATAGAATACAGTACAGTTTTAATTTTCTTTTTCAGGGTGGAATTCATCCCTAGTGTGCTCAGCCATGGAAGGCCCTGTGCACTACTTTAGCCAGGGTGAGTGAGACAATCACACCATTTGAGAGTGGTGGGATCTACAGAGAGTCCTTGGAAGGTGGGGGAAGGGGTCTATATCTTGTACACCTCATGGAGGGTGACTCCGAACTGGTCCCAAACTATGCAAAAGAGAGGGTTGGAGGCAGGTTGTGATTTTAGTCACATGATCTGAAATCACACAGATCCAGTGGCCCAGAAATCCTGGGTAGGGGATACTTAACAGCTACACTAGAATGGTAGCTCTGGAGGAACAGCACTGTAGGGCCTGGAGGTGAAAGTCATCCTTCCTACCCCATAGTCAGAGCCCCACTCCAAGTCTAATCAGTTGGGTGTTATTAATTGTTGGATTACTTATTATTATTTATTTGTATTAGGATAGTGCCTAGAGACTCCAACCAAGATTGGAGTAGCCCATTGTGCTAGGCACTGTAGACACACACAATAAGAAACAGTCTCCAACCTGAAGCATTTACAATCTAAGTAGACAAGAGAGATAAAGGGTGGGAGACAGGAAGTAGAGAGAGGAATAACACCACCACCACCACCACCACCACCTACCTCTTACAGAACACTTTTCATCTGCAGATCTCAAAGCGCTCTACAAAGGAGGTATTCCATTGTATGGATTGGGGAACTGAGGCAAGGGAGGTGAAATGACTTGCCTAACACCACTAAGCAGGCCAGCTGCAGAGCCAGAAATAGAAACCAGGTCACCCAATTCCCAATCCAGTGCTCTACCTACTAGTCCACATCGCCTACTACAAAGCAAAAGTAGGAACAAAGGCTCTGTTTAGAGGCAGTGAACTTCACCCATTAGGAAGAAATCAGGGTTGCTGCCATGCAATAGACATTAATATATTTAAGTTGTACACACAAAGGATTTTTTTCAATTAAAATATTCCTTTAGTTTAATTCCTTTACTTTAATTACAAAATATAGAGCAACATTTCTTACCATGTGGTAAACATCATCTAAACTAGTAAATTCATTGAAGCTGACAATAAGTTTTCGAAGCCCTGTCAGTTTAGAGATGTCCCGCAGTTTGCTCAGGCTGTTCCCATGTAAATTCAGAACCTAGGTAAAACATTAATGAGATTACAACTGTACCATATATATATATACATATACATATATACACACACACACACACACACACCACAACCAATTCTGTGCTGCTCCATCATCGTTTTTCAACATTAAAGAGCTTCAACTGCTAGCGTGTAAGAGTAAATGTAACTCTATTCTCTAGATGATAAAAAGGGCTAAGAAAAGTTACTTGTAAGTGATATGAAGTTTGTGAAAAGCAGTTGCAGGGACCCTGGGACAAAGTATTGCTTTTATTTTCTATTTTGAAGGATATTTGTTCTTCACCTCTACCTTCTCCCTGAAGTAATAGTGGGATGGGAAGATGGAGATTCTGTTGAGAAATGGTCTTACTGGTCCACTGGAAGAGGTCATGGTAGGGGAAGAAGGGAGGACAGTTTCCAATCCGTCCACACTAGGAGAGATCTTGTTGCTTGGTTGGAAGATTGCCAGTTGATAATTCCTCCATGCCTGGAGTACAGTTTGGGGAGAGTGGCACCCAGAAGAGGGGAGGAACCAGCCAACTGAAGCCAAGTACTCAGGAAAGGGGAGTTATGGGTGAATGCAAGGGGGAGTGGAGAACTGCTACTGCATCAAAGACACAGACAAGAGAGGAGATCAAAACTATTTAACAATTTGAAAGGTCAAATGTTCAGCAGGCTTCCTGCATCAAGTTTGTACAGACAAAATGAGTAACTGCAAATGCAAAACTGCAGATAGCTGTGCAATGAAAGGAGTTCTGTATGCAAATACCTATTTGCATAAAGGGTTTTGTGGGCCCATCAGTTGCAATGATATTGAAAATCTGGGTGTAGCTATGTGGCTGTCAAGAGTTCTCCCCTTCACTGGATTTATATTTTTCTGATGCCAAAACTGACATATAAAATCTTTTCAGGAGTGATCACTATGATGACACAACCATGCAGCCAAGAAAACTTTGAGAAGACTCACAGTTAAAGTTGACATTTTAGGCCTTAACCGGGTCTCTCAAACACTAGTTCTGCATGTGATTTCAATGGAGTTATTTATACAATAGTCAGTAAGATCAGAATCCTGCCCAATATTTGTCATTCATATTTTTATGTAAAACAAATGACATAATTTAGGGACAGAAGGCACTGTGATGATTTCACACTAGTTTTGGATCTCTAATTACTCCCAAAGCACTGCACTGATGTAAAACAAGTGTAACACCAGAATCAAGCCCAAATGCTAGCCTTAATTTGTGACTTTCTACTTTTGATTGGTTTATGAGGCAATCTGAATAACATGACATTGATTATGTAATAAACTTGTCCCGCTGTAAGTTTAACAGACAATACTCACCGTTATTTGACTGTAAATATTGGCCTTAGCAACTGAAAGCACTGTCTTTTCATCCAAGCAAACAATTTTGGGTCTGGCTTTTACTGTAGGCTCCATATTCATAACTTCATCATCACATTGCAAATCACTAGACAATATAAATCCTTCTGTATTTTTCTTTCTTTCTTCTACAATTACATTGCTGAGCATAGAAAACAGGGACTGAACTTTGACCTATGCAAAATAACATTTGTCAACATTTGTAAAATTTCTATTTTAAATTAGGTAAATTATTTAAAATTGTATACAAATATGCAGAAGGTAGAGTTAGGAAACTATCTTTCGGTAATGCAGCACTTTCAGAAGAGAATAGCAATGCTTTCGTTTGCACAAGCATTTACATATTACAGTATGTTATGAACAAAAAGTAATGAAGAGTCTATGGGCCATATCCTGTCACATATAGAACTCACACTGAAGACAACAGAAGTCTGCTTCTTTACCCAAACCCCCAAAGTCCAAGCACTGCAATAGCTCACTCTCCAATGAAGGAGAGTTAGATGTAGACACGTTGGAGTTCATCAGTACTGCAATTATTTTGGCAGTGGACCACTCAGATGTGACAGAAAGGGGGGAAATCTCCCCTACGCTCCCCTCCAGGAGCTGAATATTTTACTTTTGCAGCACACCCTGCTTCTGCCAGGTAGCAGAGCTCAGGACCTGAACTGAGACCCCTGCATGATGACAGCAAGTTACATAGCCACATAACCGCAAGGCCAGTCCACCACTTAGCTTATAAAAAATTATCATAAAAGCTTTTTTATTTAAGGAAAAACCTGTTCAGGATCCCAACCCAGTAGCAGAATATCTGTACATGCTTCAAAACTACATACATCACACTTTGAACCAAACCACAAGTTGAAAATCAGTTGCTCTCTCATTAAGGACTCCATGAAGCAAGGTTTTGAGCACTGTCAAATCTCATTCATTTTAATGTCTCATTATCTCGATGGATGGTGCATTTAGTGAGAGAGGAGCTAATTTTCAATTGTGCTTCATTGCACTGCTAAGGCTTCATTTAAGTCTCAGTGCCTTCCCTGCCACACTTGATAATGTTACAAAATAAAAATCTGATCTAACTCTCATTGCAGTGTATGTAGTTTCCCATTGACTTCAATGGGAGTTTTATCACACCTTTAAACAGTTAGAGGGAACAGAACCCTGAATTTAGGTCCTGTCAGGTAATCTGAGTGAAGGAGGAGTAATTTTAACTAGTTGTTTTTCTCTTAATCTTTGAGATCTAAAGCTTACTGTCTAACATCCTACTAGGGAAAAAAAGTTCATACCAGTGTAGTGTACTCAAATTCAACGACGTATTCAGGCAAGACCAGTTCATGATCAAACACAAACCACTCACACTGTCGATGGCGGCAGTCACAGTTTCTATGTTCCATGGAAGAATATGTTTCTACAGCAAAAGAAAAGGAATAAACACAAGCGGAAGGAATAAATACAAGACTGTTTCATGTTCACCGCAGGATGTAGTGAACAAACATTTCTCTCATTTAAGAAGTTTTGAGTTGAATGCATCCGATGAAGTGAGCTGTAGCTCATGAAAGCTTATGGTCAAATAAATTTGTTATTCTCTAAGGCGCCACAAGTACTCCTTTTCTTTTTGTGAATACAGACTAACACGGCTGCTACTCTGAAACCTGTCAAGGGAGATTTGTTTTCTTAGGATCTTAATTCTCTTCAGGTGCCCTAAAGCAGCATTTAAAAATCTTATCAAATCTTACTGCAGAACCTTATCATTTAGCTTTTTATTTTCCTATGGCAACCCTGTTCCTTGCGCTACACATCCTCAGAGGGTAGTAACGTGCCCTCTTACTCCTGCACAGCTGGCAGGTTCCAGTATGAGTGGGAAGCAGCCTCTCTAGGGCCATTACTCCCTCTCCTGCTGGTTGGAAGGGAGTGGGCAAGAGACTTGGCCAACCCCACCCAATACCCAATGTGCCAAATGAAATCTTTTCCTGGTACAGATTATTTTCCATCTAGAGTGAGGGGGGAGCCAAGGAGAAAATCACAGCTGTTCTTTCATGGCGGACTATTGGAAAAGGGAACTTCACTTTGGCCCCCATGGCACAATCTGCTATACTACATTGTTACCCAAAACTAGTCGATCATTTTATGGTGTAATCACCTAACAGATTGGTTTTCTCATCTTCCTGCCCATGGAAGGACAGGTACAATCACAGTTCCTGCACTCAAGTAAACAAAGGGATTGCTCTCTTCTAGTATTCCAATGACTGCAAATCCCCCCGACTGGACAGGGAAGAGGTGAAGCCATGGTCCTGTTCCCATTCTGCACTGTCCTGCAAAGTTGATTAGCCACATGGAGCAAGCAGGATCAACCGCTCAAAGTTTGTTGCATCGGTACATAGGTAATACACAGACTTAGTGCGGGTGATCATGACTCCCTCTAGAGACAATAAAGCATGCTTCTCAGCGTTAAAGGAATTCTCCTTCTGCTCAAGCAGAGATGGCTTGGGGGTTTTACTGATGACGATGTTTGATCTCCACTGAGCTATGTGTATGTGGCCCCAGTTATTTTACACACACACACACACACACACACACACACACACACACACACACCCCCCGAACAATGCACACACATGCTCTGAACAATGCAAAGCTGGGAGAGGGATTGTGTACACCACACTATTTCTAGTATGGACTAGTGGCTGAAGAACACAATCTGGTCTTTCATGCTTTCCTTTAAATTCTGTATGAATTCAACTACCACAAGTAATCACTAAAACAGTGAGCATCTTTTATTATCCTTTTTAACATTAGTTCAAAACAACATGCACTTGGGCTGGGTCAAGACCATATTCTGAGATCCCACCAGGACCAAAATTCCACGACAGGCTCCTAGATGTGTGAAAGACAGTGTTTAGAATACAACACTGACACAACCTTCACTTCGTGGTAACAACAGTCTACAGATACATTACCATCATCGGCTGCAGATGTATCACTTAGTAAATGTTTCCGAGGCCTGAACACTGAATTAGCCCCTGGATAGTTGACTTGACTGATGGGATCTTTTTCACAAGCTGGAACACTATGTCCAAGAAAAACTTTTGCAATTATGAGTTTCCCTAGGGATGGAAAGAAAAGAAGATTTAAAAATAACGTTATCAAATTTAGTATAAACACAGGGCAATAAAATGTTGGTGGTCAGTTCGATACCATACTATAGGAGACTACATTCTGGCCTGGCAGATTAACGATCTAACAAGTACATTTTGGGAAGAAAAACTTCTGACAATTTTTTCCAGAACAGTACAATTTGGCTAAGATTTATAAGCAGTAAACTCAGACGTACAAAAATAAAAGAGGGTGGTGTCAAGGATCTGTCCCCATCAGAGCACCCCCTTTGATGTTACTTCACACAAGTCCAGTCCTTCTAGCCAGAGAGGTCAGTGTCAGTCTAGCAGTGGCCAACTCTCAGCCTTCTGGCCAAGGCCTTCTGGCTATTTCTCCCCTTTTCAGAGTCTCAGGTGAAACAAACAATCCAAAGTCAGCAAAAGAAGCTAAAAAGGGCAAATTAAAAAACAAACAAACCTAAAGGCGGTTCTAAGCCAGGATACTGGCCTCCCTTTCTTCAGAGGGGCCCTGGATGGGCCACAGTCTATCCTAGAGCCACTTGGGGTCTCCAGCACAAGTTATGGGACACAGTCTCTTCACCCTTTTAGCACAGGGGACCTGTGCTCCCTTTTTTGAGGGCACAGGTTCTGCTAGTTATCAGGCTTCTTCCTGGGAGCTGGGAACCTTAACAGACTGCTCCCTTCCTGGACTGCCCACTGCTAAGTAGTGATGCCTCCTTTTAAACTTCTCCATTCCTGGCATGACTTGCCAGTGTGGCACAGTGGCGCTTTTCTAGCGCAAAGAAGCTTCTTAACCCATTCCATGCCGGTGAAGGGTTGATACATCCTGTCACTAGTGATGCCTGTTTCCTCAGAGTGCCCTGTCCTGGCTTCAAGTTAGCACAACCCCCTTGTGTCTCCCCTCACTCCCTATAACTCACCCTTCTTTCGAGCTGTTGAGTCTAGAAAGGTTAAGCTACATCTAATTAGCCTCCAGATAGGAATGCCTCTCTTAGGTTCCTCTGACCCACTCTCGGAGTTAGCTCCAGGCCATTATATAGCTTGGTGGGGTTTCCTAATAGAAAGGACACTGGGCCAGATTGCAGCAGGTCTCTAGGGTCCCACACAAAAAGACCTGTATACTCTGTCACAATCTACTGTAGTTACAAGATTTTCTTGTACTTACAAGACAAAACACTTTGCAGTGTTTTATGAAACGAGCCTTACACCTATCAATGATGTTTTAAACCACCTTTCCAAGCTATTACATTACCATGTATGAATGGTTCCTCAAGATCATTGTTATTTTTACATTCATCCTTGGTTTGTTGCTGCAAAAATTCTATTCTGGGACATTCACATATACTTAAACTGTTAGACAGGAGAACAGCTTCTTCTCTTCTTGAAAGCTGCAAAGATTAAAGTAAAGTCTAAGTATGTTTATTTGACCAATGCCCCCTGTAAGAATTTCAAGACATATATCCTAAATCAGAAGCTTTACAATATGCAAATGAATTAAGGAAGAGGTGGAGAGTGGAAGAGGGAGGAGTAAAAAACAAGAAGGGCAGGCTCATTTACTTGTGATATCACAATCTAGTCAGGAGAAAAGAAAGTTAGATTGTAAACTCTTTGGAGCAGAGTATCAGAGGGGTAGCCATGTTAGTCTGTATCCACAAAAACAACAAGGAGTACGGTGGCACCTTAAAGACTAACTGATTTATTTGGGCATAAGCTTTCGTGGGTAAAAAACCCACTTCTTCAGATGCAAAGCTCATGCAAAGCTTATGGCCAAATAAATCGATTAGTCTTTAAGGTGCCACCGGACTCCTTTTTCTTAGGAGCAGGAATCAGATTTTTCCTATATCTTTGAATAGCACCTAGCACAGTGGGAGGGGGCAGTCCTAACTGGGGCCTTTGAGCACAACCACAATATATCAACAAAGAAGCAGAGAGGGAAACGGGAGAGAGTGAGATATTGCTGAAGATACAATCCCATCACTCAACAACAAGCTGTTCACAAAACAGAAGAGGTGGGCTATAAGTAGGGAAGACGAAATGAGGATGCTGCAGAAAAAGAAAGAGAGAAGGCTCTCCTATCCCATCTCTTTACATTTTGCTTTTCCTGGGTCAGAATGAGACATTTCTTGCCTGATAATTCAGTGTTAACAGCTTTTCTCCTCATTCATCACTAATGAGATAATGACGCCTATGTATGGAATTCAACAAGGCAGTCCAATGTTTTGCTGGAGTCTCCAAGACAAAGCCCCACCTTCAGCTCAGGTTGCCAGAAGAGTTCTTCCACAGTTGTGGGAACACTCCAGCAACTGATTATTAGCATTAAGATAACAACTTGATATAATATGTTTAAAGACAGGTATATGTCTAAGTCTCCCTTTAGAAAAAGAATTCAGTTTGTATTCCTATCATTTACCAGACTCCCAGGGTGGGCTGAATGAGAAGAGAATCTGCTAACAGAAACAAAATGATCAGGTAAGAATTTTTTTTCTTTCCTTTACACGGGTTCTCTTCTTATTCACCAGCAGTTGGAAGTAGCAGACAGTGATTCACACAAGCTGGAGCTAGGGAGGGGTGAATAAACAGAGTCTTCATTATTCTTCTAGTAGAATAATAGGCAGGAATGTACGTAGGAACCAACCCAGTAGCACCTTCCTATCAAGGATGACTTTGCAGAGGAATGGAAACTTATTCTGCAAATCTTCCTCACATGAGACTCATACTCTTTCTTCCCAGTATCCCTGCGGACTTCTGTGAATAGTTTCCCAGATGCCAAGCATGCCAAATGGTGCAGGATTTTAACATCTTGCCTGCAGGAACTTGGAGGCCCTAATGCCTTCATGTTTTGGATAGAATGAAATAAAGAGCATACAACTGGCAGGCATATTCCATATGCCCAAGCTATAACTTTAGAGCATTAGGAATGCCCATTTAGGCCACAAACTTCCAAAGGACTGTCAAGTGTTCAAACAAAATGATAGGAGAACTACTTCCCCGGAAGAGTCCAATGTGCCTACTTACAGAACACTGCTAGGGCTGGGACTGGGACCCATGATTATATTGTGCTTGGTTGTAGGACTCCAATAAATCAATCTGGAGAAACTCAAGTGCAGCTGAGATGGCCAGCACTTTGTAATTATTATTATATATTTATATTACAGTAGCATCTAGAGGTCAGGTACCCAATGCAGTTGGCACGGTACAAAGAGGAAGTCCCTGCCCCAAAAAGCCTTCTGTTTCCTCTTGCACATGAAACAAATTTGACCAGATCAATGAGTGAAACTTCCTGGTTGAATTGTATCTGGATACCCTAAACTGTATCAGAGACCAATGGAGAATCCATGGTGAACTAACTACACTTTTCTTAGGATGCCCTAGGCTGGTAACTGTAGGTATTTCTGGTCTGAATGAAAGGGGTCCCTGCTTCAAGAGGTCTGGTCTTTTCTGTAGATGCCATGTGGGTTGCTTAGCTATCTAGCAAGTGCAAAATGCCTTCTGGACCAGTGGAAGATTAGAAGAAGGACTTCAACTCTCCCTTTTCCTCTTTTCTATATTCTTTATGTGAATTATTTTGAAAGATAGCAGATTCTTCTCTTCACACAACATTACTTCCATTTGACCTCTTGTTACTCCCTGATTTTAGAAGAGACATAAACACTCATGCCTCAATCATAAACTAACCTCTAATGGGGAAGACTTCCTCCATGAGAGACAAAATTGCCTGCAATGTGGTTTCTTGCACCTTCTTCTGAAGTAGATGGTACTGACCACTATCATACTGGATTTGATGGACCACTGATCTGATCCCACGTGGCCATGTTTGTGGGTTTTGGGTAAGAAGGCTGTTCAGACACACTACTGACAGAGGTCACAGTGAACTAAAAGGATGGGTGCGCTGAGATTTTGGAAATTTGTCTTACAAGTACGCTCCTCAACCTGAATGGCTTACTTCCTTAGTGAGTATGCAAGGGTCTAGAGTGCAAATTGGGTTGGCTTTCAGCATGTTGTTTGTACTGACCTTCCCACAAGGGGATATTTGGATGTGATCTGAGAATGATACCTAATTTTGCATTGTAGCTGATGTGTGGTTCCACATCCCAAGAATGAATTTCTTCAGGTGCATTTTGAGAAACAACTTGGGGGATGAAGCCAATGCATGCCACCAGCAATCCTGTTCATTGGAGAAAATTGCTACGGCTAACCTCTATCAGAAATGACTGGTGCAATGAAGTTTTGGGTCTTTGGAAATCTTTTTCATGAGGGTAAAAGTGTGGCCAGAGCCAGGCCTTTTTTTTTTTTTTTAAACCACAAGTGAGCAATTTTCTGCATTGGATTCAAAAGCTCTTCTTGGCTATGAAGAACAGCTCCTCACCTGTAAGTTTGGATGCACAAGATCTGATTAGGATGACTGATTGCTATTCGTGGGTGTAACATCCTTGTAGCCATCAAGTTAGAAGCCACTGCTTGTCACAAATCACATCAAGGGTTAGACTAGGATAGAATGTGAGACATCTCACTCCAAGCAAGCATTATACCCAGAGATTCTGACTTTTTACCACCAAGCAGGCTTTTCTTACTAAGTATGTGAAACACCTTTGGTCTGAATAGCTATAGCTGAGGCTTTGAAGTCTCCATGCTGCCAAATACCTAATCTGGGGGGGAAGGGGGAGGAAGAGGAGGAATAAAGATGATAAGTCGCTGCTGCACAAAAACAAATAAAAATTAAATTACAAAACAATCTGGTTTGGAGAAACTAAACTAACTTGTTACACTACTGGAGGCAGAAAATTTGGGAGCCTGACCTGAAGGGCGAGACTTAATCCTGAAGCTTCCATCAACACTGCTGGACTGCCTCCCAACTGAGTATTCATGATGAAAAAGGATAAAGAATTGAAAAGAAGTAGCAAAGCACCGATCATTCCTGTGCTGGGAAGGAAAAAAGCAAAGAAGAAAGTGGAGACAACAAGGAGGAAGGACAAGAATAAATGCAGAAAACGAGGGGAAAGATGAGTGGGACAAAAGGCTAAGAAGAGATGAAAGAAGAGGGGAAAGTAGAGCAGCACCAATTAGGCCTTTCTGAGCTGGACTACCAACTACTAAGGGTAAGTCTTCACTACCCACCAGATCGGGGCAGCAATCAATCCAGCAGAGATCTATTTATTGCGTCTAGTCTAGATGCAACAAATTGACCCCCGAGCGCTCTCTGGTTGACTGCTGTACTCCAGTGCCATGAGAGGCGCAGGCAGAGTCGACGGGGGAGCGGCAGCAGTCGATTCACTGCAGTAGAGACACCACTGTAAGTCAATCTAAGTAGGTCAACTTCAGCTATGTTATTCACTGAAGTTGCATAACTTAGCTGAAGTTGCATAACTTAGACTTAACTTAACTCAATCCCCCCCACCACCACACACAGTATAGACCAGGGCTAAGTAATAAACATTCTTCTATGCAGATTTTATCTCACCTTGTGCTCTTTCATTGCCTGGAAACCATCCTCAAGCACTTGTAGCAGTTGCTTTTTCTTAACTGGCAAGTCTGGGTCAAATACATAAAAGAGATATTCCAGCATCTTCCTGTAGTTTCTTAACAAGAATAAGAAGCAGGAAAATATTTCAGTGCTTCTGTTGCAAAAATAATATGCAGCCTAAGTGAAGCATGTTCATTGTACAACGTTCATTAAGAATTAGCTGGATTGCAATTAAGGTGACTTCCACTTATTTTAAGAACTACAAATAACATCAATATTCAGTGTGCAATATCTGGTGATCACTAAAGATAAAATGCATGATAAAACAAGTGTTTTTGTCCTTTAACGCATAAGGGTGGTCTCCATTTCCTGTGCCCCCTTAAAAAAATCTTTTTTTTTCTTTTTTGCATTTCAAATATCAAGTTCTTACTTCCTTCTCTTTGCTGGAGGTCCTTGGCAAGATTACTGTAGTAGCTGGGAAGGAGAGTGGATAATGGAATCCATGTGAACAAAACATCTCAAAGAACTACAGTTTCCATAAGAGAAATAACCGTTCTTTCCTCTTTGAGAGATTGTCCATGTGGACTCCACTTCTGGTGACTGCCAAGCAGCGACCTCACAACCAGGTTCATGGTTGTAAGACAACTTTGCCAAAATGGGCATCCTGAAGTCTCAACTAAGGAATAGTGGTGGGTGAAATCAAGGACTGATCCCTAGATAGCTGCCCTGCAAATTTCTGAAACAGATATGCTTTTCATACCATAAACATAAAAGCGCCTGAGTCCTGGTGGAGTGGGCTCTAACCTGCCTGGGTGGATCTAATACAATTAGACATCCATGTAGACGGTCTCTGGGTGTGCATTGCCTGACCTTTTACCCTATCAGCAACTGCTACAAAGAGTCTTGGGGAACTCCTGAAGGGTTTTGTTGTGTCAAGGCAATATGAAAGAGTATTAACCACATCAAGGGCATGCAACTTTGCTTCCCTTGATTGGGGTGAGGCTTGGGAAAGAAAACTGGTTGGTGATTCATGTGATTCAGATGACCATCTGAAATAATTTTCAGTAAAAACTGTGGGTGAGACCTAAGGATCACTGTGTCTTTATGTAACAGCATGTAAGATGCACCAGCTATGAGGGCCTGAATCTCTCTTAACCATCACACTGATGTCATAGCAACTAAAAAAAACATTTTAAAAGATGGATGATATAGAGAGAAAGATTCTAGGGGCTGAAAAGGAGGTCCCATTAACCCCGCTGAGGCTATATAAAGGTCACAGGAAAGAGGGAGCTCTGAAACTGGAGGAAGCACATGAATAAAGGGCATAACGAACTTACCAACTGCAGGGTGGGAAAATATGGTGTGACCCTGGACAGGAGGATGGAGACCTGATATAGATACTAAATGTATTCTTATGAAGCTGATGTATGGTCCTGAATGCTTAGGGACAGCAGATAGTCTAGAACAGCAGGAATCAAGTCTTCTAAAGGAGACAGGTGGCACTGTGCTGCCCAAATAGAGCATCTCCCATTTTCCTGCACAATTCAGTCTAGTAGAATCGTTTCTGCTGTGCACCAGTGTATTCTGGACGTCAGCTATTCAGCTCCTGTTGATGGTAGTTAACCAGCCAGCTTCCATGCTGTTAGATGCAACAATGCTGGGTCCAGGGTAGGATCTGACCTTCATTCTGAGAGATAGCATTGGGAAAGTCAGGTAATACCATTGGGGGCTGAGCTGACAGGAGTCTGAGGAGATCTATGTCTCCTTTTACTAAATCCCAGGAGGGTGAGCTACACCGGTACTCAATCTGGGAACCATGTTCCTTCCTATCCCTTTCAGATGACTGGATGGAGGAGGACTTAGCGACTCTACCAGTCTCAGCAAACAGAAATTTCTCTGAAGAGGGAGCCCGGGCCCGTGGAGCTGAGCCACAGCTCATAAGCACGCTGATGGAGGAAGCCAGCTGAGGCCCAGCAGGCCCTTTGTCTCTGGCTCCGAGGATCTTGTTGAACGCTCCCGGAGAAAAATTTAAGACGGACCTTTCTCAGTTTCTGAATTCTCTGGGCGAAGGAGCCACAGAATGAGCATCTGACAGGCATATTCTCCACTCCAAAACAAAAAAGGCACTTAAAACACCCATCATTAAGTGGAATAGTCATATCACAGGAGGCAAGTTTTGAACTCCATGGACTTCATTTCAGTCCCAATGGCTAAACCTCGATACCAGGAAGCTAATACTAATAAAGCTAACACTAATAAAAGGTTTTTGCTCTTTCATGTATAGTCAACAGACATAAAAAAAAGACAAAAACACATTATACAAGGTCACTATCTAACTCATTTACACACACACAAAACATCAGTAAAGTCACACACTGTACAGAGAAGAGGACACTGCAGGAGTTCCATCTTCCAGCCATGGCTTGCAAGAACAAACTGAGGTATGGGTGGGCACAAGGTCATCCAGGCTGCAGGCACTGCCCCAATGGATACTTGTTGGCTAAAATAATCCTAACTTACATGCATGTGCGCCAGAAGTGGAATGCATATGGACAATCACTAGAGGAAGAATCATTGTTAATTTTTAAAGCTTCAGTACCTGATCCTGCTATCACACCACATACAGAACCCCCAGTGAACTCATCTGTCAGTTATATTATCCACCCTGCAGGGAACTTCTGTATAAACCAATCTTTAGTTTCTAAAATAGCCAAACCTTTCTAAAGTAAAGGCTGAAATCCACATAAGAAATTTGAACACACCAGCGCTGGAGAATACAAATCCACTGGGTGAATATGCAACCAGGTATCTGCATGTACACTACTGAGATGTGTGTTTAATACAGATGCATACATGCATGCATTTTTTCCTCTTTTTGCACTGTATCTCCGCCTTTCCTTTTAAAAAAAAAATCTGGCCATTCACATTTATATTTAAACTGAATTCACAGCCTTACACTGGTTTATGTGTTGCTTTGTAAAATATATCTATCACTTAAAATCACTAAGTTCATATTGCTTCACATATAACTGCTTCACTAAATTGTCCTTAAAAATAATCTACTCACTCTGTTTCACTTAAAACTTCTTTATCCAAAAACATTTGAAACTTCTCTTCAAATATCATCCTCAGGATACGGTTGTGCACTCGAATGATGCGATTTATTTTCACTCCTGTGATACTATATGCTTTGAAGTCCCAGGCACAAAATCGTGATAGAATTAAATCATAGCAGGAATTAAACCTGTGTCCAGGAATGAACAATGGAGAGCAATGAATTAATAACATTTTCTTCATTTTTTTAAATTTTTTTTTGCAACCAGAACCTGGTTTTTCTTCAGTTTTCAAATGAAGGGAAAGAAAAATAAGTAATATTTTGGGGTAGTTTCTTTTTCTTTTATACTTTTAGAAATATCTCTTTTCAACTAGAGATGGATGACCTTGTGTTACCTCATTTTGAACATTACAGATTACATTTGGCAGCAAATACTAATGTTAATGAGTTTGTGATCCACCACATTTCTCTCCTGCTTCTAGGATTCCACGTTGCATCGCAGATTCCATAAAGTCCTCCTCACATGCTTATGGCCACAGCTCTAGGCTTCTTGTCTGGAAAACTGTTTGCCTCATGCAAGTGAGTAATTCTAGTGGAGTCAATGGGACGACTTGCATAAAGTGAGCACGCTGAACATGGACCTATATTACTACACCGAAACATTAAAAGAGGAATGACAATCCAGCAGTAAGGGCACTAGCCTAGGACCCAGGAGATCTGGGACCACTTCCCTACTCTCCTACAGCCTTCCAAGGCAATAACAAAGGCTCAGTTCTCCACCAACAAAATGGAATAATGGCACTTCCATGCCTCACTGGGTCATTGTGAAGATAAATACATTAAAGACTGTGAAGTGCTCAGATACTACAGGTTTCAGAGTAGCAGCCGTGTTAGTTTGTATTCACAAAAAGAAAAGGAGTACTTGTGGCACCTTAGAGACTAACAAATTTATTTGAGCATCCGATGAAGTGAGCTGTAGTCTCTAAGGTGCCACAAGTACTCCTTTTCTTTTTTCACATACTACAGTAATGGGGCCATATCAACAGTTTTGACAGACAGCTAAAATACAGTTCTTAAAATAAGTCTATTATGGAAATGTAGTGGTTTCCCAAAAGCTGAGAAAACCAAACTGAAAACCAAATACTCTTTTCAATAATCAAAGGACAATTTTCTAGAAAAAGACAAACAACAAATGCAGATCGACTTGCAATGAATAAAAACACTGCTCTTTCTCTAAAGGACTCTGTGCTAAGACCCTGATTCAAACATTGGACTCATTTAGCATTTCTCCTCGTCAATATTAAAAATCCTTGGCTTGAAAAAGCAGCTTTAAAATAAAATTAATTAATTAAATAAAATGACAATACTAACAAAGAACACTGTTTATAAAGGAAAGTACAGAGAGAACCTCTGAGCGCATCGCAACCTGCAGCACTTTAGCAGACATGTCTGAGCATAAGAGAAAGGCACAGCTGAGGTGGACAAGCTTGGAGTACTCAAGCAGAAAACTGTCCTTGAAATAATGCCAACCTAAATTTGAGTCTCCCCTCAACAAAGTGTCAAGGTTATTTATACTGAGACCATGTAAACAACCTTTAATGCTTCTTTACAACAAGTAGTAAAGCTATCCAGGAGCTCGCTGTCACTGCTGCCACAGTAGTTAAAATAGCTATTAGTCATTTCAGATTTTCATATTCCTCTTTTATCTATCATCTTATTTTATAAAGAATTTCCTGGATGCGAAAAAATATAAAAAAAGATAGCAAATAATTGGTCTACAGGGGAATCAAAGTCTTGATAGCATATACTATACAAATAGTGGAATATTATCTTCTACTGTGCCTAAGTATTACTATGGTCCCAACACAGCTCCCATTGAAATGAATAGCAAAACTTCAATTGACTTCAATGAGGCCCCAAATCTCTGGTGTTGCATTTGGCCCAAAGAACTTACCTAAAACTTAATGGAATCCTTAGACATTTTATGCCTTTACATCAGGCATCAATGGAGTGAATATTAATTAAAATAACTATTGAACAAATTATAAAAAACAGTCACATTTCAGTTTTAGATATACTAAGAAGACCCCAACCCCCCCAATAAAATATCTATTTTTTTCCAAAATATTTGTATACTTTTTGATAGTCATGATTATAGCTACTGGAACATTTTATTAAATAAAGGACTAATTTATCTTTTTAAAAATTACTGAATTTCTTTTGAAGAATGTTTTATAGAACAAACGTCTTCTTTCATTTTGAGCGCTCTCTGCATTTTAAAGAATATCACTGGTACCAGAGCGAGAGAGTATTTTTGTATTTTTATGAGAGGGTGGTGTGGCCCAGTGGACAGAGCAGTATGGGGTCTATTCCCAGCTCTCCCACTGGTCTGCTGGATGACCTTGGACAATCACTACCTCTCTCTGTGGCTTGGTTTCCCCATTGGTAAAATGGGGAATAATTATATTTACCTCCTTTGTAAAGTGCTTTGAGCTCTACTGATGATTTATTATAGCTTATATACCACAATAAATAGATGACAAAATTGTATACTTCAGGACATAAAGCAATAAATAACTTAAGAGGGTTAGGAAATAAATTCTTCCACAAGCCCATTATTCTATAAGTCTATATTGGAGTTTCTTGCACTTTTCCCTGAAGGTGAGCAGGGTGACTATGCATTCCCTGCATGCAGCACTGATGGGCTCTGTGTTAGTTTCATAGAGGGCAGGGTAGAGAGATATGGAAATGGGCAGATCCAAAGGTCACAAACTTCTGTACGAGTCCAGATGGTTCACTGCTCTTGCTCAATCCGTGAATAGCATTTATAGAAGGGCTGTGTGCCCTCTCCATGCTCTGCCCATGGGTTAGATACTGATTCCATTTCTCTCTAAACTCCTACATAGTTCTCCCGTACAAAGCCGGGGTCATAAATTTAACCACCAGAACTAAGTTTATCCATACCATAAGCTGGTAGTACTCCCAGCGAATGTCAATGAGAGTCATGCCTACTTAGGCCAAGGCCAGATTTAGCCCTACATGTGTTTCTGAAGAAAATACTTCCTTCAGAGAATTTCAGGTCACAATATATTAACTAAAAGAAGAGAAGTACCTGTGGCACCTTAGAGACTAACAAATTTATTTGAGCATAAGCTTTCGTGAGCTACAGCTCACTTCATCGCTCACGAAAGCTTATGCTCAAATAAATTTGTTCGTCGCTAAGGTGCCACAAGTACTCCTTTTCTTTTTGCGAATACAGACTAACACGGCTGCTACTCTGAAACAATGTATTAACTGTTTTTTTTTTCCTTTTTGGGGGGCAGGGGAGGCTTGTTAAAATTCACTAACTCTGAATGGTAAGAACAGAAAATTTATCAACAATTTCCCTTCTGCTAGCAGAATCTCCCACATCGTTGACATCTCAGCTGCTCTCCTCTCTCTGCAGCTCATGTAGGCAGATCAAAGTTTAGAAGCCATGTGAACTGGCCAGGCCCCTCAGCTACTGCTTGCTTCCAGATGAGTTATTCCCAAGATGTTAAAAATGCGCAACTTCAGCACATAGTACTAGGGTTCTTATTCCCTCTTGGTTGTTCACATATGTGACTGTGGTCATGTTGTCTGACTAAATCAGTAAGCGGTTCCCCTCTAGCCTGGACAGAAACCTTCATAGCACCAGCTTGACTGCTCTTAGTTCTAGGAGGTTTATGCTGTGGGTCCTCTCCTCCAAGTTCCAGAAGCCTTGAGCTGTTTGGGACCCTAGATATGTTCCCCAGCTCTCTAGATTGAAGTCAGTTATGAGGATCAGGGGATCTGGAAGGCATAAGGAATGCCCTGAGCTGATCACCACTTTAAGCAGTTGATCACCTGTGCCAGGATCCTCATTTGATCTTTCATGTACTCAGGGGTGTGGTCCCATACCATTAAGATGAAGCCCTTGAAGGCGCATGATGCATGATTGTGTCCATGGGGCGATCCCTATGCACAATACTAGGAGGCCTAGCAGTTGAAGGCTCACTGCGATCGTGGGCCTCTTGCAGTTCCAAAACAATGCAAGGAGGTCTTGAATCTTCTGGAACCTCTCAAGAGATGGATATATCCTTCCTATCAAGGTGTCTGTGTCCGCTCCCAAGTAAGTTATTTGGGTGGATGGAATCAAGGTGTTTTTCTGGATGTTAATAATAAAACCATGCATCTGCAGGAGAGTCAAAGTCAGAAACATAGTTGTTTGTGCCATTATAGGGGATGGAGCTCTGATAAAAATGTCTTCCAGGAAGGGGTATAGATAGCTCTCCCATCCTGAGTCTGGCTATGATTATCACCAAATCTTTGTAAAGACCTGGGGATTGAGGGAAAGCGAAGTTGGAGTGCCTGATATTGATAATGCTTTCTGCTGTAAGCAAACATTAGGAACCTGTGATGGCATGGTCTGATCAGGATGTGTAGTATGCATCTGTGAGCTCCACAGAAGATAGAAAATCCCTCTGGGACAGGGATGACACTATAGAAGTCAGGGTTTCAGCCAGAACTTCATTTTCTTCATCCGTTTGTTGAGCCTTCTGAGATCTAGAATGGCTCAGATTCCCCCTGTATGGTTCTAAAGCAGGCGTTCTCAAACTTCATTGCACCTTCATTGCACCTCCTCTGACAATAAAAATTACTGTATGATCCTAGTAAGGTGGGCCAAAGACAAAGCCCAAGGTCTTCTCCCCCAAGCAGGGGGACCTGTAACTTGAGCCCCACCACTCAGGGCTGAAGCCCTTAGGCTTCAACTTCAGCCCTGGGTGGTAGAGCTCAGGCTTCCGCTTCATCCCCAGCAAGTCTAATGCCAGTTCTGGCAACCCCATTTAAACAGGATCCCAACCCACTTTGGGGTCCCGACCCACAGTGTGAGAACTGCTGTTCTAAATGATAGAGAAGATGGAGCAGAACCCTGAGAATCCTTCTTGTGAGGGAATGCTCTATATCACTCCCATACCCAGGAGGTGAGAAATCTTGTTCTAGCTTAGACTGTGCTTTACGGGGTTATTTGAGATGGGGGACAGGATGAAAAATGGATGGGGTGGAGCCCATAACTCAAGGGAATATCCCTCACTCACTAGTCCATGGTCAAAGCAACACATTCCTCCAGGAATTGGGAAATCCTGTCCCAAAGCTTCCATTCTGGGGGGAGACCTAGGTGGTCTTTGTCATAAAGAGGCTTTGGGAGCAGCAGGATTCTCCTGGGGCTCTCTTTCCAAGCCATGGTTCCTCAGCTTTCATCTGGGGAGCCTGCTGTCTCTTTGCTGGTATTTCTGTAAGGATGAGGTCCAAAAGGAATGCCTTTGTGTGAAGGCCAGTCTGTACTCTTTCTCAAAGGCATGGTGTGGCATCAGAAAGGACTGTTAGATTTTGAAGCATTGTCTACTACTTTGTTCAGATGTGAAGGAGGGAGCTATAAAAGCTGCCGCCTTCCACAGTAGCCACAGAGGCAAGAAATTGGAAGCAAGCAAGAGCAGAGTGGGCATGGCCAAACCATGTCATTTCAAAACTCTGATCTGCCTCCATGAGCTGCAGAGAGAGGAGATCAGCCCAGGTATCAAGAATTGTGGGTGGCACTGGGCTGCAGAAACAGGGTTTAAAACGTAATGTCTAAAATAACTTTACCAAGAATCACTTGGTGAGCCTTCTTCAAAGCGAGTGTTGCCCACTGTTTCCAATTCAGTCACCAAAAACTGCACTACTAAGCTATTGCTTTTCTTCTTTTTTTTAACTTCCATCTGGTAAATTTTCTCAATTCTGCAACAGAAACAACATGGTAAATTTTGGTGGGAATGTAATAAATGATAAGGACAGACACAAAATTCATCTTGCTTTTTTATAGCAAATTCAGAAAAAAATAGGGATTGAGATGGCTTTTTATGACTTATTCTGTTCTACATATAAGAACTTGGAGCCACATTCTTTAGTTTTCTTTCCACTTATTTTTCTTAAAAATTATAAGTGAATTGGATGTTTGTGAATGGTGCTGGCTTTACAGCACTGGAGGGTGAGGACCTGCAGTGATCAACAAGACAGCTACAGCATAGGCATCTTCAGGCAAGCTTCCCTCATTCCACCCCCAACATTAACTTGAGGGATCATCTGTAGGAGTAAGAGAGAGGTTTAGTTTCTTTGAAGTATTGAAAATGATGCTAATCTGAAGTGCCGCCGCAAAAGGAGTGACTTAAGGCACAGGCTTGATATAGGTGGCTACTCAGGACATTTCAGGTTGCAATATATTCAACCCCTCCCCACTCCCAACTCCTTCAGTTGTTCCATTACTGAACTGACACAGTAGAAGTGTGCATGCTTCTTCCCTCTCCTCATTGACAGGCATCCAGGACTCTCCCTCTGGAAACCACCTCCTGCTCACCAGTTAAAAAACCTGGCATGATCTGGTTCTCTTTTAGGTCTGATGCACCACAGAATTTTTTGTCAACCCGCTTTTCATTGCACCCTGGGATGGGGTAAGAACCCAAGACACGAAAGCACATAAAGCAAGCGCTGGCTAAACTGAAGGATCAATGATAGATCTAAGGACCATTGTCTTGTAAAACACAATAGAATATAATAAAATTCTTTCTACTATTGTTAAGCTAGCAATCCAAACTCTCTTTCAGTAACAAACATTCCTTTCTAAATAGTCATGAGGTATCAGATTTCAAAAACCAGTTAACTCTTATGTATTTTCCCACTTGAAATCTAATATGATTTTAGTACCAACCATCGGAAGAATCCCTAGAACTAAAAATTCAATGCTTTATTAGCATCTCAAATTTTGGAATATCAGCTTCCAAATCTTAAGGGAAGAAATTCATCCCTATGCAAAGGGCCTCACATAAGCCTTATAGCACCATTTCAATCTCACTGAAGGCCTATTTTGAGGGGTTGTGCCGTGCATAGATCTTGTGCTCAGTGATGAATTTCACCCATAAAGCACTCATCTCTAACTAATGAATGTCAAGAAAAAGCAGTTGCTAAAGTTATGCTGGAATTCCAATGGTAATCAGACTGGCATGAATTTTTAAAATTTGACAAATACCTCCTGACTTGCCAGGGCATTTTGCTGGATCAATACATGTTTTCAAGAGCTGTAAACTTTTCCATTCACTAGTCCTACATGGCTAAGAAATTTTGGTTCTAGACATTTTTGTTCAATCCTTGTCCTATCTTTGAGACTGCTAATAATTTTTTTAAAATAAGGACACCTGTCTACTAGGAAGTAGATTGAATCCAGCAATTCTCAGTTCACACAGGGTAGTTAACAGCCATTTTAATGACTTTTATTATTTACTTGATTTCTATTAGATGTTCTTGGGACTTGTGCACATGCGGCAAACAGTGTTTCCACTTCCATCTGTCCAGTGACACATTTCTTGCTCCATTGTAGTCTGTTTCCATGACAGCGGCATCTCTCTCAATGGTTTTTTATGTCACCTGTGGTCCTCCTCTTTTTCATCTTCTGCCAGGTAGTGTCCAGTCAAGGGTTTGTCTAGAAACACCCTTTTTTGACATCCGTATATGTCCAAACCACTTCAGCCTTCTTTCTTGCATCACAGTCTCTGCAGTCTGTTGGCCAGTTCTTTGTAAATCAGCAGCATTGGTTACTTTATCCCACAAGTTAACACCAAGTATTTTCAGCAAGCCAAGAAGGCTGAATGCATTAAATTTTCTGCTGTGGGCTTCTAGCATTTGCCAAAATTCGGTATCACGTGTGAAGTCAAGAGCTTGAATTTTTCTTTTACTCCACATAAGTCCTGTATCTTCCTTTGATGTTGCTTTTTGCATCACCTAATCCATCACAATGCTGAAAAGATGATGAAACCCTGCTGCATGCCAGTAATATCAAACTAATCAGTCTCTCCATTTTCTGTTCATATGCAGCAGTTTGAACTTTCACATGGCATCTCGACCAGTGACATTACCTTTCTAGGAAGCCCATATTGTTGCAAGATCTTCCATAGTGACTCCGTGAATGCAGGTGAAAGTTTTGGTGAAATCTATGAAGTTCAAGACAAATCTTCTGTAGGCAAGCTCTTTCTCAATCAATCATCTCAGGATAAAGATGTGATCTACACTTTTTTTTTTTAATCTAAAGCCTGCTTGCTTATTATTTCAGTACTTCATCTATGCCCAGGTTAATTCTGTTCAACTTTTCTCTAAAGTAGTTTTTTTCCTCGCCAGTTATCAGACACCCTTAATTTGCCTTTCTTTGATAGATTTATTTTATAAAATTTCTTCCAGTCCTCTGGACAGAACTCTTTCTCCCAAACTATATTACAAAATTAATATAGTAAATATTAATAAATAATTAGTAAATATTTTGGAATACTATCAGTTTGGACCTCAGCTGAAATAAATGTAACACAGGCTACAAATCCTATTATCAGTCCCTTAAATTACCAAGCCCCATTGCAATGAATTGGAATGTATACATATTTCAAATTGCAGCTCTTACACAATTCACTAAACATACTCATCTAGTTTTCTGTTCCAGAATGTTATCCTTTCCCTCAGTGCATCTAATTTCAGAAAGAACTTCCTCTCAAGACTTGACTCCTCACTGGCTTCATCCGTGTTCTCACTATCTTCAATTGATTTTTCGATTTCCAGTCTTTTACTCTTAATGGATTTGTTATTCTTTATTTTGCCTGATGTCTGCAGCTCTGTCAGTTCACGTTCCAGCTGTTAAAAAGAATGCATCAGGATTCAAAGGCAATAGGTGAACTTTTGGTAGAAAATTACAGTATTTGTTTTTCCACAGAAGATAAATCTTCTAACTATACACTATAAAGTGACCATGAAAATATTTACCAGAAAACTAATTTAATAAAACAATAATTTTCTTGATTTTTTCCTGACAATAGAATCTTCTTGTTTATTTAGTTAAATAATTCTGCAATTTGTAACAAGTTACTTAAAAACTTGACAAACTTGGAACAAATCAAAATATGTACTGAACACGGCTTCAGTTATGATATATCCTGCAAAATGGAAACTCCCACTCTTTTAGAATTAAATACATTTTTATAGCCTGTAGTAGCTTATATTATGATCAAGAATATGAAATAATGATTTCCTGATAGAAATTCAAATTTAAACACAGTAGGCTTTCTCCTTTTGCTTCCTGGATATCTTCAGCTGGCATAGACCTTTATCCCCTTATATTGTCATGGCTATCAGGTTTTTATATGAATTTGATACTCATGAAAATGAGAGACTATCAGCACAACCTAAAGTTAGGCATGGTGAGGGCAGGCACTTTATAAGTTTCCTCACTTAGGGCTTGAAACTGCAGTGCATAGAGGAAGGTGCAGAAGGGATATGCTCAGCAGGGGTACAGGCAACAACTGCATGTTATATTAAAAGTTAAACCATGCTCTGAACTTTGAGCTAGCATCTGCATCCACACGCTCTTTGTCATGGGTGCTCAGCACCGACAAGGGCATGGGTTGAAGAAATGAGGACAGGTTTACTCTGGAGCAAAGGGGCCAACCTCAGCTCTACAGCATAGTAATGAGGTGCTCAGTAGCCACCACCTTAGGGAAAAAAAGGCAGTACTTCAGCGGATGTGAAGTCAGGGTTACACTGCTCCATTAACGACCAAGATGACAAATAGCTCAGCTCTGACCTGAACAGACTCACTGACTTTTCTAATGCACTCAGGGTGAAATCTTGGCCTTGTTCATTTCAATGAGGCCAGGCTCTCATCCCTCTCACTACCCCCATCCAGGATTGAACCCTTAGCACTACAATGCTGACATACAACTCCCTTGCTATTGCAATCCAGGATTTCTTTTGAGCAGCACTGTAACTGAGATTTAGGTAAATTCATCTTAAGTAGAATTGCCAGGTGTCTGGTTTTCGACCAGAACGCCTGGTCGAAAAGGAACCCTGGCAGCTCCAGTCAGCACCGGTCGGTGACACAGCAGGGCTAAGGCAGCCTCCCTGCCTGCCATACCTCTGTGCGGCTCCCAGAAGTAGCGGCATGTCCCCCCTCCATCTCCTAGGCATAGGGGCAGTCAGGGGGCTCCGCGCGCTGCTCCCAACCCAAGTGCTGGCTCCTCAGCTCCCATTGGCCAGGAACCGCAGCCAATGGGAGCTGCGGGGGCAGCAGCTATGGACGGGACAGCATGAAGAGCTGCCTGACCGCACCTCTGTGTAGGAGCCGGAAGGGGTATGTGCCGCTGCTTTTGGGAGCTACCTGAGGTAAGCACTGCCTGGTACCTGCACCCCTCACCCTCTCCCATGCTCCAACCCCCTACCGCCACTCTGTTCCCCCCCCGCACCCAAATTCCCTCCCAAAGACTACACCCCCCCTGCACCCCAACCCCCTGCCTCGATCCCCCCCACCCTCTGAACCCCTAGGCCCCAGCCCGGAGCACCCTCCTGCATCCAAAACCCCTCACCTCCAGCCCCACCCCACAGCCCACACCCCCAGCCAGAGCCTCGCCTTCCCACCGCAACCCTCTGTCCCAGCCCATAGCCTCCTCCCACACTCCAAACCCCTCAGTCCCAGCCCAGAGCCCCCTCCTGTACCCAAAATCCCTCATCCCTGGCCCCACATTGGAGCCCACACCCCCAGCTGGAGCCTCACCCACCCCCACTTCCCAACCCCCTGCCTCAGCATGGACCCCCCCCCGCACTCCAAACCCCTCATTTCTGGCTCCACACTGGAACCTGCACCCCCAGCTCAGAGCCCATACCCCCTCCCACACCCCAACCCCCTGCATCAGCCAGTAGCCCCCTCCCATACTTTGAATACCCTGGCTCCACCCCGCAGCCCAGAGCTCCTCCTGCAGCCCAAATCCCTCATCCCCACCCCCACACCAGAGCCTGCACCCCTAGCCGGAGCCCTCACCCGCTTCCACTTTGCTCCCCACTGCCTCAGCCCAAAGCCCCTTCCTGCATCCTGAACTCCTCATTGCTGGCTTCACCCCAGAGTCCGCACCCCCAAGCTCACACTCCCAGCCGAATCTTCACCCCTTCCCACACCCCAATTTCCTGAGCCAGCCCAGTGAAAATGAACGAGTGAGTGAGGGTGGGGAAGAGCGAGCAACGGAGGAAGGGGGGGATGGAGTGAGTGGGGGCAGGACCTCGGAGAAGGGCGGGGCCACAGAGGAGGGGCGGGGCAAGGGTGTTCAATTTTGTGTGAGTAGAAAGTTGGCAACCCTAAGTGAAATTCACACCTGTATTGCAGGATGGCAAATGTGTCACTTAAGTAAAACTGAGGCCTCAACAGGGTTTGAGTAAGAGGTAATTACTTCACAGGCTTTGTGCTGGCCCTCTGTAGTGCACCTGTAGTACAGAAAATGATAGAAAAATAAAGGGTCCATAAAGCCTCTAGAAATGAAAATACTGTACCCTTCATTTCTAGTATTAATTTACCAAGAATTTCAGGCTTAAATTGTACAGTGATTTCATCTTGATTTGGGAGTGGGGAAGTGGCTAGACTCTAGAACTGAAATATCCCCCCTCTCCTCCTGGAAGGGGGAAAAACATGAACAGTGACATGGCCGTAAGGCCAAGCCAGGAAGAGGACCCTGCAGTACTTGGACTGAGCTGGATCTGCAGAGGGTGATGATGATAGCCGAGGTGAGTCTGCAGGGGGTGATGATGATAGGCGAGGCATCACCAGGAGATGGCGCACCAGCTAGCACAGCTAATCCCTGTGATGGCCGGAAGGCATTGCATTGGTAAGTGAACCCTGTGACACACCCACAACACTTTTTAAAATCAGGCCCTTTTTTGGGGTACCTATATATGGATTTAAGAGCCTTGACTTTCGGCACCCAAGTTGGAAAATCTTGTTCCGGGAAATATACTCAAACATGGTAGACCTGGTTGTAAATCAGTCACATAACTTTTCTTCACTCTTTAGTTGTGGTTTAAAGCTTTTAGGTTATTCCACCATGATAGCTGACTCAAGCCTCTGCATGGAAAACAGAGCTAGAGGATGCAATTAACATTAACAACTTTAACCATTGAGATGTGTGAGAGTAAGAGAATATATTCCATTGCAACAGTAGGGAAGGATTTAGCTCCCAAAAGTAACATTTCTGTAAAACTGCACAACTCAGAAACAAATCAGTCCTCTTTGCTTAAGAGCATCAACAAAACTTGTATTCTGAATATTCCTTTCTGCACAGTGTAAAAGTGCAGATCCCTGATCAAAATACTTGAAAGATTTAGATACATGTAAAAAGCAAAAGTCTGGATTATTTTTAAATAGGCATTTTTAAAATAGCTAGCACAAGGTACATCTTAAAGATTTATTATGAACATAAAAAAAGAGCGTAGACTGTAAAACAAAATGCTTTACCGTTTAGGATTATCTGGGATTGCATTGGTGTAGCTGAGAATAGAATCTCATCCATTATTTTATTGCTTGTACTGTATTTAAAGAACAGGAAGATAACATTTAAACCTTAAAATTAGAAAACTGCAATATGAGCACACCCTGTGGAGGATTACTGAAATTGCAGCACACGTAATTTATTTTAAATAGAGCTTAGGCATTTGAATAAACACTGGGTTGTTGGTTTTTTTTTTTTTTTTTTTAAAAGGTAAATTTTCCATTGACTTCAATCAACTGATCAGCCCCTAAGAACTCTGGGCTATATTCTGCACTCAGTTACATTGTCCAACTCAAATTGGTATAACTGAAGGCACAATTTAGGCAAATAAGCCTATAAAAGAATTTCTTCATCCAAACTCATATCTCCTCCCATAATAGACATTAAAATTTCTTTCAAAGGATGCATTGTTTTCTTGATATTTTCAACTATTTAAACTTACATGTTTTATGTTGCAGTTGAACAATTTTATTCGATCTTTTGGCAATTTCTGCAGCTTGCATTTTCTTTCTTTCAGCTTTTCAAGCTCCTCATTGAGCTGCCTATGAACACTCTTTATGCGCATGTTATAGTACATTATCTTTTTCATCACTGTAGCCTTCAAGTGTCAGGAAAACAGGAAAAGTTATTCGTCAGAATAACGTCAGCAAAATATAACTGTTCCTACAGGCTGTTTTCTAACAATTCAGCAACCTTGTGACATTAAATTTTATATTTAAGTTTGGCTCTTAAATTTTAAACTATCACTTCTGAAATTGTAGACTAGATTTTAATGGTGTTGTAAGGGCTTCGTTCATGTCATTTTTGGGGGTTTGTTTTCAATCTCTTTGTGATGTTCCCAGTCCACTTAGATAAGAACATAAGAATGGCCCTACTGGGTCAGACCAAGGGTCCATCTAGCCCAGTATCCTGTCTTCTGACAGTGGCCAGTGCCAGGTTCCCCAGAGGGAATGAACAGAACAGGTATTCATCAAGTGATCCATGTAGTATTGTTTCAATCAGCAGTACATTAATACACATTAGGGAATCTTTAGTGTGCACCCACAGGGTCTACATGGATCAATTAACGCACGTTTATGCATTTTAGAAATCCTGTAGTCCACATCTGCTCCATGTAGACAAGCCCTTAGATACAATTAACCATTTCTAGAGTTTTTCCAATGTTTATTGGATAAACACTGATTTCATTTTTGTAATATCAGGGACATTTTATCAGCATTTATTGGTTACAACTGAAAAATCAGAAGCCCTAGGTATTGTATACTGCTAGGCTTAGCAGAGTTCAATTTTTACTTTCTTATGATTTCAACCGTAAATCATTTTTTCTATTTTTATCAATTTAAAGTTTCTCAGTTGCAGACAATAGTGGGGTCAGACAATAGTTATTTAATGATATATACTGAGATTCAAAAAGTTAAACTTTATAACCATTAAAACACAAGTGGTCAACATCATGTCAAAATATACAAAGTAAATGTCCTTAAAATCAAACTCTAAGTTCCTCAAGCAGCATTTTTCTAATTTTGTCTATCTGTAATTTTTCATTATCAATGGAAATATTTTTCATCTCTGTGTGTGTATGGTATAATAAAAATCTGATCCTTCCAAGCCTATATATTGCACATTGGAGGATTTGTCTTCCAGTTAAAATATTATTGTTGTTTAAGAATGTTTCAAAAAATAAAATGTAAAATATAAAATATGAATACATGGAAACTGTATATGAGAATACTAGTAAGCTTTTTTTATTTTTAAAACAAAGTTATGCTTGATTTTCAGTTAACTTTCTTGTAGTTATTGCTATTCTATGAACTATAATCTGTTTACAGAATACCTAGCTAAAGGCAGTCTTTGCATTCTGTAATAGTTCCTTTAAATAATGAAAAATGTATTTAAAAAGGACTTGCAATCAGTTTTCAAAGGGAGGGAATTGCTTCTTTCAATACAACAACACTGCTTCTCACCAACAAAGAAAGGTGGACAATAAGGTGAACCCCAAGCATTCAAAAATCATGGGTTGGGCCTCCCAAAATCATGAGATTTTAAAAGTAATAATAAAGATTGGGCTAGTTTTATTTGCTTTCAGGTTTTGAGCCTTTAGGTTTCACGTTTCCAAGTTTTTCTCCTCATGTGGAGTAGAAACTTACTTTTTTAATTAACGCTGAGATTCTTTCATAATCATTCAACCACCAGATATTGTGAGACTCATTATAAAATCACAAAAGTTGGCAACACTGCACAATATTAGTTTTGACATAAGCACTTCAGTTTCGTTGGCTGAAAGACAGATGTTGGGCAGTGGAGGTGTGTTACCAAAAACTGAGAAATAAAGAGGAAAAGAGGTCATAAATATTGCTGGCATAGCTATGTGGTGAAAATCTTATCCTTACCTCTGCCAGGACCTTGATTTGCTTTTGAGACACATCATACGTATCCAGCCTTTGAAGCTGAGGCATATGATACAGCACATGTGTAGCATAATTACAGAGAAGACAAATAGGGTTGGGGTCATACTGAGGATCATTCAGACTCAAATCTTTTAAATGCGGTAGGCTTGCTAAATTAGAGAGTTCCTGGAAAAAACAATGAAAAGAGTAAATCAACAACATGTTGGTGGTCCTTATTTCAAAAAGTCTGCATTTCAGCATGAAGGCAGGTCATTACTTTTAATTATTAAGAGGATATATGCAACAGCAGAGGGGGAAAAATCAAGCAGATCTGGGGTAGTATTAAAGGCAGGAGTATCGTTGTCCTCTTCCCCCAGCCCCGGAGAAGCAACTCTGCAGAGAGTCTATTGGAAGCAAGCTCCATACAGTGGAGAGAGACAAGTAGGAACTCTGGAGTGGTCACTCTCTCTGGCAGCATATCCCCCAAACCTGTGAATTTTAGCAGGGAATAGCTAACCCTGTAACAACAACTTACTGTTTTCCCCTTGGTGTTGTGAAGTCACCTACCTAGGATCTTCAGTGGTGTGGGGGGGCCACAGTTGTGACCCCTGTTGGACAAAGTCCAAGCCCTAGTAGGCTGCCCCATGCCCTCCACAAAGCACGTTCACTATTTCTTGGGATTAGCGAGATACTGTCAGCGATTCATTCCAAACTTCACTACCATTGCTGCCCCTTTGACAAACTTGCTCAAAGACTTGGACCCAAAAGGGTCTGTTGGACCAAAAACTATGACAAAACATTTAGAACCCAACAAGACCAGCTGATCCAGGAACCAGTGCTATTCCACTCAGATTTCTCAAAGCCGTTTCTCCTGCAAACAGACATGTCCGAGGTCATACTTGGAACTGCTATCTCAAGATGGAGAGGAAGCTTAAAAGGGAGCAACTCAGCTCAGAACAGGGAGGAAGTCAGACCTACCTTAAGGGCTCCTAAACAACAGTGCCAAAAAAGCCTCCCTGTGAGAAAGAAGACTGCCTGCTCAGCCCGGTTGGAGCTGAAGGTTTAGTTGTCTTTTCTTTCGCTATCTTATATTGGACTTGGAGACACTGGGGGAGATGGATGGTAGGAAGTGACCCAGGGAGGCAGCTTTGGGTGCACTCCAGAGTACCTGACACTCTTGTCTCTCATAGGGCCCTGATTGGATCCTGGTGGAGTGGGAGGGCCTGGGCTCCCCTACCAACTGCTCTTTGTTGCAGGGGGCATAAGCCTAATTTCCACTGCACCCCACTCTGTCATGAGGATAACATAAAGACACTGAAAACCCTGAGGTGAGAATAAGCTACATACAAGGGTTTAGAACTGGCCTGAAAGCTCTTCCTACCGGAAACTGAGAGACTGGAAACTGGGTGCACTACCCACTAGACTACCTGGTCCTCCGAGGACTATTACATGTCCCTGTCCCAATAGTGTCTCTTCCCCATCCCTAGCTCCTTGTTACAGTCCCATTCTCCTCACCTATTAGTCTTATTCTCCACCCAGGCTTCTCATCTCAGTTTCCTACCACTCCAGGCTCTTTCCTAGTCACAATCCCCTTCCCTTCTGAGTCCGATCCCCACTCTCAGGGTATGTCTACATTACAAAATTAGGTCAAATTTAAAGAAGTAGGTTTTGTAGAAAGCGTTTTTATACAGTCGAGTGTGTGTGTCCCCACACAAATGCTCTAAGTGCATATAGTCAGCAGACTGTGTCCATAGTACCGAGGCAACAGTCGACTTCCGGAGCTTTGCACTGTGGGTAGCTATCCCACAGTTCCCACCGCCCATTTGAATTCTGGGTAGAAATCCCAGTGCGTGATGGGGCTAAAACATTGTCGCGGGTGGTTCTGGGTACATATCATCAGGCCCCCGTTCCCTCCTTCCCTCCGTAAAAGCAAGGGCAGACAATCGTTTTGCACCTTTTTTCTTGAGTTACCTGTGCAGACGCCATACCACGGCAAGCATGGAGCCTGCTCAGCTAACCGTCACCGTATGTCTCCTGGCTGCTGGCGGACATGGTACTGCATTACTACACAGCAGCAGTTTATTGCCTTTTGGCAGCAGACAGTGCAGTATGACTGGTAGCCATCGTCGATGTAGTCCTGGGTGCTCTTTTAACCGGTCGCCTGGGCAAACATGGGAGTGACTCAGCCAGGTCATTTCCGTTGTTTCGTCTCATGGCGATTGAGTCCTACCGGCAGTGCACTGTCTTTTAATTTGCAGCCAGCAGAAGACGATGGCCAGTAGTCATACTGCACTGTCTTCTGCCGAGCATCCAGGAGGTGACGATGGCTAGTGGTCGTACTGCACAGTCTGCTGCCAGCACGATGTATAAAGATAGATGAAGTGGCTCAAAACAAGAAATAGACCAGATTTGTTTTGTATTAATTTTCTCCTCCCTCCCTCTGTGAAATCGACAGCCTGCTAAACCCAGTTTTGAGTTCTATCCTTGAGGTTTTGAGTTCTATACTTGAGGCGGCCATTCAGTTTCTCGCAAAGCCACCCCCTTTGTTGAATTTAATTCCCTGTAAGCCAACCCTGTAAGCCATGTTGTCAGTCACCTCTTCTTCCGTCAGGGCAACAGCAGACAATCGTTCCGCGCCTTTTTTCTGTGCAGACGCCATACCACAGCAAGCATGGAGCCCGCTCAGATCACTTTGGCAATTAGGAGCACATTAAACACCACATGCATTATCCAGCAGTATATGCAGCACCAGAACCTGGCAAAGCGAAACCGGGCGAGTAGGCAACATCAGCGCGGTGACTAGAGTGATGAGGACATGGACACAGACTACTCTCAAAGCACGGGCCCTGCCAATGTGGGCATCATGGTGCTAATGGAGCAGGTTCATGCGGTGGAACGCCGATTCTGGGCTCGGGAAACAAGCACAGACTGGTGGGACTGCATAGTGTTGCGGGTCTGGGACGATTCCCAGTGGCTGCGAAACTTTTGCATGCGTAAGGGCACTTTCAGGGAACTTTGTGACTTGCTTTCCCCTGCCCTGAGGCACAAGAATACCAAGATGAGAGCAGCCCTCACAGTTGAGAAGCGAGTGGCAATAGCCCTGTGGAAGCTTGCAATGCCAGACAGCTACTGGTCAGTCGGGAATCAATTTGGAGTGGGCAAATCTACTGTGGGGGCTGCTGTGATGCAAGTAGCCAACGCAATCAAAGATCTGCTGATATCAAGGGTAGTGACCCTGGGAAATGTGCAGGTCATAGTAGATGGCTTTGCTGCAATGGGACTCCCTAACTGTGGTGGAGCCATAGACGGAACCCATATCCCTATCTTGGCACCGGAGCACCAAGCCCGTGAGTACATAAACTGCAAGGGGTACTTTTCAATAGTGCTGCAAGCACTGGTGGATCACAAGGGACGTTTCACCAACATCAACATGGGATGGCCGGGAAAGGTACATGACGCTCGCATCTTCAGGAACTCTGGTCTGTTTCAAAAGCTGCAGGAAGGGACTTTCTTCCCAGACCAGAAAATAACCGTTGGGGATGTTGAAATGCCTATAGTTATCCTTGGGGACCCACCCTACCCCTTAATGCCATGGCTCATGAAGCCATACATAGGCAGCCTGGAGAGTAGTCAGGAGCTGTTCAACTATAGGCTGAGCAAGTGCAGAATGGTGGTAGAATGTGCATTTGGACGTTTAAAAGCGCGCTGGCGCAGTTTACTGACTCAGTTAGACCTCAGTGAAACCAATATTCCCCACAGTTATTACTGCTTGCTGTGCGCTCCACAATATCTGTGAAAGTAAGGGGGAGACGTTTATGGCGGGGTGGGAGGTTGAGGCAAATCGCCTGGCGGCTGGTTACGCACAGCCAGACACCAGGGCGGTTAGAAGAGCACAGGAGGGTGCGGTGCGCATCAGAGAAGCTTTGAAAACCAGTTTCATGACTGGCCAGACTACGGTATGAAAGTTCTGTTTGTTTCTCCTTGATGAAATCCCCCGCCCCTTGGTTCACTCTACTTCGCTGTAAGCTAATCACCCTCCCCACCTCCCTTCAATCACCGCTTGCAGAGGCAATAAAGTCATTGTTGCTTCACATTCATGCATTCTTTATTAATTCATCACACAAATAGGGGGATAATTACCAAGGTAGCCCAGGAGGGGTGGTGGAGGAGGGAAGGACAAGGCCACACAGCACTTTAAAAGTTTAAAACTTATTGAATGCCAGCCTTTTGTTACTTGGGCAATCCTCTGGGATGGAGTGGCTGGGTGGCCGGAGGCCCCCCCAACGCGTTCTTGGGCGTCTGGGTGAGGAGGCTATGGAACTTGGGGAGGAGGGCGGTTGGTTACACAGGGGCTGTAGCGGCGGTCTGTGCTCCTGCTGCCTTTCCTGCAGCTCAACCATACCCTGGAGCATATTAGTTTGATCCTCCAGCAGCCTCAGCATTGAATCCTGCCTCCTCTCATCACGCTGTTGCCACCTTTCAGCTTCAGCCCTCTCTTCAGCCCGCCACCTCTCCTCCCGATCATTTTGTGCTTTTCATCGCGAGTGCATTTTTTTCACCTTCTACTCTTTGCTAGCCTCTGGGAAGGAGAAGATCCTGTGATCTTTGAAACACATGCAGCTGACGGAGAAAAAAAAAGGGACAGTCATATTTGAAAAGACACATTTAATAGAACAATGGGTACAGTCTTTCACGGTAAATCTTGCTGTTAACATTACATACATAGCACGTGCTTTCATTACAAGGTCGCATTTTGCCGCCCCCCCCCCCCCCCGCGTGGCTAACAGCGGGGAACATTTCTGTTCAGCCATAGGCAAACTGCCCAGCAGGAACGGGCACCTCTGAATGTCCCCTTAAGAAAAGCACCCTATTTCAACCAGGTGACCATGAATGATATCTCTCTCCTGAGGATAACACAGAGAGATAAAGAACAGATGTTGTTTGAACACCAGCAAACATACACTGTAATGCTTTGTTCTACAATGATTCCCGAGTACGTGCTACTGGCCTGGAGTGGTAAAGTGTCCTACCACGGTGGATGGAATAAGGCTGCCCTCCCCAGAAACCTTTTGCAAAGGCTTTGGGAGTATATCCAGGAGAGCCACGAATGCTAGGGCAAATTAATCATTAAACATGCTGGCTTTTAAACCTTTTATAGTATTTTAAAAGGTACACTCACCAGAGGTCCCTTCTCCGCCTGGTGGGTCCGGGAGGCAACCCTGGGTGGGTTCGGGGGGTACTGGCTCCAGGTCCAGGGTGAGAAACAGTTCCTGGCTGTCAGGAAAACCGGTTTCTCCGCTTGTTTGCTGTGAGCTATCTACAGCCTCCTCATCATGGTCTTCCTCGTCCCCAAAACCTGCTTCTGCGTTGCCTCCATCTCCATTGAAGGAGTCAAACAACACGGCTGGGGTAGTGGTGGCTGAACCCCCTAAAATGGCATGCAGCTCATCATAGAAGCGGCATGTTTGGGGCTCTGACCCGGAGCGGCCATTCGCCTCTCTGGTTTTCTGGTAGGCTTGCCTCAGCTCCTTAAGTTTCACGCGACACTGCTTCGGGTCCCTGTTATGGCCTCTGTCTTTCATGCCCTGGGAGATTTTCACAAATGTTTTGGCATTTCGAAAACTGGAACGTAGTTCTGATAGCACGGATTCCTCTCCCCATACAGCGATCAGATCCCGTACCTCCCGTTCGGTCCATGCTGGAGCTATTTTGCGATTCTGGGACTCCATCATGGTCACCTCTGCTGATGAGCTCTGCATGGTCAGCTGCAGCTTGCCACGCTGGCCAAACAGGAAATTGAAATTCAAAAGTTCGCGGGCCTTTTCCTGTCTACGTGGTCAGTGCATCTGAGTTGAGAGTGCTGTCCAGAGCGGTCACAATGGAGCTCTCTGGGATAGCTCCCGGAGGCCAATACCATCTAATTGCATCCACAGTGCCCCAAATTCGACCCAGCAAAACCGATTTCAGCGCTAATCCCCTTGTCGGGGGTGGAGTAAGGAAATCGATTTTAAGAGTCCTTTAAGTCAAAAAAAAAAAAGGGCTTCGTCATGTGGACGGGTGCAGGGTTACATCGATTTAACGCTGCTAAATTCGACCTCAACGCCTAGTGTAGACCAGGGCTCAGTCTCCTTACCCCCTGCCGGTTCCCCAGAGCTTCAATAGGTACAATGACTCATCCCTCAGGCATTCTGCAGCAGCCTATCCCTGGGCAAGGCTCAGGTCAGATGAACCCCCTCAGGCACAGGAATTTCACTCTCACTGCCAGAGCTGCAAGTTAGTTTGTGCATCTAGGAACACTCATCTAAGAACCCTCCTGCTGCCTTGCAGTGTTACAGACGCCCTAGGTTTCAATCCTGTCCCAGTCCAAGCCATGTTCCAGCCTGCCTGAGCCTTGTTTGGGCCCTGTTTCGACCTTGCTCAGGCCCTGCATCCACCTCCTGACCCTCAGGTTGACTCCAACCCAGCATCAATCTTTGGCCTGCTTCTGGACTCTAAGATCCTGATTTGGCTTGTCTATGGATTCCGACCCAGGGCTTGTCCCGGGCCCCAGTTTCAGCACTACCCTTAGTCTGGTCTCAGCTCTACATCTGGCTTCGACCCTTGGTACCTGTCCTCGACCACCACTCCAACCACCATAACTGATCAACTAGAATCCAGAGCTTGATTGTTACTGAGACTGAGGTGACAATTAAAAGAACATAAAAATGAAATGTGAAGCCTCAACATACCTTGAAGGAACATATTCTATTACCAGAGAGGTTTAATCTTTCCAGTTGTTCATTGGGGTCAAAGCAAGTTCCTAAAATAAAACGCAAGGACAAACATAATTAAAGAGAATATGGTTGCACCTACTGTACTTGGTGAAGTACACATTTTCATCAGACATACAAGTTTTAACCACAAAATATAATTGCACAAGATTATAATTCATTATTATGAGTGAATAGATCTTACGCAGAGCAACCTTTACTTTTTCCACTCAAAACCAAACCTAACATAAAAAAGAATCTGAGAAAAATTAGCAGATTTACTAGTTGCTGTTTAAAAAAAAAATATAGTGCCTGATTCTACTCTCACTTAAGTCAATAAAGAGCTGATTTTCATATACACTAAAGCCCATTTCACTACTCAGGCTGTGTAAAGGAGCCTTAAAGTGGGTGCACATTCCATTGATATCCATTTTAAGGCTCTTTTACACAGCCAAAACAATGTTAAAGGGCTTTAACGTAAATGAGAATTAGGCCAGGAGAGTTTTGCCATTGCTTTCAGTATGAGTGGCAATGGGCATACAAGGCTTGATTCTGCACCATTCAAGTCAATAGGTGTTTTCTGTGGATTTGAATGGGAGCAGAATCAAGTCCATATACATTAGACTTCACAGCAATAAGAATTACTATGCAGAAATGCCAGGCATCAAGTAAATATCACCTACCAATTTTATGTATTAAGTTTCCAGCCAGATTGAGCTCCTTTAAATTCTGTAGAGTGTGTAATCCCTGTAAATATTTGAAAAGATAATGCTTCAGTCTAATACAATATTGCAAATGATGAAGTTCCTATAGACTAAAAATCAGAAGGCAGATCATTCCAATTTAAGAATAATTTGGCAAGGATCTAGTCACATTTTTATTCAATATTAGCTTTCATTGTAGGCTTCATTTTGTTCTGGCATGTAAAGAGACAATGAATGCTGCTCAAAAAGAATTACTTTGGAAAGCCTTGTAATTTACACTAAAATTAAAAATAAACTTAGTCTGGCAGCTCTTTAGCTTCACAACTGATCATCGAAAACCTAACAGAACAATATCCCATGTCCTAGGTATTCACTAACTTTTGGCTTCAGCCCATATCTCAGCCTTGGGACATCACAGTGGGATGCAGTAGTGATGTCAATCATTTCTCTGCATGATGGAGATCATAATGTCCTGGGATGAGATGCCAGCATTATTTATTGTGACACATCTAATAAATAATAATGTTGTTAATGTACTCTGTCTCCTTTCATTTTGTTCTTCCTAAGCCCTAACTCTTCAGTCACTACTTTCTCTCTCTCATTTTCCACATCACTAATCCTCTATTTTATCACTCCCTACTCCTATCCTCTGCCACTGTAATCTCTCTAGTATTCTATTTTCTATCCATTCCCATCAATCTTTCCTCTTTCTCCATTAATATCCATGAATGGATTGGGTTTAAATGGAGTCTAGTGGGTTGTCTCAGACTCCAGATCAGCCCCATTCTTCCTCTCACTAGGATTCACACCTGTTTTCCTTCCACTTCTCACTCAATCTCCTATGCCCAGGGTACTTCAACATGCATCAGACAGCACCAGTGAGTTGTGTGGTGTGCTGCTACTTTACTCCTCTACCTCAGAATTTCTGTACCCTGTGAAGCCCTCTGACTGTAGTATCCAAATTTCAAGACTCCTGGTTTAATTTGCCCTTGTCAATTTCTTCCTTCTCTCTAAAACTTCATTTTAGCCTAGAATCTCTTGTCTGCTGTTTCTCACACTCGTCTGAAGATGGGGATTGAGATTCCTCTCGTCTCCCCCATAGTGGAGAGAGGCGGGTGTGTCCTCTTTTGGCAGAAGGGTGTGTTTATGCCTTTTTCCTCCCTTTACACAGCTCCTTCTACAACACTCTCTGACTGCAAGAGCTCCCCCTTACTCTGTGATGAGCACTTCATCCCAAAGATTAGCAGTAGCCTGGCATCCATTTATTTTGTAAAGCTTGTTTGAGCTCCTTTGACACAACACCATGAGGAAAGGAAGTGGTAACTGCAAAATATTCTTCTGATATTACCAAGTGATAGCAAGGACCACATGGACGTGTTAAAGGCTGCAAGTGTCCTTGGCCTGTAAAATGAGTAGCAAGGCCAAATGTTCTTATAAGTGAAAAAAGGCAGAAGCTATTAAAAAGTATCAGTTTATTACACTGAAAGTGGCTGCCTTTTGCTATCTAGAACTCTAAGGGGTCCAATCCAGCAAACAGATTAGCGACTCTTCAAGCTATGCAAAATCTAATTTCAGGGAACTACAGAGAAGATCGGACAGCAAAGGCCTCTGCAAAAGAGTTCTCCTCCTCCTATGCTCTCTAATTCTGAGTCTTGAAATCTATTATTTTCAGCCACTCAGAACTCTTTAGCCCATGCAGTGGTAGTACCCAGCACTAGTGCAGCCAGGTCAGGAGAAACGGGCAGATTCCCAACTTTGGGGATTTTTTTTTTTTTTTAAACTGAAAGAAGTTCTGTGAGGGCTGAGGAAGCAGAAGGCTTCCTTTATCAAATCACCCACATCACTGAAGACTCCAGAGCAGTCTTCCTCCTCCTCTTCTCCATAGGATCACCATTTTCTGTGGGATGTTTGAAATAGTCATTTGGCTGAATGGGCCTCTTTAACTCTCTGGCTGATGGCTTGTTCCCATATTTCTCCTCCATGAGACAGATTTTGGTGATTAGGTTTTTTTGTTTTTAACTAAAAACCCATTAAAATGGAAATTAAATTGCAAAAAAAAAAAAAAGCACTAACATAATTCTGAGGTCCTGACAAAAACTTGCAAAAACAAGAAAACTCAGATTTAAAGCTCAAGTCCCTTCCTGAAATCACCTTGGTGCGCGCAGGAAATGCAGAGGTCTCAGAAAAGTGGGTGATTTTGTTATGTATATGCAGCATACCATAGCATATGCCATTAGTTCTTGATGTTTCAGCCCTAATTCTTTATGACTGTGGTTAAACCTTTTTGTGGTTTAATAGTCTTAAAAGATAGCTTAGTTTATAAGTTGTATTCAGATACTATTGGATCCATGTGGCATAAATAGAATGGATTAGCTAGGAGAAAATCAAAAGGAGAAAAAAAAAACATTTTCACCTGTATCTCCTTAATTTGGTTGTTATTCAACCAAATTATCTCCAGCTTCATTAGGGTCTCCAGATTTTCAATTGTAGAAATTTCATTGTAGTACAGGTAAAGCTTTTCCAAATTAGTGCAGTGTTGTAGACCATCAATTTTCTGCAGTAGAAGAAGATGTATTACTTTTCAATGAACAACAAGGAAGAAAGAAATCCTGTTTGTCAACATACTGTATATCTATACAGAAAACTAGAGAGCAATGTGGCAAGTCAGTCTTAGAAGGCTTAATTCAATGCTCATTACATCAATGAAAAGAGTCCCACTGACTTCACTGGGCTTTGGATATGGCCCACAAAGAAAAAGCACTAGCTGATAGAGCACTTCTTGATGAATATTGAAGTGGCTCTCCTAAAACAATATAATTTTCAAGAAAACGTTTTTCTGATCAGTTTCCTAAAAAATGATTTGTACTCTGTAGTGTTAGTATTTTAAAAAGTTGTTTTAGAAACACAACAATGGGGTTCCACAATGCAAGAATATAAAAATTATCAAAAGAGGTAACTTGATCATCTAAAATAGAATCTTTTCTAATCTAACAACTGGTGTGATTACAGACAATAGAGGGCCAGATCCTGAACCCCTTACTCACAGTGAGTAGTACCTTACTCCTCGAGTAGGCAGATTGACATCAGTGGGATTACCAGTGCAGGAATATGTTATTCAGTGTGAGTAAGGGAATCAGAATCTGATCAGTTAGCTGAAAAGAAAAATCATAGGAGTTAACTTACCGTTAAGCAACATTCAGCAATCCATAGGTTTTTGAGTAATGGACAATACTCCAGATCTGAAATCTTCTGAATGCTTTGTCCAATGAGAGTGAGAGTTGTCAAATTTGGGAAAAATGGCATGCCTGCTATCATGGGATAACCTGAAAAAAACATCTCCAGTGTAGACGTTTCTGGTCCCTCTTGATCAATTTTCTCATAAGACAATCCATTAGAAGTGCACTGCAAATGAAATACAACTATTATTGCTCTTTTTATTTCTCTGGTATGAAAAATGCATTTTGGAAGAGAATGCCCAACCCCCACTGAAAGTCAATTGGAAGTGGGTGCTTAATTGTCATTCGTGCCCTTGAAAAGTCCCACCTCTCCTGCCTTCATCTTCAAATATGTATGCAACTCCATAACGTTTTTGGCCACATCTGGTATATTATGTTTAGTTTTTCATTCACAATGACAAAGTTCAGCTCTAGCCTCAAAATGCACCTTCTGTTTCATTAACAAAATATCCAATTGTATCCTAATGTAATTATAAAAAGCACCAAAATATATTTCCATTTATCATATATTTATATGATAAAAGGAATATATGGTGTAGTGGACCAGTAATGTATTTTTTCAGTTCTGGAGTACTTGGTTCAAATGAACTATAGGGTACGTCTACACTGCATGCTTCTTTCAGCTGCATGTAAAGTATATACTTGGGTAGCCCCCCTACCACGGATATAAACAGCAACATAGATAGGAGGCACTTGTTAGGCAAGTGTAAGGATAAGGCCTTTTCCCGTAGCCATATCGTGAGGCCTTTGTCTGCAGCCATATTAAGAGAGCAGCAGCCAAGAAGCAGAAAATCACATCCTCATATTCCATTTAAATAACATTAAAACAATGTAATATCGAGCTGTTAAGAAGGAGATCCTGTCCTTATAGTACCCACCATCAAGAAATAAAAACAGATTTTAAGGTGATTAAACTTAGTTTGATAGCATTCTCGTCTAGCAAGCAATCACTTATCAATAGTTGTGGCTGTAAAATCCCCATTTCTTGTTTTGTCTTTATGGTCTCCACTTCTCTATTGTTTATGTGTGTGGTCTCTGTCTGGTTCTTTGATTGTTTATGTCTGTTACATAATTAATTTTGCTGGGTGTAAATCAATTAAGGTGGTGGCATATGATTGGTTAGAGAATTGTTTAGTAATATTTCAGTAAAATGATTGGTTAAGGTATAGCTAAGCATGACTCAAGCTTTACTATATAAACTGGGGTCCAAAAGGAAATTCTTGGGAACCAATTTCAGGACACAGCCACAAAATCAGAGCCAACAGACCTCAGTACCCTGCCAACCACACCGTGCAGAAGCTGGAGTCCCCCAGATGACCAGATCCTGATTGGCCATCAAGAAAAGTTCATCTACCTTATTGGGAGTGGTGAGCATTGTATGTTTAGCGTGTGCATTTTGTTTTGGTAATTGTTAAGTAATAGAGATTAAGTAGGCTATTACTGTGTAAGGCTCTTTCACTACTAAAAGACCCTGCAAAGCCACAGAGTGTAAGATTACGAGCCCACAGAAGGGTAAGAGTGGGTGCCTAAATTAACAGGGTTATGCTTGAGCCCTGGGAACAAGGTAAAGATGGGTGCTCCTAGAGTGTGTGAGTAACAGAAAATTTTGAGCAGGTAACACAAGTAAAGACATGCCTGATGGATGTGGGGCTATATATGAGTACATACCCTACGTGGCTCTCTACTTGCCCAAGACATGCTTCCCTGTCTACACTACTGTTTTTAGCAGAGTAGTGTCCTGCTGCCGCAGCCTTTCCCCACAAAGAAATACTCCTACTGGAGCCCTTCTCCACAGCTGGGAAAGACTCAGGCAGGGGGAAGCCTTTCACTGATACATGGACACAGCACAGCATGGATGCAGCTTGCTATTCACTGCAGCATGTAGCTACACATATCCTTCATGCCACCACCAGCGTAGCCATAGTAAATACAAGTCTCTGTCCAGAAAACAAAAATTACATAAAATTTCTAAACATGACAAAATAGCAAAACACGACTTTTCCAAAAAAGAATAAATACTGTTGAGCCTCTTCCTTCAGCACCTACCAGGTAAAACTCCCATTAACTTCACTAATGGCCTGATCCGACTTCCAGCTGAGTCAACGGCAAAGCTTCCATTACTTACCTGGTGCAAGACAGGCTTTAAGAACTTGTAAAGTAAAAGCTGCTGGGTTTATTTTGTTCAGTTACATTACGAAAGCTTATTTCCATATATTTCATAGAATATCAGAGTTGGAAGGGACCTAGGGAGATTATCTAGTCCAACCCTCTGCTCAGAGCAGGATCAATCCCCAATTTTTGCCCCAGATCCCTAAATGGCCCCCTCAAGGATTGAACTCACAACCCTGGGTTTAGCAGGCCAATGCTCAAACCACTGAGCTATCCCTCCCCCCTTAAAAATTTGAATATCTCTGCACTATACTTCACAACAAAAAGGGACGAAGGGAAAATTACCTTGAAATTCTGCTTCTCTGACCATGTCCTCTTGCAAGATTCTCACTCCTGGGACTTTTCTTCTTAACATGTGACTAGTGGCCCTCCCCTCATTCTTAAGGTTTTTGACCTTTGCAGACCCCAGTTGTCATTGTATGCCATGTACTCCCCTCTGAACAGTCCAGGAGTGAGAATCCTGCACTGACGGTATTATTAGAGAAGTATATATTACCACATAGTTTTGGCAAAAAAATATTAATAGTGACTGATATTTTGACAGTTAAAAAATAATGAAAACAAAAACTTACCAGCTCTTTAATTATTTCCTCTGTGTTCTGGTTATCACTTTGGATCATTTTCTGATTATTTAAAAGCAATAATCATAGTAGAGTATCTGCTTGAAAGAATGACAACATAATTATCTGTTGTGTATCCACCCACATAATTTAAAAGCCACAGAATTTCAAATAAGTTTGGGGAAAAAAAAATCTCAGTTCCAAATAGATACAGTTCCAACAGGCCTGTCTTTCACAGGATCACAGTTACATAATGGAAGAAAATTAGCAATGTCCTGAATGTTTGGAATAATTACTTTTTTTTAAATTTATACTCTGAGTTTGAAGTCAGAAAAGACCACAGATTTTAAGGCTGATAATCTAATATGACCTCTTGTGTAACACAGACCAAAGAATTTTATCCAGTTACCCCTGTAATGAACCTGATAACTCATGTTTGACTAAAACATGTCTTCCAGAAAGCATCCAGTGTTGACTTGAAGACATCAGGAAATGGAGAATCCATCACTTCCCTTGATAGTTTGTTCCAATGGTTAATCACGCTCACTATTAAAAATGTGTGCCTTATTTTGCCCTTGAATTTGTCTGATTTTAAGTTCCAGATATTGGTACTCGTTATGCCTTTCTTACCTAGTTTAAAGAGACCTTTACTACTCGGTATTTTCTCCCCGTGAAAGTACTTATACCTCTCAATCTTCTTTTTCATAAAGTAAATAGATTGAATTATTTAAGTTTCTCACTGTAAGGCATTTTCTGCAGCACCAAATCATTTTAGTGGCTCTTTTCTGCTCCCTCTCAATTTTTTCAACATTCTTTTTAAAATATGGATACTAGAACTATATGCAGTATTCCAGTATCAGTCTCACCAATGCTGTATTCAGAGATAAAAAATACCTATCTATTCCTACTCACTACTCCCCTGTTTATACATTAAAGTCCTTTTTTCCTACAGTACCACATTGGGAGCTCATGTTAAGTTGTGTGAGCACTATGGTATGGGCTGCATTCTTTGTTCCTAGATGTGTGACCTTTCATTTTGCTGCATTAAAACATATCTGTAGTATCTACCTTTTTAATTTGTTGCTCTTGCAGTTAATAAAAGCAAAGGAAAGGCATCCTAAAATTAGTCACAATGTTTCATAAATTCATTATTCCTCAGGAAGGAAATTCCAAAATTAAGAGGTAAAGAACCCATACGCAGATATGAAAATATGCTGAAGACATCATAACGTAACAGAGATGTCCTGCTGAGAATGGACCAATTTTTGTTACACACTTTTTTTATGACAGGTTTCAGAGTAGCAGCCGTGTTAGTCTGTATTCGCAAAAAGAAAAGGAGTACTTGTGGCACTTTAGAGACTAACAAATTTATTAGAGCATAAGCTTTCGTGAGCTACAGCTCACTTCATCGGATGTAATGCATTATCAGCTTAATATTTGTACAAACAATATTGTAATTTACATCACACGTTTCTCCTCCAAGAATATGAAAGCACTTTACACATTTTTATTTTATTAAATATGTACAGACTACACAAAACAGATCATTCCACTCACCTTTGAAATGCTGCTGCAATATTTAACACAAAGTATTTCTACCCAACAATTTAAAGGAGAAAATGAAGAATATTTTATCCAGTTGAAACTGCTGGTAAAATTGAAGTAGGTGGAACTGAATGAGAGAAGAGTTAGAACGTAGATAGAATCCCAGAGATTACCCTGCTACTCTTGGGATTTTAAAGAACTACACAGACTCGATACATTTTTTTCAAACTCATCCAAAAGATGACACACCCAGCAACAGCATAACTCCTGGCGCAGTTTTGGGGGCATTGTTTCTGTACTACTAAGACCGAGGGAAAAATGCCACCTACTTAGTCTCTAACATCACCTCTAGCAGGGCAATGTCCTGTGCTAGCACAATGTCAGTCGGTATTAGCTCAGGACTGATGCAGTCCTTTGGGGTGAGGCGGGGCGGGAAGGGGGGCCAGGCGGGGGTTTACCCCCTTTGGGGTGAGGCAAGGCGGGAAGGGGGGCCAGGCAGGGGGCTTACTCCCTTTGGGGTGAGGCGGGGCAGGAAGAGGGGCCAGGTGGGGTGGGAAGGGGGGCCGGGCAGGGGGGTTACCCCCTTTGGGGTGAGGCGGGGCGGGAAGGGGGCCGGGCGGGGGGGTTACCCCTTTGAGGTGAGGCGGGGCGGGAAGGGGGGCCGGGCGGGGGGGGTTACCCCCTTTGGGGTGAGGCGGGGCGGGAAGGGGGGCCAGGCGGGGCGGGAAGGGGGGCCGGGCGGGGGGGTTACCCCCTTTGGGGTGAGGCGGGGCGGGAAGGGGGGCCGGGCGGGGGGGGTTACCCCCTTTGGGGTGAGGCGGGGCGGGAAGGGGGGCCGGGCGGGGGGGGTTACCCCCTTTGGGGTGAGGCGGGGCGGGAAGGGGGGCCGGGCGGGGGGGGTTTCCCCCTTTGGGGTGAGGCGGGGCGGGAAGGGGGGCCGGGGCAGTCACGTACCGGGGCAGTCACGTGGGCAGGGCCGAGCGCGGCGCACTCTGTGGTCCGTCGCCTAGGAAACCATCTCCCCGCCCGCGCGGAGCAGCAGCAAACCGGAGGAAAGACGGTGTCACGTGACACAGGTGGGGGCGGGGCTTACACCTCTCTCCACCCGGGCGCGCGGGGGCGGTGAGGGCCAGACCTGTCCCTCCCTCCACCCACCGTCTCTCTCCGTGGGGGAGGGGCTGAGACCTGCCCCCCAGTCTCTCTCTGGGGGGGGGGGGAACGAGGGGCTCAGACCTGCCCCCCAGTGCCCACCCTTGCACACAGTGTCGTCTGTGGGGCCCAGCACCGAGGTCGCTCCCCACCTCTGACATCCTACATGAAATCCCTACATAGAATTATCTGCCGTAGAGCCGAAAGCAGCAGGAACCCTTGTAGAACGTGAACATGTCGTTTCCATTGAATGCGTCCCATGAAGTGAGCTGTAGCTCACGAAAGCTTATGCTCTAATAAATTTGTTAGTCTCTAAGGTGCCACAAGTCCTCCTGTTCTTTTTATGTCATTCAAGGAGTCTCATCCATCCTGCTGTAGCCTGTCCCCAGGCATGAATCTAGTGCTGTATCTCCGTTAGGATAAAAAGAATGGCAGGCCTTGATTCTCTCCTGAGACCAGATTTACACCGGTGTAAGTGTCCTGATTTCAGCTGAGTTCTTTAGGTTTACACCAGACCAAGCAAGGGAAGAATCAGGCCCCAGGTCCTTCACTTGCCACGGTAGGAAGAAAAGGGAAGGTGGTAGCATCCTGTACTCTTTAGAAATGAAAATTTAACATATTTATGCTTGTGTTAAAAACATCGTATTCCCCAAAGGTGCCACTCTAGCTCTGCGCTATTGGTTTCAGTTGAGATGACTCGTTCTCTCTGGCTCTCTAGGTACGCCATTGTCAGCCTACAAGCAACTTTGCCACATATCCTGAAGCTTGTAGCCAGGTAGACACTTTTATTCTGACTCATTTGTCTTTCTTGTTCTGGGTGACACTTGTACTCACAAGAAAGTCGCACTGGTTTAACTTCAAATGTGAATTTAAACGTCAAACTGGTGCAAAAAGCTATGGAGACACTCTTCTTTCAGTTAGGGTGGCTTATTTGTTCTTCACTTAAATTGATTAGAAATTTTAATTTAAGTTTAAGGTAAATCCAAATGATCCATTCCTAAGCTGAAATAAGTATCCACACAGCCTTTTGCACCCATGTAACTGTATCTATTTAAAAACTAAATTAAACCCCTAACTTTCCTGGGTAGACAATAGGACTGGTTGAAAAATTTCCATTAAAACTAAAATAAAGAAGTACTTGTGGCACCTTAGAGACTAACAGATTTGTTAGTCTCTAAGGTGCCACAAGTACTCCTTTTCTTTTTGCGAATACAGACTAACACGGCTGCTACTCTGAAGCCTCTATTAAAACTGTTTGACAGATTTTTTTTATGAAAAGTGTCTGCTTTCTATGGAAATTTTTGAATTTTCATTGAAAACATTTTCGTTTGAAAACATGTTTCTAATTTCTTTTATTTTCATCAACATTTCCAACAACTCCCCCATTTTCCAACCAGCCCTACTAGAAAATCCTAACCTCAAGCTCTTTCATGTGTTTGCATTGCTCTTTCATGTCACCAGATGTCACTCTGATTCCATCATTTATTTAATATTTGATTAAAGATTTTCTATTTGGGACCTGCATACCTCCCAGCTATCAACATTGTGTGTGATTATTAGTTCACGTAAATGTAGTAGGCTTTTTTATACCAAATAAAGTGAATCTGTCAATTTTTATATGCCCTTTTAGGATTCCAGTCATAACCTACATATAACACTTACATATAAACACAAAACCTTTTTATATAAAATCAGGTTAAAAGCATGGTAGTTATGACTGCCGATGAAAAGAATGCTCTTTTTTCACTTCAGAGAAAAAACATCCATCAGTTATCTACCCTGCCTAGTCTAATTTCTATTTCTGCTGCACAAATTTAAATGCTACTACATTGGGTTCTGCAATAAAAGTCTGTCTTGCCTAGTAAGTTACTTTAATTTATTTTCTAAATCAGTGGTTTTCAACCTGTGATCTGCGAATCCCTGGGGATCCACAGACTATGTTTAAGGGGTCCACAAAAGGTGATGATGAAAATAAAGTTTCAGATCCCAGAAAACACTGTCCATTTTTCTGATCCCTCAAAAGTATGTGAATATCCCCACCTAGTAATCAAAACCCAAAGTGTTGTCATTAATATAGAAGTCCACAGTTTAACACCCTATCTCACAAGCTGCCTTAAATGCCATGCCATGCATGTGTAACATTTATAGTTGAATTCTGTTCAGTCAATTTTCAGTCTAACACTTCCATGGTAGGGATCCGTGGCCCACAGGTTGAATTTCCACAGTGGTGCACACCTCCATTTGAAATTTTTTAGGTGTTCATAAATGAAAAAAAGGTTGAAAACCACTGTTCTAGATCAACAAACAAGGCACCATGGGGCCAGATCCTCAGCTGGTGTAAATCAGCATAGTTCCATTTTAGCTACACCAATTTATACCAGTTGATTATCTGGCTCATAATTTTAAAACAGTGGTTAGATGCTCACCCATTAAAATAAGCACTTGGGTCCAAAACTGAATGGTTAGTTGTACTAATAGTAATAATAAGTATCCACCTTTGTTTTTGAGCCTGTAGCTGAATGACTCATGATTGGAATCTGTTTGCATAATATCTCTAATCTCTTCAACTACTACAGACATGCAGAGAAGCATTGCAATATTAATTATGAGCTCAACTCAACAAGAAGCAAAACTGACATTACTGCTAGATAATTCCCTGCAGGTTTATGAAGCTCTTAACGCTTAAATAATGTTTGCATGTACAGCATTTTCCAACTGTAAGGCGGCAGCAGTTAGGGTCTATCTTTTAATGTAAAGGATTTTCAAACCTCTCTTAAAATGACTGAATTAATCATTTCAAAGTTCTGCCGTGCGTTATCTTTTATCTTCTGCTCTGATACATTCTGCTCTAATTCTGATAAAACATTTTGGTATAATTTGAGATCATTTCATAGGATAGTGAAGGGAACTCTTTAAGTGCTGATGATGCTTTACTAATCGACATTTACTTTTGGGCTTCTTCTTGTTATAGTTTTGCTGACTGCTGCAGCAACTTTTGAAATCACTGATCATAGATTCTCTTGGATCACTGGGCATCCTGGGTACGTATTTCTGCCATTGCCTTTTACTGCTATTGATATTTTTTTATAGAGCAGCAGGCAAAATGTTTGCACCAGGAATGCTAAGCAGACATCATTGTATGTGTTTCTGGAATCCTTACCATCCTTAAATCAATATAGTTTGCAATCTATATGCGGCTCTTAGGCAGCCACTTGTAAACTGTCACGTGTATGCTTTTGACTTCCAACGTGTCTTTCATTATATCAAATTCCATTATATCATTTCCAGTATCATTTCTGCCTACCTACTTACATTACATAAAGCATCAGATTAAGTGCTTAGATACTATGGTGATGGGCACATAAAAATACCTAAAACAGATTACATTTTAGAAACCAGATTTTCAGTGAGTTGAATGAGTTGTAGTCAATAAGACTGAAGACATTTTAGCAGACTCTTAGTATCAATTAAGAAATGTGACAGCTGTATGCTTAGTTTTGGCTCTATTTTTAATGAAGTTTAATTGACTAATAAAGTTATGTCTTTGGACAGGTTTAAAAAAAAATTTTCCAAGTAAGTAATTATGTACACTAGGAAATAGCACAATTAGCTTAGGTGAAGAGATATTGACCATAGTTTATCCTTCTCAATATTTGCAGCTAAACTATGATCAACACTGGCTCACTTGAACAGACTGTAGCCCCGGGGCAGGGCTAAGGCACGTGCCTGGTCCTGGGCGGGGTCTTTAATACGACCCTCGAGGAGCGGGACCGCTCGGGGACCGAGCAGTGCCCGGCCGCCGCGGATGTCCTCCAGGGGATAGTCGACCATCATTCCCTGGTGGATGTCTGGCGCGACCACCACCCGGACGACGTCTCGACGTTCATCTTTGTCCGGGTGGAGGTCCATCGGTCGCGCCACTCCCGGTTGGACAGCATCTACTTATCACATTTCCACCTTTCACGGGCCCACTCCTCCAGCATTCGGCCGGCTCCGTTCTCTGATCACCACCTAGCCACCGTGACGGTCTCTCTCTGCGTGGAGAGGCTGGGGCCGGCCTATTGGCACTTCAACAACAGCTTGTTGGAGGATGTGGGCTTCGTGGCGTCCTTCCGGGAGTTCTGGCTGGCCTGGCGAGGGCAGCAGCGCGCCTTTCCCTCGGCACGGCGGTGGTGGTACCTGGGGAAGGTGTGCGCCCGGCTCTTCTGCCGTGACTACACCTGGGGCGCCAGCCGAAGGAGGGATGCGGCGATAGAGCAGTTGGAACGGGAGGTCTTAGAGCTGGAGAGGCATCTGGCCATCAGCCCCAAGGATCCATCCTCTGCGGGGTGTACCAGGAGAAGCGGGAGGAGCTCCAGGCCCTCGAAGACCACTGGGCCCGGGGTGCCTTTGTTCAATCACGCATCCGACTCCTTCAGGAGATGGATTGCGGCTCCCGCTTCTTCTACGCCCTGGAGAAAAAGAGGGGGGCTAAGAAGCATGTCACCTGCCTCCTCGCAGAGGATGGCACCCCCATCACGGATCCGGGAGGGCCAGAGCCTTCTACGCACACCTTTTCTCCCCGGATCCGATTGACCCTAACGCTTGCAGAGTGCTCTGGGACGGACTCCCAACGATCAGCGCGGGCGACCGAGACCAGCTAGAGCTGCCTCTCACTCTGGCCGAGTGCTCGGAAGCCCTCCGCCGCATGCCCACTAATAAATCTCTGGGCACGGACGGGCTGACCGTGGAGTTCTACCGCGTGTTCTGGGACGTCCTCGGCCCAGACCTAGTCACCGTCCGGGCTGGGTCTTTGCAGAGCGGGGTCCTCCCTCTTTCGTGCAGGCGAGCCATGCTCTCCTTATTGCCGAAGAAGGGGGACCTCCACGATTTACAGAATTGGCGTCCCGTCTTGCTCCTCAGCACGGACTACAAGGTCGTAGTGAAAGCCATCTCGCTGCGGCTAGGGTCCGTGCTGGCGGACGTGATCCACCCAGACCAGACCTACACCATCCCGGGCCGCACCATCTTCGACAACCTGTATCTGGTCCAGGATCTTTTGGAACTCGGGTGTAGGCACGGTCTGTCGTTCACCCTCCTGTCCCTGGATCAGGAGAAGGTGTTTGACAGGGTGGATCATGGGTATCCCTGGAGCACTCTGCAAGCGTTTGGCTTCAGACCCCAGTTTGTGGGTTTTCTCCAGGTGCTGTACGCCTCCGCAGAGTGTCTGGTCAGGCTCAACTGGACCCTGACCGAACAGGTCAGTTTCGGGCGAGGAGTACGGCAGGGGTGTCCCCTCTCGGGCCAACTGTATGCACTGGCGATCGAGCCCTTCCTCTGTCTCCTCCGTAGGAGGTTGATGGGGTTGGCGCTGCGGGAGCTGGAGCTGCGGCTGGTCCTGTCGGCGTACACTGATGACGTGCTCCTCGTGGTCCAGGACCTGGGTGACTTGGCGCGAGTGGAAGCTTGCCAGGCCGTTTACTCGGCAGCCTCCTCTGCCCGGGTCAACTGGGTCAAGAGCTCTGGCTTGGTGGTAGGGGACTGGCAGCAGGCGAGCTCCCTCCCACCCGCGCTTCAGGCCATCTGGTGGAGCTCAGGTCCACTGCTCTATCTCAGCATCTACCTTTCTGCCACGCATCCATCTCCGCCGAAGAACTGGCACGGTTTAGAGGTCAGGGTGGTAGAGCGGCTCCGGAGATGGACAGGACTACTCCGGTGTCTCTCTCTTCGGGGGAGGGCACTGGTGCTTAATCAACTAGTCCTGTCTATGCTCTGGTACCGGCTCAACACCCTGGTCCCGGCCCCGGATTTCCTGGCCAACCTCCGGACGTTGACTCTGGAGTTCTTCTGGTCAGGACTGCACTGGGTTTCTGCAGGGGTCCTCCATCTGCCCCGGAGGAGGGAGGGCAGGGCCTGAAGTGTTTTCGCACTCAGGTCCATGTCTTCCACCTCCAGGCCCTGCAGAGGCTCCTTTATGGTGCAGGTAGTCTGGCGTGGAGCGTATTGGCACACGCCTTCCTGCGCTGCCTCCGGGGGCTCCGATACGACTGACAGCTCCTTTATCTCCATCCGAGAGGTCTTCCGCGAGACCTGTCCGGGCTGCCGGTCTTCAACCAGGACCTCCTTCGGACCTGGAAAATGTTTACAGTGACCAGGTCCATGGCAGCCTCCATGGGGGAAGATCTCCTCGTGGAGCCCCTGCTACACAACCCCCAGCTTCGTGTGCAGGTGGCAGAGTCCCCTGCGGTGCGCCAGAGTTTGATCCTGGCAGAAGTCACCAGAGTCGGAAACCTCCTGGACTACAACTGGGGAGACTGGCTGGATCCCCTGACACTCGCTCAGCGCATGGGGCTCTCCAGACCTTGTACTCCCCTGCACGTACTTCAGGAGGTGAGGGCCGCTTTGCCGCCCGCTGCTCGGGTTTTCCTTGACCGGGTCCTAAGGGAGGGCGTGCCCTACCCACCCTCCACGCCAGGCCCTCCGGACCTTTTCATCGGGCCCCGGCTCTGTGGACCCGACCGGCTCCTCCCCCTTCACCGTGAGCGGGCTACACGAGCTGCAGCCGGTCCGTTTTCAGACCGCGCCAAGGAAACATCTATACACGCTCGTGCTCCACACCCTTCACGTCCTCACCCTCGTGTCCCGCCCTGACACAAAGTGGCAGGACCTTCTGTCACCCTTAGAGGGTGAGGAGCCCCGGTGGGCCAGCCTCTATTCCACATTGATCCCGAGACCAGCTGGGGATATCAGTTGGCGGTTCCTTCATGGGGCCGTGAGCACAGGCGTGTACTTGGCGCGGTTTACCCCAATCCCGGACACCTGCCCCTTTTGTGGCATAAGGGAAACCCTGACGCACGTCTACCTACAGTGTGCCAGGCTGCAGCCCCTATTCCGGCTCCTCATGAATATTTTGTTAAGATTCTGGTTGCACTTTTCCCCTCACCTTCTTATCTATGCACTCCCTGTCTGTGGCCCCACCAAGTCACGGGACCTCCTGGTCAACCACCTCCTGGCCCTGGCTAAAGTGGCCATCTATAAAACCAGGGTGAAGAGGTTGGCCGATGGAGTCTCCTTTGACTGTGGGACCTATTTCCAATCCTCCGTCCGTTCACGCCTCCGGGCAGAGTTCCTCTGGGCGGCGTCCGCTGACTCCCTTGACACCTTTGAGGAGCAGTGGGCGCTGTCCGGGGTTCTCTGCTCGGTGTCCCCATCCGGTTCCCTTCGTTTGACCCTTTAACCGTACCCCTGTCCCCGTTGTTCATTAGTTGTCCCCCGAAATTATTTGGCTTTCCAGGTCCTGTGGACCCCCCTCTTTGGCTGAGGGGGGATCCTTTAGCAGTGGATGGGCTTCGCCTGCCCACTTCCTGGATCCCAATATGGCAGGGCTAAGGCACACCAAACCAGCCAAACAGAGAGGACTTCAGTTTTACCCCACTGGCTAACCAGAAATTATACAAGCAATTCCCTCAAACACTCCATTTCACAGTACTCTATCACCACCAGCACCACTCCTTATGGGGATGAATGGTTATGAAAACCAATACCCCAGTAAAAGAAAAAAGGTTCTCCTGATCCCAAAGGACCAAGCCCCAGATCCAGGTCAATATACAAGTCAGATCTTACCCACAAATCACACCATTGCCAATCCTTTAGAATCTAAAATCTAAATGTTTATTCATAAAAGAAAGAAATATAGATGAAAGTTAAAATTGGTTAAATGGAATCAAATACATACAACAATTGCAAAGTTCTTAGTTCAGGCTTGATGGGATTACTGCTGATTTAAACCAATCAAGTCTCTGGAGTACAAACATTCCAGCTTGGATGGGTCATTCAGTCCTTTTTTCAGAGCTTCAGTTTCAAGCACAGTTCCTCCAGAGGTCAGAAGCAGGATTGAAGACCAAATGGAGGGGTTTCCATGGCCTTTTATATCCTCTGCCATGTGGAAGGAAACCCCTTTGTTCTTACTGTTGAAAATCACAGCAGCAAGATGGAGTTTGGAGTCACATGGGCTTTCACATGTCCATGCATGACTCAGTTTGCAGGTGGCAGCCATTGCTCACATGCTACCTTGAACTTTCCCAGGAAGGCTCCTCAGATGTGGATTGGAGTCTCCCAAGGTCCATTGTCAGTTAAGTGTTTCTTGATTGGGCACTTACTCAGAATAAGAAAAGGAGTACTTGTGGCACTTTAGGATCTAACAAATTTATTTGAGCATAAGCTTTCATGACCTACGGCTCACTTCATCGGATGCATTCAGTGGAAAATACAGTGGGGAGATTTATATACACAGAGAACATGAAACAATGGGTGTTACCATACACACTGTAACGAGAGTGATCATTTAAGGTGAGCTATTACCAGCAGGAGGGGTGGGGGAGACGGGACCTTTTGTAGTGATAATCAAGGTGGGCCACTTCCAGCAGTTGACAAGAACGTCTGAGGAACAGTGGGGTATGGGGGAATAAACATGGGGAAATAGGGCCTAATCACATCAGCCACACTATCGGATGCTCCTAATTGCACAAAACTGAACCCCCTTGCCCAGCCCCTATCCCAAGGCCCTGCCCCTTCTCTGACGCCCCACCCCGCACTCATTCCAGCCCCCTTCCTCAGTCGCTCGCCCTCACCCACCCTCACCCACTTTCACTGAGCTGGGGCAGGGGGTCGGGTGCGGGAGGGGGTGAGGGCTCCAGCTGGGAGTGTGGACTATGGGGTGGGGCTGAGGATGAGGGGTTTCGTGGGAGGGGGCTCAGGGCTGGGGCAGGGAGTTGGGAAGCGAGGGGGGTGCGGGCTCTGGGAGGGGGTTTAGGGCTGAGGCAGGGGGTTGGGGTATGGGTGCGGGGTCTGGAAGGGAGTTTGGGTGCGGGAAGGGGCTCAAGGCTGGGGCAGGGGGTTGGGGTATGGGTGCATGATCTGGGAGGGAGTTTGGGTGCAGTAGGGGTTTGGGGTATGGGTAGAGTGAGGGGTCTGGGAGGGAGTTAGGGTGTGGAAGGAGGTTCCGACCTGGGGCTGGGGGTTGGAGTGCAAGAGGGGGTTCAGGGTGTGGGCTCCAGCCGGGTGGTGCTTACCTCAGGTGGCTCCCAGTTGGTGGCACAGAGGGGCAAAGGCAGGCTCCCCGCCTGCCCTGGCTCCACACTGCTCCCGGAAGGGGCCGGTATGTCCAGTCCCTAGGCGGAGGGTTGGCCAGATGGTGCTGCACGGTGTGCACTGCCTGTGCCCACAGGCGCTGCCCCCACAGCTCCCATTGGCCACGGTTCATGGCCAATGGGAGCTGCAGAGCGGGCGCTGGGGGCGGGAGCAGCACATGGAGCTTCCTTGATCCCTGTACCCCAGCTGAAGGGAAATGCCGGCCGCTTCCAGTGAGATATGCAGAGCCAGGGCAGACAAGGAGCCTACCTTAGCCCCACTGTGCTGCTGTCCGGACTTTTAATTGCCTGGTCAACGGTGCTGACTGGAGCTGCCAGGGTCCCTTTTTGACCGGATGTTCCGGTAAAAAACCAGATGCCTGGCAACCCTACTTGGTAGATCTGCCAGTTAGTCTGTGCAACAGCACTACTCAGGCAGGAACCTTCCTGCTGCCTCGTAGTGTTACAGACTCATTAGGCTTCCAACCTCCCTTGATCTGATTCCTCTTCCTGCCTCATCCTTACCTGAGCCTTGTCCCAGTCTATTTCAGCCTTGTCCGTGCCCTACTCCATCCTTGCTCCAGCCCTGTTACTGACCTACTCCAGCCTTGTACCTGCCTCCTGACCCCCAGACCCTCAGACGGACTCCAATCTGGCTTCAGCCTTTTGGCCTCCCTCTAGACTCTGATCTTAGTTCTGACCCACAGCCTGTTTCCTGACCCCAGTTTCAGCCTTGCCCTCAGCCCAATCCCAACCCTACCGCTGGCTTTGACCCTTAGTACCTATTCTTGATCATGGTTCCAACCACCAGGCCTGACTGCCTAGAACCTAGAGCCTGTTAGGGGGTTGCTCTAGAGTGTAGAAGTTCAAGAGTTTTGGAACCTTCTTAACTGGCAAGGAAGGAGTGGACAGAATGGTTCCTGTCTTGTCCCAGTAGCATCTCTACAAATGCACTTTCAGGAGTAGGATTATAACTAGATGAAGACCTGGAGTAGCTGAAATAAGAGAGTTGCTTGGGGGAGTTCGTGACTAGTGGTAGCCTATTATTTAACCACTGGTGCTTTAGCAGCCAAAGGGGACACTGGGACAGGGAGGGAGACTTTTCACCTTAGCAGCAGCACCACCGGTGCATTTTGTCTAATATGCAGGGCAAAAACAGCCTGCAATCAAAAGCGGCAATGAAAATGAGGAATTTTCTGCCCTTTTTCTTCTCTCATATTTCTCTCCATGTTGTATTGGCACGTCTCAGTGTCTGCGAGGCACAATGGAAATTGAAAACCTGCTGGAGTGGAACAGTGTGCAATAGTACATTAATTGGCCTGTCTGTATGGGGTATAAAGGACCAAGGCCTGTCAATCCAGGTTAAGGCATATTATGAGCAAAAACATCCTGAATCCAATGTTAACAAATCCTCATTGGATTATTTACATCCTATGGTAGAGATATCCAGTAACATCATTTAACAGTAAAAGAATGCTGCAACACTGTTGTATCATAGCCTGGATTTGATAACCAGTTGGCCTTGCTACAAAATCAGCTGAAAGCCGGTGGTTTTAAAGATCTTCTTTCTCAGTTGGGTTTATTGTTAACTGCATATTTTTTGATCAGATGGTGATCCATAACAGGATTTCACAAAAGTTTTTTAAAAAGTCTCCAGAAAAGAAAAATTATAAAAATTGATATTTATTGGTTGAGAGAAGCCGTGAATGTAAGAGACAGTTGCAGTGTGCCCAATGACAGCTTTTTTCTATGCTGCTATTTAGATTTTTGCTCCAGGAAACAAAAACCTGGCAGCTTTTAATGCTCTGTTAATTAAGATATGAAAGGCTTTCATTTTTCTGCATTCTCCATGCAAGTTCTTATGATGAAAAAACTAGTCATCCATCCATTTATACTGCATAAATCACCCATTTTTAGCTCAGATTCCTGAATTAAAGGTTGATACCAAGCAATAGGATAAGCATGCCTTAGGTTTATTTTGGTGATAAAGATAGCTATTATATTGCATTTCATTATTATTCAGCATCATTACATCCACATTGTATATAAATGTGCATCAAAATATGGTTTGAAGGATGTGACTTAATTGTCTGTAATTTGAGGATAACATTCTGATTAAATTAATGCAACGTCCTTTCTAATGTTACTATTCCAAAAGGTTATTAAACAAACATTATACTTTGAGCAAAGGAAAAATGAGAAAAGGAAAAAGATTAACTAGCATAACTAAACAACAATTCCTTTCTCCAAAGAAGCACTCCAAATTCGTGTTTATATTATTTTAAAATAAGATATTTTGCTAACCCCCCTGCTCTGCTTTGAAAATCTTAACTCATATATTTTTGCTAGGAGAATGTAGCAAAAATGGCTCTTTTAATCTTTTGGTCATGTATGTGCACATTCAAAATGTCCCAGGGTGAAAAGTTAGGTATCAGTTGCTAGTATAGTAGTAACTGTGCTAATACGTGTGTTAAATTTCTGACCGTGCTCAGAGCAAACTAAGAGTTTTCAAAAGCCTGCTTGGAGTCAGACTGAAAGGGCTGCTCATCTAGACAAAAAACATTCTGTGTCTGTGAGGCAGATTTCTGAGTGCTTATTAAACATGACATAGAACTTGCTTTTGCATCCAGACTGGGAATACAACATCAAAAGTATCTTTAAAAGGATCCAATCATATGTCTGAAGAATTATTTTATTGAATACAGACTAACACGGCTGCTACTCTGAAACCTGTTATTTTAACAATATAATCACATTCCAGTTGTCTTTAGTTGAATACCAGAACTGGGTGACCAGATTCTGGAGACTTTCTGGAGTGAGAAATTATGGTATTTCTGTCAGTTCTGTGATGTCTGATGTAAATAACGACGTAAGTACACATCTTCTCACAACCCTTATCTAGCCGACTCAGCCTCTATATTTAATAATAAAATCACATGCACAATTCTTTTTAATAAGAAGTTTGTCAGGCTTGCATACTCTGTGGGAGCTTCATTAAAATTCCTGTGAGGAGAATGTAAATGTGATGGGAAAAGAATACAGGCAGCAAGTAAACAAAACAACTAAAAGCGTAGATTAAATTGAAATTGGCTCAGAAGAAGCCAACATGGCCTAATGCCAATAAACATTTATTCAAGGAATGAGCTATCTGAAGGACATGGCTCTCCTTGTAAGGACTTCAATGAGTGCAACAGGGGAGAAAGAAATACCTATCTATCCCCTAAGAACAGAGAATAGTCACTACTGGCATAAAGGACTTTATTATTTATTGCTTGTTATTGCTGGCAGAAAAGCCAAAACTTATTGCTCCCCAGAATGTTGTTTTTGGTACCCGTGCTGTATTTTCAACCCATCCTTGGTCCAGCCATAATTAAAATGATTCCTTCAGCTAAACTAAACACCACAGAAGGAAGTGGAACAAACAAACAACAGTGGCAATGAATAGATTCGTGCTGGGTTTAGTATTGGCAGTGTCAGCCGCAATATCCACATCTGAGCAGCATCAACATCTTCTGGAATTAAAGGAGAGCAGGAAAAAGAAGGGCAGCCCAAGAAAACCATTGTTTCTTTAGTGTGCTTCCCACAAACCAAATAGGGTTCTACTTAGGAGAAGACCCTTTAAAAAAAAAACAGAAGAGTGCTAGTTGGGCAGCTGCTACTGCAGCCCTGCTCTTCCATGAGTTAATCAACAGATCTAAGAAAGAGCCAGCAGAGTCTATGCTGTCAGAAGGTACTATTCAGTGCAACAATTGCTACACAGAATGAGAAGATAAATGCTACAGCTAGGATTAAAGTCCTGGGATAGAGTGAGGTAGCAGGGAACAGTAAGGGAGAACAGAAATGGAAGTGAGATAATAGAACAGAGTAGAGGGAGAGGAGACAACAGAATGGGAGAAGAACAGGGTAGTAGGGGAAGCAAGCCAGAAGGAGAGAGATGAAGGAACGGGGAAGAGATAACAAAAAGATCAAGCAGTTGTGCCTGTAGTTTATATTTTCAAATAAGGAGAATGCTTGGAAGACGAAGATAAAAGACAGAACAAATAAGAGGGAAACAAAATGCTTAATAGAGTTAGGGAACAAAGAAAAAGGAGAGGGTGAGAGAGAGAGGGATCAGAGAAAGGGAGCTGGAAATAAAGGCATGAATAAAGGGTAAAAAGAAAATTCCTTAAAACACACACATAGCTGACATGTTATTGTGCTTCCTGGCAGATGTTCTGTACCACAGTGCTATAAGTTTAGGGGAAAACTGTGACATAAAATTACTGCTAAGAGAATTTGAGTCCGATTGCTTTGTATTGTTGCTGTTGGTTGGCCTTGTAATTAGCATAGTAGGGCATGTAGTTTTAAATGTCAGAAGCCACAGTGACAAGTAAACTTTCTTCCTGATTTCCAATCTCTAATTTGAGACAGTTGGGGAGGTTTAAAATTAAATAAGTAAACCAGGAAGGAGACTTAGGCCTTGATTCTGTGCCTGATGTGGGTTAAACCTCTGAGCAAAGCTGCTCACATGCTTAAAGCTAAGCATATGCTAAAGTATTTTGCTGAATCAAGGCCTCGCAGACGGACAGCCACAAAGAAGGAAGCTCTACTAGCTTGGCTGTAGAAATCTTGAAGAGACTGGCTCTACCAGTCACCATAGTTGCTATCAGCCTGCCAGCCAAGCTTTCAGGCTGATAAAGATAAGGGTGAAAGTTAATGCATTTGTTAGTATTATGCTTCTTTGGCATCGGCCAACCAGGGAAATGAGTCCACACAATCCACAGCAGCTTCTCCCAGGGAGACAGATCCAAGACAGAAGTTGGTCCAAGATATTACCTCACTCGCCTTGTCTCAGAAAACAAATATTGAGAAAGAGAAAAATCACCATATATCTACAGGAGAATGAAATCTGAGCAGCAAGCAGCACAGGGGCTACACAGAATATATTGAGTCAGGCAACCCTGATTGCTTTTTTAATAGAATTACAAATGTAGTGGATGGAGGGAATCCAGGAGATGTCATGTATTTGGATGACAGTAA